>NW_028277178.1:15953333-16270000 GCF_051122295.1 Plectrocnemia conspersa
GGAGCTCTGTTGCATCTCGTCCAGCGGCGCCCCCGACAGGAATCCGCCCTCGTCCGAGGACGAATCCGATCCATCCTGTATCCAATACACAAAACACAATGACGAGTCGCATATCTATCTACGAAGATTGCACATTAAATAAGACAGTAGGGCGAAGGCGAAGATCGATCGGAGACTGGTACAGGGCGTCGCGACGCCCGAGTTCGCCGGACGAACCCAAAGCTCGTTTATCGAAGAAACGACGGGAAATTAACCCCGTTTCGGTCGAAGGGCGGTTTACCTCGAACGCGTACACGAGCGGGAACATTGGCGAGCTGCATGTTTCCCCGGAAACTACGGCATTTTCTTCGACGGCTCGTAGAGAACTAGTGTGGATTTCGAGCAATTAATCAAAACGGTCGTCGGACACAATACGAGCCGAACACCTCTGGTACGAACGTTATCGACAAAACTCGCACGAAGGGTGGGTTAAGGCGAGTCTCCTCGCTCGCGACTCGATCCGCCGGTAGCGCGTGAAACTTCGCGGTTTCGATCCATGGGCGACAGACGATAAGCAGAGTACAGTGCATCCCGCATACTGCAAATCAATAATTTTTCATCTTCCAAAAATCGATAAAATAATAAATAAGCCTTATCAGAGCTTGATACAACACCAAATAATATAAAAATGGTATTTTGTAGTCAATATCAAAGAAATGTGTTTTCGACGCGGTTAGCTATATTTTGACAATCTTCGGTTATTTTCAAGAATATACTAATCACGGACCAATTGTTAAATTACTTTGTAAAATGCAATACTAGTCAAAATTCTTGCTCCGCTCCATGGTTTAGCAGCAAGGTAAATCAGACAGCTGTCAATAATCACGCCTGTTCAAAGTGTCAAATGTTAGTTTCCATCAACACATTTACGAAATGGATCGCTTAATCACTTAAAATTGTACAATTGTTCTACAGAAATAACCATTCTGTGAACGAACTGTGTAACGAAAGTTATGGAAAGATTATAGTAAATTTCATCGTCCTACCGAGCGAACAATTCGCAACATGGTGGAATTTTTTTTCCGAAGTTGCCTGGAATTGTCGATTTATCGGCGTTCGCAGTTTTTCGCAGTTCGAGTTTTTATTATGGCTCCCTTTGGCGCATTTTGAATCTGGACTTGCACCTACACCCTTATAAAATTCAGATGAAACAATAAGTGAAGCCCAGATACCATAGACAGTGAAGAATTTACACAGATTGGGTGTTAGAGCAGCAGAATGTTGATGCTGATTTTTCAAAGAATATCTTCTTCTTTGATGAAGTACATTTCCACCTCTGTGTATGTTAATAAGCTAAATTGCTGCCTATGGGGCGAAGAAAATCCTAACGTGATTCACGAGATACCATTATATGCCCAAAAATGACTGGTGCGCATTATTGTCAGGCGATGTCATTGAGCCTTACATTTCTGAAAAAGATGAAGGTCGGACAGTAACAGTCAACAGTGAGCATTATCAGCGCGTGATAACCGATTATTTTTAGCGCGAAATCGAAGATATTGTTGTGGAAGACATGTGGTTCTAACAAGACGGCGTAACTTGCCACACATCCGAGTGCAACGTTTGACGTTTTGCGTGAAAAGTTTCCAGGTCGCATTATTTCACGTTTTGTGCAAGTCAACTGGCCGCCAAGATCGTACGATTTAACGCCCGAAACGTTGGAGCACCTAAAAACCAACATCCACCAAGTCATGGTCGAAATACCGTACGAAAGTCATTAAAAATTACATCGAAAGAATCGACTGCTGCAAAAGATCCGGAGGTGGCCATTTAATTGATATTATTAATACGTGAAATGTGCGATTAATTAAAAAAAAATCCGAATATATCCCTTAATTTATATTTAAAAAAACTGGTTCGGAAACTAAAATTGGATCATCTTTATAAAAAAATCCTGAATATTTGTTTCAGTGCATACATTTGTAATTCTCAATAATCAAAATTACATAGCTTAAATGCGAAACCATACATCCAAATTCAATTAAATGTTTTCTATAAGAACGAAAAAGAAATTAATTTATGATAGGTGACTTATTTTGGTTTTAAACGTCTCCCATTAAAAAGAAAAACTAACTTCAAATCGCTCTCCTGCAGTTTGCTTTCTACAGTTGCATTGGTTTACGCCGGGACCAGCGATTTATACGGGCGAAATATCGTCTCTCCAACCAGTGGTCGATAACCTATGACCCCGAGGGTCAAACAGTGGCCCGCGATTCCCCCTTTGAATGACCTGTTTTTAGCTTTGCGAATTGGATCAACCAAACTATTATTCAAAACATTCTTAAAATACATAAAATACCCACGAGCTTAGAGAAAATGCCTAGTTACCATGATATCGTAAATTAGGTTTTGAAACGCAACTATCGAATTAACATTTTTTAAACACTGTTTGAGTTCAAGATACGGTAGTGTTTTTATAAATAGCAAATAATGCAGAACGCAAATCAAAAATAATAATTTCAGTTTTACTATAGTAGTTACTTCTGTACAGTAATTGATTACTTTTTTAAATATACCATTTTTACATTTTTCAGTCTTCTCTGCATAAATTAACATACATTTAAGGCGATTAACGACTGCAGGATCGGAACCGGAGATTAGATTATACTTATAATTATACGTTATTATGAATATAAATGTCAATGTGATTATTTTAACAATGGATAACTTGAATTTTCCGATGCTCCGATGAGCATACACTACAACTACATCGACAAAACAAACACGCACCGAATTACAATCATTTACAGCACCAATTCGGCGAATCACCATAAATAAGGGAACAATGGAAAAAAATATCGCCTCGAGTCATCTCATTTATGGGAATTGGTACAATCGCGTTGATTAGTTTATTTATTTACGTTGTTGTAGCGCAAACCCATATACGCAATGAAGTTGTCCTCATGCGCGGCAAAAAGGTCAAATCGTTACCTCCGCTACTTCCCCTTCCGTGGCAATCTAAACACTTGTCCAGGGTTGCACTGTGTCGTATATTATTTATTAAATAAAAAAACTATACCCTGGTGAGCTTGTTGGGCATCGTAGGCGGCGCAGCCGGCATGACGCTCTCGCACAAGTCGGGGTTGAGCGCGAGGATGGCGTCGATCTCCACGCCCTTGCCCTTGGTTTCGCCCCTCTCGAACCACTCGACGGTGACAGTCCGCGACTCGTAGTCCACCCCCGACACCATGGCAGAGTGTACGCGCCCTGTAAAACAAAAAAGACACCCATCAACGAAAGAAGGCGAAACGGAAAAAGCGATCTCGGGGCGACCTTGCCGTCGAGGAGCTCGACGGCAGCGTATATAGGACCATATATGGAGTTCGCGGCGAGGCGGCTCCCACGCCGGCCCGCGAGCCGAGACCTCCGCCGACTCTCGAGACGCTGTATTATCGAAGCCGGGATGAATCACTGCTTACCATTGCTGCTGTCGAGCCTTTGTCTTTCGGATTCCCTTCGAAATGCGTTCGGTGGACAGTGGAAACAAGCAAGCGGCGCGACAAACGAACCATTCGAATCTCTCAATCGTTCGATCAAAAAACTGAACTGATTGTAACGTGACGCAATGAAATAAATACTCGATTATACAAATATGTCATGATTCATAGACGTTAATTAATGAATAATAATAAAAGAAATATGGAGAACATAAACCCATGCTCTTTACAAAGTTCACAACAAGAAAATTTAATTTTTATTATATAAATAAAGATCATAAAATATTTTCAACTTTATCTAATTGTTTCGTAGCCGGCATTTAATTTAAATCAGATTACCCAATACAAATAGAGTAGTAGAGGACACTGGCATATAATTCAGTTACTTATTTTTTCGCGATTTTTGGGCTTTCTCGTTCATTGCATAACGAGCTCAGATTTGTCTGGAGTATTAATGCAGTATATGTTTTTTTAATTTTATTATATATAACATTATAATCTCAGTTAGAAATGCCAAAAAATCGTATATACCAGTGGCGTACGGTGGGTGTTAATATTGGGTGTGCTATAAAAAATTAAAAAAACGTACATTTTTTCATTTTTATTAGCCGAGGTTTTGGCATGCCTAAACTGCCTTACAGCTTTTTCCCATATATAAATAAATAAATAAACATCAAACCTAATCTAAAATATTATTATATAAAAATATCAAATTTCCAATAAACATAAAATTATAATTATTTATATATAAAATCTAATCTTCTTTCTTTAATCACAAATTTTTCTATCACGCTGTCATAAAAAGTTCTCTTCTTTTTAATGTCCACAAGGATCCCTTTTTCTATTGAAATCACGCTAAGGCCACATAGCCTTTCTTGGCCTTGGGTACTTCGATAACAATTATTAATATGTTTCAGAGCAGAAAATGAACGTTCTGCTGAAGCAGTACTGCTTGGAAGAGTTAATATTAGTTTGCCTAATTTATCTATTTCCTGAAAACCTGACTCAAGATTATTTGTGTTCATAAATTGTACAAGCTCATGAACAGATTTCTCTGCAAATTCAGGCAAATGATAAACAACAGCAAGCTCATTTTTTAAACTTATATAATCAAATAATGTTCCATAGAATTGTTGCAGTTTGGTAAGTAATTCATTTGGAAATTTTTCTTTATATTGCTCATATTATTCTTTCTCCAGAAGGTGAAAATATTCCAATTTGGACATTGAAGAAAAACGGTATTCAATTTGCTTACATATATTATCAACTATTGTATTAAATAGTTGGCTAAACGCGTGCTTTTCTTCAACAAGCAAATCATTACTCAGTCTTGGATAATTTTCTTCCGTTACATAAGAATCCCATAATGTTTCATAATTATTTTCCTGTTCATGTCTGAGTTGTTGCAAAATTTCGGTAACTTTCTTACAGCAATATAATATGTCAAAAGATTTGGATTGTAAAATGTTGTATAACACATCAGTTTTTCCAAAAAGGTTTGAAAATATGTGGAGAAGTTTTCTTGTTTCAAAATCTTCCAAAAAGCTAAGAAAATCTCGTGCTTTTATTAGTGTCGGGGTCCCATAGTTCACAATTTTTCACGACGTCTCGAAAAAAGTCCGTAAATTCATTTCTGTATTTTTGCACTGTGTTACTTAACCGTGATGTGTAATTCCATCTTGTAGGTGTAACAGAAGGAAGTCTTCTACCTACAAACTCTTGTAAAGCATTTATTCGTTTGGAAGATTTCGAAAAGAATGCAGACAATCCATTTAAAGTTTGAAAGAATGATTTGCACACTTTTATATTGGAAAGACCTTGTTGTAATGTTAAATTCAACATATGAGCATAGTGTGTAAAAATGGCCAATGGATAAGCTTCGAGTACTTTGGCTTGCAAACCATTAATATGCCCACTCATTACACTCGCCCCATCATAAGTCTGTCCAACTAATTTTTCTTGAATTTGAAATTCTTCAATTATATTTACAACGTGGCAAAATAAGCCATCGTCTGTTTCATCAGAGCTAACGTCTGTAAAGCCAATAAACCGCTCGTAAACTTTACCTTCATAAACAAAACGCAAAACTGTCGAGAGCTGTGAGTTCGTCATTATATCTGAAGTTTCGTCAAGAATAATAGCGACAAAATTTGCTGAATTTACTTCTTCCTTAATATGATCTTTAATAACATCACCAATTGCTTCAATTATGTCATTCTGTATGGATGGGGAAGTACCACGAAACACCGTTGCAGTATTTAAATGAGTATCCAAAACAGAATCGTATTCTCGAAGTGCATTTAAAAATTCAAGGTAATTTCCTTTGTTTAGTGAATTACAAGACTCATCGTGGCCTCGAAAAGGTTGTTCTTGTTTTCCTAGATATACTACTGCGTCAATCATTCGTTTTAATATTTCTCTATTTTTATTAACTTGTTCATTATGTTGACTTATATTAGCTTTATGTTGAGCGTCAATCATGACTTCAATTCGTTGTTTTCCAAACATTTTGAGAGAAAAAAATGATTGAACGTGTACTGCGCTTTTTTGTGTTTTTTCAGTGCCGTTATCAGATGACTAAGGTCAGCAAATCCACTTTTATTCCACACGCTTCTTTCTTTGGAAAACAATAAACATGGTCAACAGAACAATCTAGATCGAAGTTCGCAGCCTGTTAACCACTCAGTTCGTTCATATGATGAAAATGAAAAATGTCTTGTATATTCACATTTATTGTCTTTATGCTTCATAAATAAATTGGGAAGAGGTGGACGTGGTTTGGCAATTTTTATTATCTTCAATTTAATTTCATAACTTCTTTTTGAAAATGGATTATTCAGAATATCTTCAACAGTATTCTTCATCATTATTGGGGTAAATAAAAAAATATAATCTAGAATAGAAAATTAAATATTGATCATATGTAAATAAGATAATAAACTATTTTACGCCAAAATATAAAAAATGAGTGACCTGTTATTGTGATATAATGTAATAAAAAAGCAGCGACGGACGCAAGAGTTTTTGAAGTACGCGCACCAAATTCGAGACCAATTTTACTACTGAGCGCTGCCAGCCGACAGATCGACTTCAGCCGTTAAATCTCGGAACAATTTACTTTAGTCGGCCGCCGCACTCAAGGTCGGCGCGCCACATGAGTAATACATAGCGTGTCGGTCGCGCGGAAACTTTTAGAGCGAATGACAAATACCAATGCATACTATACACTGCATATTAAAATTTTAAAATTTTGCATACTACTGTATGCAAAATGATGTCGCTTTATGCCCTAAATTTTCTAAATTTCTAAATTTATATTTTAGATGGTTTTGCGGGTGTGCGCCGCACACCTAGCACACCCTGAATATACGCCCCTGGTATATACACTATTGTGCAAAAGAAATGTGACTATTTTAATAATGACATCACAACACCCTCAGTGTATACTTATCAACCGACATTTATATTATTGTCGAACAATCAAGACATGTTAATAATGAATAAATTCAAGTTTCATTTGCGTTTGTGTCCTTGTTACTTTAACAACGCGTGGAGAGTTAAATATCATTCACCATCCATATTTTTTATAGTTTCCTCTGTTTTGTTTGCATTTTTATAGGAAAAATAACATTTATGAGATGCTAAGTCATACCTTTAAGTCAATGACAAATTAATATTTAATTAAATAGTATTCTTTTATCGTATTATAATTATTTAATAAATTTACGTCTTTAAGAACTAATAGATAGTAGATCAATAAAAAAAGAAAAACAGCACCAAAAACAACTGTATGTTAATCACAGAACAAATAATACAGTAGTTAACCAGTGTGCATAGTAGAGCGACGAGGTGCAGAGTAAAATATATGGTTACAATAAGACTATCATAGAATCACTCTACTAGGGGAGCTATATATTATAATCCTTTGCTATTCTAGCATTAAAAATAGAATGCAATTTATTTTTAATAAATGTAAAATTATTATCTTTATATATTTAAAAAGTTAATAAAATATATTGCCGCAAACATAAATAAAAATAACTTCTTTTTTGTAGCGTTTATAGGACCTCAAGCATTTTGACGAAAATAATTTAAGTAGGTGTTTTATAGTATTTATAAGCTTAAATAAAAAAAAGGTATTTAATAATAGCATCCGCTAGCTCTACGGAATAATCACGAATTGTGTGCATGGGGTTGCATGTACGCTGTCCAACCAATTTAATGTGTTTTTTTCAGGGCTGTGGAGTCGGAATCGTGGTGTTTTGGCCGGAGTTGGAGTCGTGAAAAATGAGCGACTCCGATAATTTTTTTTATAAAATGCATTTTTTTAAATTAGGAAATTTATGAAATTTTAATTGCGTAATAATGAATGTGTATAGCGTATTACCCGCACTTCACTCTCCGAAAGTTGTCCTAGTGGAAGTTCGACCGAAGTCGGTCAAGGTCGCAGTTTTTCGAATAGCGTTCGCACAGCCGGGAATTTCATACGCGTGCACGCTTCTCAACCTCGCGTATTATAACTACGTGCGTGTTTTAAACACAAAAAAAATTAAAGCCAAATGGAGAAAAAGGAGATGGTGGATGATTGCAATGCACCGGAATAGATCAATGTTAGTAAATAAGACATTTTATGTTGAATCGAGGCTTCACTGTCACTAATAAATAATAAACAGGAAACGTTCAAGTGTGCAACTAATGAATAATTTCTATTATTTTTTAAGGAAAAGTATGGAAAGTCAATTTGCTGAATTGAGATTTTATATACAATATATAGCTTAGGTCTTTCTCTTTATGATACATGCAAAATTGACTGCGGATTTTTGCGGTTTTTAACACATTGCATACCTTAAAAATGTATTATTCTTAAAAATGGGACGGGGCTTAGTCGCGAAAGTTACGACCTAAAAATTTGTTCAGAATCACCAAATATACACATATTTAAAAAAAAACGATACCGGGTATGATAAAATGCTAGTCAAATACTTTTTCTTAATATAAAACAGCAAATTTGTGACATATACAATTTTTTTTTTTTACGCTACGCGGCTAAATTTTTTTATTACGCTACGCACGGCCGTTAAACACGGAATTCCTCTTCCTCGGGCCTACAATTAAAGAAATGTTAACGTCAAATTTAAAATACAGTTTTGTAATGATTGTAATTTTTTAATAATATGGTTACCGTGGTAAAATCAGTAAGCGTCAAATTGTGGATCGCGTACTAATGAAATAAAATAAAAATTTGTTTGGAATGACTAAATATATACATATTTAAAAAAACGATACCGAGTATGGTAAAATGCTAGTCAAATACTTTTTCTTAATAAAAAACAGCAAATTTGTGACATATACAATTTTTTTTTTTACGCTACGCGGCGAAATTCGCACGACCGTTCAACACGGAATTCCTATTCCTCGGGCCTACAATTAAAGAAATACTTTAAATAATTGTATTTTTTAGCACTTATAATATCATATATTTGACTAAGAGCACTTATGGAATCAACTAAAGTGGAGAAATAATTTTGGCCGTCCAGATCGGGCAAAAATACCAAACAGTGGCGCGATCGTGAAGACGCCCATATTAAAATTGAATCGTTCTATCTCAGTTTGCGATAAACCATCTCTATCTCTCTCTCTCGTCACGCGAGAGAGCGAAAGGGGAAGTATCTCGCCGCTCGCGCTCGAAGCGTCTTCGGGTATTACTTTCGGAAAGCGAGGGAATTTTCGGAGGCGACGAAGTCGGCCGCCTCGACCAAAATTACCCCCAGTTTACCTCCCGTTCGCGGTGACCTCGGAGAACTTGCGAGAGATTTTAGCGCGGGGACAACCGAGCTCGACCGAAGTAAGCCCGAATTTTCACATTATATTTCCCGTCCTTGGCCAACTGTCGCCTACTTTCGGAGAGTGAAGTGGAAGCTTATGAATAATAAACGTGTAGAAGAACACCAAAAAATACCTGATAAAATTAAACTTTTTTGAGTCGGAGTCGGAGTGGAGTCGTGTTGTTGGTGAATATCGGAATCGGAGTCGTGTTTTTTTTAACGACTCCACATCCCTGTTTTTTTAGCAATATTTTTCGAAATGTTTTAAAGAAAATGTTACGCCTTTATTTTGATTTTTGGCGCCCCAAGCGACTACCTGTGCAGCCTATCACGTGGGCCCGGCTCTGGTCTGATTAATGCCAAAAATTATAATTGAAAAAT
Source organism: Plectrocnemia conspersa (assembly GCF_051122295.1). Classification (NCBI taxonomy): domain Eukaryota; kingdom Metazoa; phylum Arthropoda; class Insecta; order Trichoptera; family Polycentropodidae; genus Plectrocnemia; species Plectrocnemia conspersa. The sequence goes on from NW_028277178.1 coordinate 15,963,016, forward strand.
TGGTGGAACGAATAATCCAAAACGAACAAGTTTTTAGCAAAAACAACAAAGAACGCATAAAAAATTACAACTCAAGAGTCTGTTAAAATTTATTGTTTTTAGCAGGGCTGTGGAGTCGTTAAAAAAAAACCACGACTCCGACTCCGACATTTACCAACAACACGACTCCACTCCGACTCCGACTCCGACTCAAAAAAGTTTAATTTTATCAGGTATTTTTGGTGTTTTTCTACACGTTTAATATTCATACGCTATACACATTCATTATTACGCAATTAAAAATTCATAAATTTCATAATTTAAAAAAATGCTCGGAGTCGCTCATTTTTCACGACTCCGACTCCGACTCCAACTCCGGCCAAAACACTACGACTCCAACTCCGACTCCGACTCCACAGCCCTGGTTTTTAGGCAGCTGTAGTTGGGATTTGGTCATAGTCAAAAGGTTGGATGCAAAACGGGATCAAAAAATCATATAAACCCGCCTAGACTTCGTTTGCTAAACACTCAAAGTAGTATCAAAATATCTTAGATATTACTTAAAAACTTTATTTAGGTCACAACAAAGTCCCGATTTTATTAATAAGGGTCGTCGAAAAGGGCACTATAATTCATTTAGTTATTAATTCAAAGCAAATTGGTTAAAAATTTCAATTGATATAATACAAATAGTATTTGAAAGTGAATCAAAAAGTGGACATATTGGTTATATAGTTATTGTGTACTAATTTATTTCTAGGTTGTAAAATAATAATTAAACGTTATTTTTAATTATTTGTTTTTAAGCATAGTTGTGACAAATGGTCATTTTATTTTGCACGGTAGTGTATATCTTATAAAAATGTTGCACTAGAGTTGTATTCACTATAAAATAAAAATATACGTTAATTTAAAATTTCAAAAATAGTAAACTTGAAATAAGCGATTCTCAACTAATGTCCGCGGTACTTTGGGGTTCCGCTAAAGAATTTCGAGGTTCCACACGAAGTTCAGTAAAACATGAATTTAGTAGGGCAGTTTCAACGCCACCCTAATATACACTTATGTATATCTAAAACGAAAGGGCAACAATGTTTTTTTTACAAAGCATCGTATTGCACTGTAGGGAAGCACGTACATATTTTTAACTTTCACAAAACCGCAATTTATTTTGAATGTTCTGTGAGAAAGCTTGTAAACAAATTTAAAAAATCTTTGTCCAATAATAAAGTTTCACATGAGTTCATAATTAGGCGGAAAGTATTACGTAGGAACTAATTTTAAGACTATTAAAGAATATATGCGAAAATTAACAAACCAATACAACAGGTTCCGCGATTAAAATAATTTGGAAAGGCTAATCTACAAAAAACTTGCTAAATATATATATACATATAAATAGTCTATGCCCAAATAATTCGCGATATAATTGAACAGAACATCAAGTTAAAGTAATTTACAAGAGTTTGTAAAATAGTATAGTAATGTAAGCCCTTAAAAACAAATAAAAAATTTTAAATTTCCGAAATGACAGTGTCCTCCTTTGATATTATAAAATTTTGGTCACCATCCCTCGATTCGCCATTAAAAATCAGTAAAAAAAATTCAGCGAGACTTAAAAATCATTTGTGGGCATTATGATTTGAAAAAAATTAAACGCAAAAGTAGGTAACAGATTATTTATTATGGGTAAATCTAGAAAAATCTGCTGCTAGATATGACTGATAATGATTTTAACCAATTCTAAGGAAACAACAGGTTAGAATAGAATACAGAAGCTACGAAGAGGAATATTAAATTAAAATAGGAATTAAAATTGTTAAGTTATATTTTCAAGTACATATTGTAAAGTATTAATAAATTATATTTTTATATTAATTTACGAAAGTGTACATACATACATACATATATAATTGTATGTGTTCGTTTTATGCGATTTTTTTGTAACCGATCTCCCAATTTTATATGAAGTTCCATTTACGCAAATTTTTTTTGTTACCTGACTTATTTACGCGAAATTTCGCTGAACCTATTTACCGCGCAAATCGAGATATGACGATATAATGCAAATAAATATAAATATAGCAAATAGTGACGTATGTCCTAAAAAAAGATAATTAAAATGCCATTATAGTATTATACATAATACAATGTAAACTCGTAGGGAAGTTCGTACTGATATTCAAAAGCAAACAAAACTCACGGGCTTTCTAAACATGTAAAATAATATTCCGCATTAAAAATATGTTATAGTATTTGAAAATAACACAAAAATCGAGCGTTCTTTGATTAATCCCTGTCGCGGATAATCGAGAGTATACTGTATTACTAAAAATTGCTTCGCTATGCTGCTTGAGTATTTTAACTGTAGTAAAAAACGACGTGCGACTCAATGTATACGTTTTCACGCAAGAATAAACAAAAGTTCTTGGACCGCGCCTGCTTAGATCGTGGCATTTGAGGGATGTGATTTGTAACTGCTATGTTCGATATGTATGTATGTACATATGTAAATTTAATTTTAATACAACGTATCGCCGTACCATTATTCGTCTCTCATTAATTGCATCCCGGAAGACGAATCGAGCGCGCGTCTCGAGATTGACGAACTTGCTCGATCCACTCGTATCGGGAGTGCCGACAGAAAAAACGAGTTCGCGACTCGTCGGAACTCAATTTCCATATCGCACGTGCAGGTTAGGTAAAAATATCGCGTTCCCGTCAGCCCCGAAGTGTCGAGAACAACACTAGATATTATATGTATAAATATAATTAGACTTGCGAGTGAGTCGCTTTCCGCGTTCCCCGTTCGAGATTCCCGTGCGAGCGCCGCGCGATCGCATAAATATGACGCGTGTGCCATCACACACAATGGCGAAAATTCCAGTAGCAAAATCGACGAGATTATCTTACTTTTCCCTTTCCAATTAATCGTCGACGCAAAAGAATAATGACAAAGAAGTAGCGAGCAGACAATGGTGAACGCCTCGTCTTCGCGAGAGATAATCGACCAGTACGTCAACGGGCACTTTCCATCGAATTGGCAATTTGCGACGATTTCGTGAAAATCGAGAAACGATGTCGAGCACGAACATATTATATACACATATATAAAAATAGAAAACACTGTCAAAAGGAAAGAGTTCGTGTACCTAAATATAAAACCATATAACTTGAATGGAATTTGAAGAATTGTTACTTTAAAAAAAATGTAATATAAATATGAACATCTCATTCTAGTTCATAGGTTTTCCTAATCTTATAGACGAATATCGTGATGATTGATTAAAATCAATCTAGGTCGTGCATAAATAAATATTTAGTAAAAAGCTAAATTCAACTCATAAAGAATATAATATTAACTGATCAATTTTAAAACTGCTCTTCACATACATATCTTCTTACGTTTGTACTGTATAAATTACAATATTTATCTAGTGGAAGTGTAGTAAAAGATAAAGCTGATTCATAATCTGTTTAACTTTTACTCTATGCTTCATTTATACGTAGTTAAGCACTGTATACAGACACCAGTGTTATAAACGCACATAACACTAAAGGAAAGATAACATTGCGTTAACCCGCCTAATTAACAAACAACTACGAGTAATTTGAGAATCTAATAAGCGAATTTCATTGCCAGTACATGCACGCTATACTATGACATCTCTCGAATTTGATTAGCAGAATACACCAGATTTGAACGTTGCCGTGACCTGCTCGAGTGTTTTAAACATTTAAGAACCGAGTGATTTCATATTTGCAATTCTGTAGCGTTTCGACCACAAGTCGTAGCTAAACGCTAGTGATTTAACTACTATTCGATACACATAACAAGTTATAGTTTTACATCTGTCGACACGTAAGTGAGAAAAACTAGAGACCGTAATCGATGACTAATCGAACAATGTCAGCTGACGTCGATTAAATGGCGTTTCCTCTCTCTTTTATTTGATCAATTTAATTGTTTGACTAATTTCTACATATATCTACAGCACCGGCAAGAGTTCCAAAATAATACAAAAATTATAATTAATAATTCAATTAACTAATTATACTGCAAGAATATGAATAACATAAATTTATACAATACCACGGTTGCTCTTTATTTGCATCAATATAATTTAGTGTGGCATTATTAGTTGCTAAATTAACGTGCCACAAAAATATGTGCATCGTTGCAATACGAATAAATATTAAAATTAGAAACTCGACCGCAAATGTCAGTGTTTTGAGGCAAAAATAATCGAAAATCTATAAAAATAGATCTACAACTCAATCGTAATCGTTGCGAAAACATGAAATAATATCCGTGGGCGTACCCATACACCACATAAGAATATCTGTTTGTTTTAAACCGTTTATGACAAAATTAGAAGTATATACAGATAACTTGATAACTAAATATAAGTTACTGTTTTATAATTAAGTTTTTAAGAAGATAAAAAAATCTAAATAAGGTTTTATGTCAGTCGTCGTTTCTAGAGATCAGCGGATCAGCCAATAGTGTTAAAATCTAATATGCAGTTTTTTAACGTTAGTACATAAATGTGTGTTGAAAAATATTCCAATCGTTTTGAATATCTTTGGGGTTTTGATAAAATATTACGGGTAATACTCGACACCGTACAAGCGTATGTTATTACCGTATAATTAGCTGTAAATATATAGAAAAATATTTTCCTAATAATATGCCCCTCCTGTTAAATACTCTGAGAGTCGCAATTGCGGCAAGTCATTTAAACCTGAATTCCGCCTTGTGTTAAATTTAAGTATTTTACGCTTGCTTTCCATCTTATGCAGCTTACTTGTTGACTTAAAGAGTTGGATTCAATGGTAGTCTACGAGTTATAAATGTAATAGCCTTTGTTTAATTTGTTTTTTATTTAAATTCCATTCTGATGATTTAAATTCTGTATATTTTCTCTATTTAGTTGTAATTCGTACGGTAAGTATACTTAAAAAAGAGAGTATTACGCATTATAGACAGTACATTAATTAGTGAAATAACATTGCTTCGACCATTTAGGTATGAGCGTATTATGTAGATAATCGTCATGCCTTACTGTTTATAAGAGTTTTTCAATATAGAGTATCAATACAGGTTGAAAGTTTTACTAAGGAGATAATAATTATTTTCGAAAAACATACAACGAAAGTTTGTTACACTGTCACGGTCGTTTTTTGTTCACATCAATTTAGCGTGTCATTAGCTCCTCTTAAATTGAAACGTCGTAAGCATACATATGTACACTCTGCATCGCTAAGGAATATTGTTCGAATATTAAAATTGAGAGCTCGACAGCTAAGGCCAAGGCGTTTTGAGACAAAATCTAGAAAAACGGACCTACGACTCGTGGTAAGCGTTGCGAAAACGCGAACCGAGAACCGTGGGTGTACCCGTACCACCTAAGAGTGTTGCAGATCTGCGAAAACGACGCGAACACGCCCGAATACAACATATAGAGGTCCGCGCTATAGACACAAACGAAACGACCCCGGGCAAAGCCCCTTTGGGAGACGCGTCTGGTTGGAAAATCGAATTTTCCACAGACGACGGCTGGGAGTATAAATAATGTAACCTAAGCGTGACCTATCAAGAGTACAGTTCTTCCATTTCAAGCAATAAAAGCCTGACTTTTTAGTCAGGTAAATATATATTTATATGGCAGACGGTAGAATAAAAAAAATAATGTCATGTATAAAATACTAAAACGAATAAAGGAATAAACATACATATATATGATATTTTTAATTAATATTGTACGTATATGGTATGGTTTCAAAAAAACAAATTAAAATTAAAAAACAAACATTTCGACGTTCTAGTTGACCGACTCCTAGCCCAGCCCTTTTACTGACTCCTTCAACTATCGTTAAACAAACAGTTTATTAGCTAGCTCTAAAATAAAGAAAACATTACACATGAATTTTTAAACGAAAAAAGGTCAGCATTTTTCGCGACATGTACCAGGCAATACAAGGCAGTAAAATTATACAAATTCAACGGATAAATGGCAGAACTGAAATATTTTCAGAAGTCATTACGTATTGTGCATGTAACAGACTATGTAGCAAGTAATTTACGTATTTATTTTTAGATTCATCGTTATCGATTCTAGTCGATCGCACATCCGTAGACGATAACGCGATATTGATTTAATGCAAATACTACACGTAACATTATAATAAAATCATAATTGCCGGCTATACTTGATTTGTGCCACAATATGGTTATTATTTCAACTTCCTTTAATTAAATATATATTCTTCTTCTGATCATCCGATTTGGATGGAAAAAACAATTTATACAAGTAAAAATCAAGAGCTAAAAAATAGTTATGGCCAACAACAGCTATGAATATATTGATTTGAATATTTTGTGTCGGGTGTATAACTGACATCATGAGCAGTACTTTGAAATAAAAACCAATTATATTGATTTCTAGAGTTTTTTTACCTATAAATTTATAAAATATTCCGAATCGCTTATTTTTATACAAAGGAAATCGGGCATTATAAATACATAAAAAGCAATAAGATTCTTCATTGACGCGATTGTCAAAATATGGGAAGTAAAATAATAACTGAGAGTAGCTTGATGGAACTTTTTACGATTTATTAATTATTGATAATTGATTTACTAATTATTGATAATTTTTTTACTAATTATTGATACTAATTTATATATATTTTTTAATCGCAGTGTAAAAAAGGTGCGCGCGCGCCCTACAATAAAATTATACAGCGTGTACAAAAAAACATATGTATGTACATAAAAGTTTAGAAATTTTTGAATTTTGTAATAGAAAATAAATTATTTCCTAAAATATATTTTACTAATATAGGTATAATTCGAACCAAGTAAAAAATAATATCCGTATGGCTCTAATCTGAACCATCAACGATCTCGATCAAGTGGGTCAGTTTCAAGCGCAGATAAGTAAATTAACATAAATCATAAAATTGCCCCAAACCTTGAATAACGAAGGTGTGTCCCGACGTTATCAATAAGGAAAAGTGAACAAACTGCGGTTAAGCCAAGAAATATACAAATTCAAATTTACAAAGTAAATATTAATTAAATTTTAAAGCCACAACTATGAAAAACATCAATGTAACAACAATTTGACACGTGACGTACTAAAATATTGGTCGGGGTAGAAAGGGTTAAAAAGAAGTCGGAATCGGTCGATTTTTTACGACTCCGACTCCACAGTCCTGGTTAATTAAGATGAACAAATGTCTTAAAAGCTCACCTTTAGGGCATATTTTTTTAAATTTATATCAAATACTTGTAATTAAAAAAATATTTACAGTCAAACAAATTTAAAAATAATGTATATATAATTTAATCTCTTTTAATTTCCTCTTGTAGACTAGAAAATGGTTTCAAACTAGTAACTTGTATCAGGTTATCCCATTAGTCTTTGTGTTTTTTCTTACATTTGCAATAAATGTTCAACTAAATATAAATTAACAGTAATTTCACTATTCTTTCGATGTTTGTTAACAGAAACAGTTTGTTCATTTAATAAGTATGTATTTATCTGTATACTTAATTTTGTAATATAAAAATATAAAAAATATATAGGCTAACGAGTTTTAGCGTTGAAATTTTTGAAAATTAAGAGAATATAGGAATTTTCACAATGCGCAAAGTAATAAAAAAAAATATTAATATTATTAAATATGATAACCTTATGTAAAAGTTAAAATAGAAAGTAGAAATTTTTGAAAAATATAATTTTAGCATAAATTTTACTTTTGATATTATCCTCAAATGAAATATATATTTAATTTCAGCGAAAAACCTCTTCGATTAAGATACATATCGTAAATTCTATAATATATAGAATTTATTACAGATATATTACACATATTGATATTATAACCGTATTCAACCTTCGATTGGTCGTGCGGGTGATAAGTCACCTACCTGGCTAAAAACCATGTCTTGTGGTTTTAGGCATATTTTTCTGAGAGCAAAAGTTGGGTGGAGACTATAGATGTTTAGTCTTTTCCACTTAGTAAAGGTTTGTTTTTTTTATTCCTGGAACTATTCGTACTATTGTTTATTTATTTTGTTAATATATTTTATTCGAAAAAGTAAACGAGTGATTATTTTGACAGCATTTGGAAATAATAATGGAGGATAATTAAAATGGGCAATATATAAAATAATTGTTCCATAAAACGAATTGTTTGTGCATTATTATTGGATAAATTTAGTGCGAGCGAGCATTGGTCAGAACAGTGAACAAAAAATCAAAATAATTACCTTCTGATTTTTTTTATAAACAATTCGTTTTATGGAACAAATTATTTATTTATATGCACATATGTCTTAAAATAATTCCATGTTAAATCGCACCTATAATAATGTCACTGTATGAAAGGTTACAAAAAATACATGCATACATACATATTTTATTATTAAATTGCATTATTTGAAAAACTAAATTTTTCTCGTTTCTTTTCATTGCTTTAATAAAGTATAAGTAAAAATTCTATTGATGGTACAAATGAAATGGACAACTATTATCATCCGCGCAACCTTCCATGTCTCAAAAGTAGGCGTGGTTAAACGCTTTATAAATAGCATGAAATATGTATGCATTTTTCGGCAGATGTTAAAGCAATAGAAATTGCGTATAATTATTTCTTTAATCAAAATGGTAACTTAATAGTGGCTTTTTTGATAAAAAAATACTACTTTTAGTGGAAAAAGCGACGCGATTTATGTAATTTCGGCAACTAATTAAGCCGCTCATGAGAAACTATAATTATTTAATTATGTTATTTTTTCTATAATTTTTATTAAACAAAATTATAAGCTTTATTTAGCAAAATATAATTTTCAATACATATACACATTCTAAATCCTTTGGAAGGAAGTTTACTTTACACAGAGGAGGTAAATGTCGGAAATTACAATGAAAACGTTAATTATTTTATTTTTTATCTATGGCTCATTTTTATGTATAAGGAGAGCATGCTCTGCCCCTGAAATTATACATACATACATTTTTCACTATAATATTACTCTCCCGATTAGGTACATGATTTACGAGTTCCAGGAATTGTATTATAACCAAACCGTTTGTTTAAATATATAAATAAGTTCGTAGGCAACCTTATAGATATAAAGATGAATTAAAAAGTTAATTTGAAATAAAATTATTATATTTTAAACATTTTTAAACAGTCAATTTATCGTTTTTCTAGGAATTATATGTTTTTGTTTTTATTTATAAAATATATTGTATCGATTTTTACATACAATATAATAAAAAGCCTAACACAGAAAAGAAAAAATATTTACATATGTTGTATGTAAATAGCTAGAAAAAATATATAGAAATATCAGAAGGACAATTGTAGGTATAAATAAATAGGTAGTAAGGTTTAATAGCGAATTATACTATCATAAAAATTGATTGATTTTCTAGAGAAACGAACGAAGATTTTTATGTAAATATGTCATTTGGTGTATTGTGGATAGTAAGTGATAATGCGAGCTTTAAAGTCAAATTGGACGTACAGTCATTTAACCCTTTGGCTACCGAAATCCGATATATCGGCTTTCGCTACACTAGCGAGAACTGCCGGATCCGACGGCTCCGAAATCGTAGTATCCAATACATTTTAAACCGTCTGTAGGGTAATTGCTTCAGGGGTTTATAACATTTTTTTCAAATATATGTTATAAATATATTATAATCATTATTTTTATACATATACACACATATATATATATATATATATATGTATATATATATATATATATATATATATATATATATATATATATATATGTATATATATATATATATATATATATATATATATATATATATATATATATGTATATATATATATATATGTATATATATATATATATATACATATATATATATATATATATATATATATATATATATATATATATGTATATATATATATATATATACATATATATATATATATATATATATATATATATGTATATATATATATATATATATATATATATATATATATATATATATATATATTATATTTTATTAATTTACGAAAAGTTTTATTTACATTATAAAAATAAATATATATATATATATATATATATATATATATATATATATATATATATTATGTATATATATATATATATATATACATATATATATATATATATATATATATATATATATATATATATATGTATATATATATGTATATATATATGTATATATATATATATATATATAAATATATATATATATATGTATATATATGTATATATATATATATATATATATATATATATATATATATATATATATATATATATACATATATATATATATATATATTCAACAGTCTGTAGGGTATTTTTACTTAAACCATTATTTAAAAATATTGTATTTTATTAATTTACGAAAAGTTTTATTTACATTATAAAAATAAATAACATATTATATACCATTGTTATTGATTCCTGGTTGGAGTTCGGCCGCTCAGATCTCGAATTTTTTAATACGTCATGCGATAATGACTCTTATTACAGCGCAAATAAGAACAAAAATAACACACAATCGCATATTCATCATTAATTAGGTCAAGTTCACTGCAGACAGCGTCGCACGCCGCGACAGCATGTTTACAAACTAAAATACACATTTTGACTTTTTAATTATTTAATAAAAAGTCCCGGCAGTTCTGGAACATTTTTCCAAAAATGCCCGGCATCCAAAGGGTTAAAATTGAATTTGTGACAATCGCCGTCTTTCGAGTTCGGCCCTGTCGATCGATCCCACATCCCAATATACATAGTTAGTTGTAGACTATAGAGATATACATATTATATTATATTATAGAACAATAGTTCCGGTGAGACGTTCGACGAACTTCTACCGCGGCTTTTCGCACAGCCGTTTCTAAGCGCGACAGCTGTTGACGTTACTTTTTAGATCGATCGAAAAAAATTAAAAACAAATAAAATGACACGCGATCCTGGCAAAAAATGTGTGCGCATGCGCACGGCGAATGTGCAATCATTTTAGGGAATAAAAAATGTTCGAATTTCAAACGGCTTAAAAGCGATATTTTAATTGTACGCGGATAGTTGAGGACGAGGACGACCGCGCGAGGGCGTAGCCGCCGAAAGAGAAGAGAGGAGAGGAAAGGATATGGGAGGCGGGTCGGCGGATCGGCGGACCGAAGGAGGCTTCGGGCTTCGGCTCTCACCGTCTGTTCGCTTGATGTTGACGCTGCGGCCGCAGGCCAGCAGGCCGGAGTAGTCCATGGCTGCCGCGGGGGCCAGGGCTTCGTCGGCGCAGTGAGCGCTGCCCGAAGGGCGCCGGAGCCTCGCACCGCCAGACACTGTCGGACCGTTACGCTCGGTCCAAGACTCGCACTTTGCGACCATACCCCACACCGCCATTTGATCCGAACCGTTGCACAATTTAAAAATAAATATATATTTATTTCGATTGCAATTTTTATTTCTATATTCGATCGAACGCTATTCCCAAATTATCAACAACGAAACAAAATATATCTTTTTCAAATTCGAATATAATAAATAAACAAAAAACTTTCTTATAGGAATCTTGGCTAATTTCATCGATTTAAGCAAACAAATAAATGTAAACATTTTTGCATTATTATGTGATATCACCGCATTGATAATCACCAAATTCCTGAAGGGAGAATAACTTTATCCAACCTATTATCAGTTATTTTTTACTAATTAAAACCACTGTTCTATAAAATACTTAAAAAATAGTAAACTCACCATTTGAAAAATATTTTTGTAGAGATGTTTAAAAAAATGTTTGTCGATAAACCTTGACCTCTTTTTGAACTGAATAACGATACGTATGTAATGTCATAAAAAGCTCCCATTTGTGAAAATAATAATTTTAGTAATATGCAAAATAATGTTTTATGTAGGTAAAACAAATATATATTAGAAAAAGCTATTAGCAAAAGTTTGTACACGATTGATGTAGAAAAAAATTGTTGAATTAGGAAGCGCGTGAAACATGTTATACCGAGATCTTCCTATATTTTTTTGTCATTAGAATTATTTGGCATTTGCCAGATGACTACTACACTTAATCCTATACAACCTTTTGCACTTAATCCTGTACAACCAATAGCTGACGACTCAAATGTTGCGTTGTAATCGCTTTATATATTATCGATTGAAGAGTTTTAGTTGCTTCAATTAAAGCCGAATTTCGGAATGATTGTGTTCACCGACTTGTTTTCTCATGATTTCATTAATCCCATGAAATAGTCGCACGATAAAAAATCCTCGCAGTATAAAAGACACACTGTAAAAAATTCAACCGTTTACCTTTTAGTGTATTACATCAATTTTCCGATATCATTAACCATCAAAATATTCCTACGACGCCGTTAAGAAGTTCTAGTTAAGGAACCGTTTACTTGCTCAGATCTCGAAATCACTTTCAAACGTAAGTGGAAATTCTCTCCGCATGTAAACGACGTCTGCGAAAAATCTTTCAAGGACCGCATTATGACATTTAGATGCCCTAAGCACTAATAAGATTTAGTGCTCCTACAATAAAAATGATTTTTAAAAATCTAGATATGTTTATTTTACATAAATATTAAAATTGAAGAAATACACGTTGAACAGTAAAAACACAATCTAGAACATTAAATGATAACTGTAATCAGGGCCGGCCCGAGCGGCAGGCAGTACAGGCGATCGCCTGGGGAGCTAGATCTTGTGGGGCGCCGTGATACCAAATAAAGGCGTAATATTCACTTAAAATTATCAAACAATATTGTTAAAGAATATAATTTGATATTATTTTTTTGTATACACCTACTGTGCACTCTTTAGATTATTACACGCGTAAAAAATCGCGACGAAAATAAAACTACAAATTCTTACATACCCACAATCGCAAAAAAGAATATGGTGTCAAATAGAATATTAAATTACTTTAATTTTAATTAAATTTTTGCGCTCATGTAATGAGTTATTAAAGTATTAATGGGGGGGGGGGTGCAAATTAAGTTTTTGCCTGGGGCGCCAAATAGCCTAGGGCCGGCCCTGACTGTAATGTAACAACTTGTAACACGAAATATATGTAATGTAACAGGAAATATTCTCAAAAGTTTGAGCAAAAATATGATGAACACCTATATTAGATTAAACAATATTATAAAAGTCGACTATTTTATGGTTTAACCTTTCAGTTCATACGAGTTTTGCGTCATAAAAGCTAGATATAAGCGGTCCATTTCTTTTTCCATATTTGTAAGGTTTTGACGAAAAAACTTATGTATTAATAAAGTCCATTGCATAGTATATAGTTATATACATAAATCTGGATCAAGAGATAACTGACCTCAACCTAAGCGCATGCTTAGTGTGCTAAAGTGACTAATCCAGCCCTGATTATAAGGAATACGTTTTACCTTGACGATTAGTTATTCGTGTCTTATACGACACCTAGTTTGCAACATTATTTAACCACGATTTATAATTTTAAATCCCGAATAACCAAGTACTTCATATTAATCGAAAAAGTTTAGAAAAGGAATACCGTTGAACCGTTGTTATACGATTTGATGATTTATTTTATCGTTAAGAATTTCTGTTGAAGGGTGCTGTTGGCAAACCGATGATTTCCATTTTTGGGTTAAGGGATATCTTCGAGAATCACGATCGCGTTCTCTTTATATGCTCGTAAGAACCAGGACGTCCGTACTTGTCGAATCACCTATGGCATATACATTGCACATTGATTTATTTAATGATTTTTTTGCTAAGGCCAAATGTAGACATTATTTTTTGTTAGTGGCAACGCGAGGGTAGCTGTCACCTGTGGCTCGCCGGCGCCGGTCTCTTCGGGCGACTTTTAGCGCTAATTTTTAGCCCGTCTGAAATGCAAGACGAGAGAAAGCTCAGTCACAAAGCCAGAAAGCGCATCAGAGAAGTCAAAAGAAAAGCTAGGCCCGGTGAGTGCTATACTTTTGCGTTTTTACGCGACCTCCGCTCGGTCACGTACTCCATCAAAAAGCAAAATCGTTCTTAAAACCGATTAATTTGCCCATTTTCACTTTTCGCTCTTATTACAACGTCATCCTTCGCTTCTGTACGCATTTTTGTGAATATTTTTTTTTTATATTTCAGAACTGCACGATAGACTATCATGGTCCGCCTTAAGATATGTAGATAATTTTGATAGATTTTTACAATTCAACGATACGGTAGAGAGAATCGACGTCGATAGTGTGACGCCTTGCGAATTTATCGACAGATTCGAAAAAATATACAAACCTGTCGTAGTAACTGGCGTGCAAGTAAATTGGAAAGCCAATTACAAATGGACTTTAGAAAAATTAGCCAAAAAATATAGGAATCAAAAATTTAAATGCGGCGAAGACAACGAAGGGTACAGTGTAAAGATGAAGATGAAGTATTACATTGAGTATATGAAGAACTCCGTCGACGATAGCCCGTTGTATATTTTCGACAGCAGTTTCGGAGAGCATCCCAGGCGAAAGAAGCTCCTGGCCGATTACGAAATTCCGTTATATTTCCGAGATGATCTCTTCAAATACTGCGGCGAAGAACGACGCCCGCCCTACCGATGGTTTGTGATGGGGCCTCGAAGGTCGGGAACCGGAATACATATCGATCCGTTGGGCACGAGCGCTTGGAACGCTCTCGTCTTCGGCCACAAGCGGTGGTGTCTGTTTCCGACGGACACTCCACGCGAACTCATCAAAGTCACTGGTATAATAGGCGGCAAACAACGCGACGAAGCCATAACATGGTTTAGTTTAATTTATCCCAAGACTAAATTGGACACTTGGCCAGCTGAATACAAGCCGGTTTGTATTATATTCGAGGGTAGATTGAAAACTTCGCTGCCCAACACAAAAAGAGTACCCCAAAAACATTGCTTTCTCAGGTGTTTTTTTTTCTTTATTTACAATTTCAGAGTTGATATAACAAATTTGAGTAGTATTGTTTTGTATGGTTTGACCTATGCTTTTTCTAATACACCTATTATTTCGAATCAGGCTGATAGTGATTAACCATCGTTTATTTATTTATTGTATGCCTTCCGTACCAACATTACAGGCGCTAGCTCAATGTGTTACAACAGGGTAAATACAATCGACTACTACTAAATATTGTAATACTGCTACATAAGACTGAAATCAAAGTGATATCTATGTTATTAATCATAATCTTACAATTAATGATGTCACTTTACACGACCTAGCATGATTTTATTTTAATTCTTCATCCGTGAGATTAGGAAAATTTAGGAAAACAAAATATGTAATGATCAAATTATATTTATATTATATGTCCATATAGGATTACTCTACTCATCAGTAGTAACAAATACCAGATTCAATTTCATAAAGAATCAGCAGGAAGATGTCTCGAAATGATCACGTTTCTGACCAACTGATAAACCGAGAGATTCATTGATTTGACCTTTTTTTGCTCAAAATGTTTTGAACTCGATTATAGATGCCTACAACCTTTATTATTTCGAACCTTGTTTCGCCAAACTGCCATGACCATTTTGTGGATCACGTCGGTGTTTCATATTCAGTGGTACTAGTTACCTGCTTTCAACTTCAATACTTTCCTTCCCGTATTTAAATTCAGATGCCCACCTTTTGTCTATTGTGTATGCAAGACAAGTGATTGCCGTGTCTTAACCCCTTCAACGTTATGCTTCACTGTTGAACGTGTGATCCGCAGTGACACGAACTTTTTGCCGCTAGCGGATATATACACCAAAAAATTATTTTAATGATATATTTTAAGACATGGAGCTGTGCAAAGTGGTGATCTGCTGCAGTCTTCACACCAGTATTTAGATTATTAGACATATCCGTCGTTTCTATTGAGTTTTGCTAAAATTTTCAAAATGCGGATATATCCGTCATACCCACTTTGCAAGTATTTTTGTCATGACGGATATATACGACATATCCACTTAAGGGGTTAATAAATTTTCCGAGTATCTGATCACAGTACTATATGATAAAAAAGTCAGTGCACATTTTACTTTAGAATACTCCATAAAAGTAACAAATTAACGGATTATTTTAATTCTGTGCTGAATTCTATGTCATGCTACGAAGTTTTCCATTTCCTCTCGTATTTAATTATTACTATCTAAATTATTTGACAAATATTAAAATTCTTAAATTTCAGGTTGAAATTCTCCAAAAACCTGGTGAGACGGTTTTCGTTCCTGGAGGATGGTGGCATGTGGTGCTCAATTTAGACGACACGGTGGCCGTCACGCAGAACTTTTGCAGCCGTACAAATTTTTCAGTCGTGTGGCATAAAACTGTACGCGGCCGTCCGAAACTATCTAAAAAATGGTATAGAGTGCTCGAATCTAAAGAACCGGATTTAGCGAAAATAGCAGCGCACGTCGATCTGAATCAAGGTACGGGAATAGCCTCCGACAGCTCCAGCAACAGCAGCTCTTCCAGCATGAGCGATAGCGACACTTCCAGCGATTCTAAGAGCTCCAGCGAAGACGACAGCGGACAGGAGAGCATCACAGCTCATAAAAAGAAACGTAGGAAAAAAATGGCTTAAGCGTAATGCGCCTTAGAAAATTTGCCTTATCGTTTTTCACGGTGGTATAACACAATTTAAAGTTATATTTTTTTTATATTAACGTATCGAGGGTATGAGCGTCGTCGTTTAGGGTTAAAGTATAGTATTAATTTAGACCATTTTTATATAAAAAAGTAAAATATTACGCTAAATTATATACGTACGTGTATAAATAGGACTTAGAAACGTTAATAATATTTGTATATTTTTTAATTTGCATGTAATAGTGTTTATTAACATATATACATATGAATACGTATATTTTGCATAACAGCATTATCTGATATATGTATATAATTATAGACAATGTGCAATTGACAATACAGCAGTATAATTATTTTACGTTTAATCCTAAAATGGGTATTGTTACTCTCAAAAAGCGCAGTATTATAATCTACCTACGGACTGAGGAGAATTTTGTCAAATTTACCAAAAATATTTTATTTTATACTGTTGTATACTTCTATATGACTGGAAACATTGGCCTCGATGATCCAATGTTGTTTTTTATTACAAACTTTTTGGAAAATATAATATGTCGATAATTAATTAGTTTATTATTTATTATATACAACATGAACAAATTAAATTCAATTTTTGTTGTACAACTTGCTTTGTATAGCTTGTTACTGGATGACGATCCACACTATGCATCTTTTTGCTATACGCTATATATAGTGTGGGATATGCACCTGTATATGTATGTACGAAAACAAGAATCTGTAATTACAGGGAACTATATGTATGCATTAATAATCTGGCGTCAATTTAATATTTTCTCCATTATACATATTGATGGAAATATAAACTGGAACGGTTTTCAAATTATATTACTTTACAATACCATTCTGCTCCCACTGCTATGAAAATCTCACATATCTTCAGTATCAAAGCGTTTTGAGAAAATCCGACTACTCTAGTCTTTACATTAATAATTCCATTATTTTGTTTGCGGACCAATAGAGAAGTGAATATTGTCTTATTTTGTGTAATATCAAAGCAGTCGATGTTTTTAGATGTATCCAAAAATATGTATTTTTTGTTCTGTATTTAATAAACTCAAATATTTTCAATAAGTATTTGAAACTATACTTTTGGTTTAATTAATTGTAATATCCTTCTTAAATTGGTGTGATTCATGAATCAATTTTCCTAAGGTTTCTTTAAACACCGGAGTCTTCAAAAACTAATGCCATTGAACGGGAGAATGTTACACCTGTGAGTAGGGATTCCAATCCCGTGCCAAAATTTTGATCCCGGGATTTCGGTATTGCAATTAGTCGATCCCGGGACTAGTCCCGAGATAATTTTCATGTTATTTTATCGATAAAAATAATTTAAAATGAATAATACAATATATTTTTACATCTGTTTTTTATAACGTACAATGTATAAAGTACGTATAATTTTATTATTTGGCTTAAAATAGAAAATAATATAATAAAAATTATAAAGTGAAAGTCTTATATATTTATTTGAGAAGATAAAAAATGAACTTTTGACAATGTATGTACATTCATTAGGGGTTTTATGTGGGATGACTGTGTTGAAGTAGATTCGATTGATGAAGTTATTAGTGGCTCTGATATTTCGATTATATCTTGATCTTTTTCTTCACTAAATCTTTCAATACGTTTTTGAATAGTTTTACGAGTTGCTTTGTTGTCATTAAACCATAAAGGGTTGAATAAATATTTTAGTGTATCAGTTAAATCTGTTCAGCTTCGTTTTTCTACATGTTTTCGTAGAGAAATTAATAAATCTTTGCTTAAGACTTAAGCTCGGTCAATTGTCTGAAACTGAATTCAAAAAATTGCGTCGGCTTAGCACAAGTTGGTATCACGTAGGCAGAGTGCTTCGTTTGCTAATTTTAGAAGTTTTAATACTTGTATAATATCTTCAATTTTCATCTAGTCATTTTCTTTAAATATCACCGAAAAATTCTTTATATCTATTATAGTTTTGGTATACATGTTTTTAAAAATAAAAATCATTGCAGCATATAATAAAGACTGTTCTATCTGGTTTTTCAGTCTAATATAAGTGAAAGTTCTTTTCCATGCTCGTTTTTTATATATTTTTGTAGAATAGAATCATTTTTAGTTGGTGATCTTGTAAATATTGCTACGAATTTTCTGACTTTATTTATTATATCGTTGATGCGGGGATTTTCAGATAAAACTATATTTTCAGCTTCAGAATAAACCATTGTAAATCCTTCTTCATCTTCGTATTCATCAGTAAATTGATATTGATAATTTTTTTCATAGCATGATTCCAAAGATTCACAGATGACACGTGCAACTCGCGCAAGTTTGTGTAAGAAATATAACGATTTTGCTAATAATAATTCGATTGTGCTTGATAAATCAATCAATCCCGAAAATTTCGGGATTATGTTTTATAATCCCGGGACTCATCGGGTATTTAAAATCGTTCGGGATCCCGGGATTGGAATCCCTACCTGTGAGATTAAGAAATGCTTTGCAAGTTGTGTTCAGCTTACCATTTTAAGACTTTTTCATTCTATAAATCCACATGCATAAACTCACTGTATGACTTCCAAATGATACAGCAAAAAAGTATTTGTGATCGTAACTGGAGATGAGTATTATGTACTTATGTAAAACGATAAACACAATAGCTTCCGAACTAGCTGATACTAATTCAAAAAATGGAGTCAAGTTTCATTGTACATATGATTTCTGAGAAATAGAGCTATCGTACTAAATGTTGTCCTAATAAAGAAGGTTGTTCACAAAAATGCAATGCTATATTACTGCATCAACATTTATATTGAACCGTGGACATAATTAAGTTATAGATATTTGATGGATAGACCGTTGTTTAAGGAGCTGCTCTTCATGCAACAATTAAGTTATTAAAAACGAGTCAAAGAGTTCATCTAGTTAAATTGTTAACTCGATTTTAATCTGCACACTTCGCCATTTATTTATTACATACAGCTTAACGCCAATGCCCCTGAACATTAATATATTATCTTTAACAATAATTATCACAAGTTATGATTTATGTTATGTACAGGGAAAAAATATATAAGTAAATAAACTGACCAGACGTACTCTTCAAAAAGTTTGGCCGTCTTTGAACAAAAATTTCTTTTGAGTTTCTGTAGCAGTATCTCCTTATAAAAATTTCGGAGATGGCCTTAAAACAAAAAGTTTTATTTTTAGCTCTTTCAATTTTCAAAATCTGGTCACCGAAATATAAAGAAATATACTATTATGGGGGCCAATATAGATTTGTTATGGCCAAAACTGGTCGGCGCTGGAGTGGCATTGGCGTGATGGTTTTCTCTCTCTCTCCACTGGCAACCTTCCTGGCGTGCAGACGCAACTTCTCGCGTCCGCCCTTTTTACAATGTAAACAACTGTAACCGTCAATAAATATACTACTGCAGCGGCTCAATCTGTGTCTAATTGCCACCCGTCACCATCACCGTCCCTAAACTATAAAGAATAAATTGACATGGCGATGTGTGCGCTATGAAGCCTTAAAAAACTTTAGCTTTCTATAAAAATATTATAACTTGACAATTACCAAAGCCAAAATGATCTTGTGAAGATATAAAATCAGTAATTGTCTAATGCTTATGTGATGATTATACAAGGTACACTAAGTGACGATTAAACAATAAACACAGTGTCCTCAATCTCCTCAATTGATCCCAACAGAGTTTTATTGCATATTTTCTTTATAATGGTAAAATATGTAGTCCGCTTGAAATAGTACACCCAATGTTGTTACTCATTTAATATATTTTTTATTCTAAATCTAAATCAATGCTTAATCGTTTTAATTTAATGAGAAAAGCCAAAATTTATTATATGGATCACCAATAGGCTCAGTAAAAACTTCAAAAAAGTATGGAAGAAATAATGCATTAGAATTTTTTTGAATACATCTGCACAATAATAGCTGCTGGTTATTGCCAACAACTTTGCCAGAGACATAACTAATCTTATAAGAAAGGTGAATATGGTTAATGGCCAGGTTGAGAAATGCTTCGTCGTCTACCGTATTCCTTAAATTTTGCTACTTCAGTGGAATGAAAAACACATATTTTTTCAAGTCAAAAAAGAAAACACTTAAAAAATATTAATTTGATATAAAATGTAGTCATTTCGAAACAATATTAAATAATTATGCAATAACACTGACGATAGAAAAACGTTTTCAAACCCTTTCTTTTATTTAAATATAAAATTATAGTTAAACAGGCATAGGCAAGAATTAGTCAAGTATGGCCAATTGTCCAAGCTGTTAGCTCCGTTTAGTTACCTACCCTGATCTGCCGGTGGTCGATAGTTTGCGTCAGACTCGAACATGTTTAGGTTGGCTGTGCAACGGACTGCGGGAGCGCTGCGCGGAGCCGTCAGCGTTTCGGGGGCCCCGCGAGTCCTCGCCGTTCGCCACGTGTCCCACACCATCGAAACGGACGAAGAACTAGATGCCAGGTGACGGCAATTACGTAACCTGGACCCCATCTTGTCTTGTCAAATCCTTGACTTTTTCAACGCGGTCATCGCGCTTTAAGATTTCAGCGCGTCAATACCGGCTGCAAGACTTGATTTCTGAACAGACTCACTAGCTGGCAATATTTTTATTTTATTTTCATAACCTAGCAATTTGAAAATATTTTATTCCAGATATGTGGCATACTTCAGCAGAGCCGACATCGACGGATGGGAAGTGCGCAAAGCCATGAACGACATCGCCGGCATGGATATGGTCCCCGAGCCGATCATCGTATCCGCCGCTCTGAAAGCCTGCAGGCGCGTAAACGACTACGCGTTGGCTGTTAGATTCTTGGAAGTCATTAAGAACAAGTGCGGACCCCAAGTCAAAGAAATCTACCCATGGATCATCCAAGAAATCCGCCCCACTTTGTCCGAACTCGGCGTAGAAACTCCCGAAGAGTTGGGATATGATATACCCGAATTAGGTCTAAAAACCATCTACGAAGTGTAAATTGTTCGATAACCGCTTATATAGTGCATATTTTTATTTAATTTTAGAAAATTTGTTGTGAAATAAAATAATTTCTAAATAAATTTACTTTTTATTACCAAAATGTATATGACAAGCTACGGTCATAAAATCAATACTGTAAATAATCACTACAAAAATTTGTCAAAACATTTAATGTTATAAAGAAAATAGTATCCTTTACTAACCGACCTTATTAAAGTGAATTTTTATCAAGAGTTTGCTAATTGCAAAAAGTCGATATATGATTAATTTTATAAATTGTCGCTATTCACAATAAAATATTAATTGGGTGCTATGTACTTTCAAAATGATTTTACTCTTTTTCTCAAATGTCGAGGTTTCGAAACAAGACGACTACAGGAACACACTCCAACCCAAATTGTACCCGAACATTCACCACTTATGGTAGTTCCAACTCTACGATCGTTCCATAATATCCTTAATTCTTATCTCCTATTATCCATATACATACTTAATTAACATTCTAGTTAAATTTAAACTGAGTAATATATAACCATTTTTTTTCAGATAAACTAGTTATTTTTTTTGTTTCAACAATATAAGCATGTACACCATATTAAAGTAAAGTATTTAAATGATTGATTTTTACCTTAATGATTTTTAAAACCAACAAGTTTTATACATTGGTTAGATACTAAAAATTTAACGCTTTATTTAACAGGACAAATCTAATACCTTGCTCATAATGCATCGATAAGATATAATTTCAAACCTTAAAAATGTATGTTGAACTTCAATATCCTACAATGTCAAAAATCGATTAATGCTAAACTTTAAAAATTTCCAACTTCGAAATAATCCAATCAAAAACATTAGAGTTGATGACAGACGAAACGCTGTTATAATTTCATGTTCACATCTGTTGTCTTCAATATGTTGTTGCAAAACTGAACATAAAGGACTGGTTCAATTGGTCTATAGTAAGAATTCTAAGTGAGTATAAACTTTATCTGTCTAAGAAGCATTTCAAGAATATAAAAATATCCTACAAGCAATAGATGCAAGAATCAGGTAGATTCCAAAAATTATATTTTTGAACTCAAGTTTTTTCTTATTCTAACATTGAATAACGACGAAGCGATTTTTTTAAAAGTTTTTCATAGTTGCCATATTGAAACAATGTAATTTTGGCCAAAATCTGATAAGAAATACAGTAGTGTACAAAAACCGTAGTATATTTAACCAAAAGAAGTCACAAACTATTCATGGGAAAACATATATATATACATACATATGTTTCAATCCTCATATATCTTTGCAAGAATGTGTGTGCAACATCGTGGGCCAATTGATTTTTGCAAGGTTGACTAGGATTAGTGACGAAAAGAAGAAACATACAAATCAGCACCTGAAGATGATCGCCACAACACGATTGAAAGTGTTCATGCAAAAAAAATAATAGCCACAGTGAAATCGTATTCCCAATTACAGAAATCAAAAATATCTGCGAGATAATAATAAAAAATAATATAGACATGCCTTATAGTAAATTGATGAAGTATACTCATAGTGTAGTTTTTGAATCTGCTCACAGCTGAAAAAAATATATCAAGGTTTTCCTTAAGTTGCGACATTAGACAAAAGTTATATTAAGTATTTTTTTATTGTAGAGGATATTTAGGATTATTATAATTGAAAAAAGATTGCCAACATACAAAAAAAATCTTATTGAAATTTTTATTCTTTACAAAGATCACATAGCACACGGAAGATCTATAATACAAAACAGTGATAAAAAAATAATAAGGTGTGTTTCTTTTACTTTTTCCTTTCGATCAAGCTGTTTTTTTTTTTTTGAAAAAAAGTAAAATTGTAATAATAAATACAAGTATACAAAAAATTCAAATAAATATTTATCTTATACATTATATTATCTAGAATAAATCTAAATTTGTAGATTCTTAAAGGAAAAATAAATACAACTTACAACACTTAATACACAAACATACAAAATGGACATACATAACGTGATGGTATATTTAAGTAAAAAAATCTCCCAAATGAGCTGAGAGAATGCTAATCGATGATAATTGCACATTATTATATTTACAATTGTCTAGGAATATGTGTGGTTGGTTGTTTTATATAAAATAATTTCATTATTGTATGTACAGCCTTCAATTCATACTGAGTAATTTAAGTTAAATTAGACATACTGAAGTATACATAGTAAAAATGCAAAATTAATACTTTAAAGCTCAACGCTATTAAGTAATGTTTAATAAATAATAAAGGAAAAAGCGATACATTTACTGTTGTCAATAATGCATGCAATATTATTCTCAATTTTGTTTCATTTAACTAATAAATATATCAATCTGAGATAATTAAATGAAAACGATCAAACCGTTAAACGAGTAGAGTTAAATCGGCATAATTAAAATGGGAAAGTAAAGAGATCGAGTAAATCAAAAGACTATTTTTCATTTTTATTACATATTATTTTTGGCAATGTCGTTAAGCATTTATTTAATTTTGACTATATTAAAATATAAAAGAGTAACTTTCTGATTTACTCGATGCATAATCAAGAAGGATGCTGTAATATCTTACTTTAAATATTGTTTAAAACAATCTTTGGTGGACATTTAACGATTTATAAATAGTTTATACAATCCATTTATCTAACAATATCAAAATCATATATTACAGTCACGTCACGTTTTATCCACACGCTTAATAATATTTTTTCTACACTTAGTGTACAGGAATTTTTAAAACTTACGACGACATTAAACATACTTTCGATTCTGCAATCGAATGATGAAAAGAGCGGTATGACAAAAATTAAAATATAGAATTTAATATATATATTTTGATTTATTTATTTAAATTAAGTTTTTCATTAGCACCAGTCGGTGCCATATTTTTATTGAATTAGGAGTATCGCGAGAAATATAAATAGAAAAAAATAATGGGTAATTTACTAGTTTTAGTAAATTTATAACGAATAGACTCGATCCATACTTCCGATTACATACGTTTAAGTCCCAATACAGCGATTAATTTATCTAAATATTCAATCACAATTAAAACATGAAAATATTACAGCAATTTCTTTGATTGATTATATTTCCAACGTTTCATTGGTCTAAAATTTGTACATTAATTTTAACGTTTAGCCGAGCCTCCGTTTTATAGTGGACCATATTCGCAATTACGTAAGTAATAAATATGTATATGTAACATTTTAAAAATAATGACGTATGACCTTTCGATCGCCCATTAAAGTAATAAAGCTTAAATAATAATGCAGTCAAAATGACATAATTTCGTATAGTATGTCATAAAAAAATAACACGAACAAAACGAACTTTCGTAATTTGGCAAATACCACTTGTCGTCGAAGCGTTGCTCATAATTTCAAAAATTAATTACAAACTGCTTCAGTACAATATTTAACCATAAATTATGGTAACTTTGACTAATAAGTAAATTTCTTAATTAGTTAAACACTAATCACTTATTATAGTCTCAGACTGCTCTGTTTTCACTTCTCCTATGGCCGCCATCGCTTTCGTCAAAACGGTGGCATCTTTCAAGCTAAGAACTTGTAATACTTGAGGCTCTGTACCGGCCGGACCTTGTATCATCATTTGTGTCATGCCGGGACCCATAGATATAGTTTCCACCGGGTCGCCGTTAGAATCCACCTAAATTTCGAATCACAATATGAGATTCGTACGAATCGTTCAGTAAAGGAAGATTTTTTGGTAAGCTCACCTGCACGACGGGCGTCATGCAAACGGCGCCGTCGCTTCCCGTGTGAATTTGCTGTATATTTGCAACCATCGTCTGATACATACCGCCGGGTACAGGTAATGTAATCACTCCGCTGACGGAAACGGGATACCCTAGAATGGAGACTTTTCGATTTATAAAAAAATCAAGAGATCATAAACATATGAGTATAATCTAACGCATACCCTGTCCATCCTCTCCGGTCAAGATGATCTGCCCATCTTGGTTCAGCGTCGCTTCCGTGACGGTATTAAGGTCCACGGACATGGTACTTCCGTCGCCTCCGTCGAGCGTTTGAACAGTGTGAACACCGTCTGCTCCGCCTGTGTGAATCTAAACAGTATTCGCTCCGATGATAAAATGGTAATCGTAAAAATAATATAATTTAATAAAACAACGATGAACCTGTATAATCGAAACGGTTCCATCCGGGTTTGTTATCGTTTGTAGCACGGCCGGAGCGTACTGTGACATCTAAAAAATATTAAATTCTAATGGTTTTTGGATCTATTGAACATTATCGATCAATACTTATTTAAAATAATAATAAGAAACACTCATGCAATTGACTTATTCTTTGGAAAATATCTAACATCGTAAAATACAAAATAAACATTCTAAGAATAAAAAGGAAAATTGGTTTAGATTTTCATTCAAGAATATAAACAACTAAATTATTGATTAGATGTAAAAATAAGATTTTTTAACGTTGATATTGTACGCTTGAACAAATTTCAGACTAAATAAAAAAAACAAAGCTTATATGGTTTAAAACTTATATTTCTATCAGTCGTGTAACACTAACATTTAACAATAATAAAAAGATAAATAGCATCTTATCAAAAATATATCAACAATTTTTAGCTCTTACCAAAAATTGACAAGTCATTCGAATAAAACAGAAATATTGTTAAAAATATATTCCATAGACTGTCAATCGTTGGTTTCTATATTATATATCTTATATGCTTAATAAAATCACATGCGACTAATACTGTTCTCTTATTCAACTTTTGAAGCTTTTACTTATAAAGCGGTAACAAAAAAAATAGCGATTGGGTATATGTAAAAATATACTCAAATTTATATGAAAACTAAAAAATATACACGATAAATAAAAATAACAAAAGTAAAATTATAACATTAGCAACAAAATCCTAAAACAGTGAACATGGAACATATAGACTGTGCTAATAATGATGTCATAAGCTGATACCAACATCGACATCTGTCAGTGTAAGGGGATCGAGGCACACTTGTTGCTGCACACCAGTAGATAATACCTGCTGTGTCATTTTGTGGGAATTGTTTAGCGAACTGGCCGCGTGGAGTTTGACAACCCCACTGACACCCATTTGGTTTACTTGTTCCGAAAGCTGTCCCCGTTAAATTACATCACATAATTAATATTTTTTACAAAGTGCATAATGATTCATTAACATGTCGCAGATCGATCGAAATCTTTAAAAAGAGACTTGCAAATCGTTAGATAAAAAAATTACCCAAAAGCAATTCACTCACCGATGGGTTTGGTGAAATAGAGACGTTTGCTTTCTCGTCTTCTTCTGAAAAAGCTGGTAACAAATCCTCCCTTCCGTGATATTTGTAGCAATTTATAACGATCTGTCTGAGTGCATGGGTCCATGATATCTGCAAAAATATTAGGTGTCACATGCCAGATTAACAAAGAGAATATGATATGAATTCTAATGAAAATGACGAAATTATCTACCTTTTGTTTTTCGTCTTCGGAACGAGCGTCCATTCTGACATTAGCCCAGGGCAGTTCTTTCGGCCACCAAGGAGGCCTCATCGATTCTCTGCCCCATCCGGGTTTTCCTCGCTCTGTCGTGATCCATTAAAAATTGATTAAGTCTCCATAGTACAATTTGATAATATTAATGAAAAAAACAATATTTACGAGCCGAATATTTCAACATCAACGGGATAAATGCTCGGAGCTGAGCTTGTGTCATCTTCTCCACCGGCGTCGGAATCCCGTCTATAATCAACGGTGGCAGTTCGTACAGCGACGGATCGTCTTGAACGGGAGGCGGCGCCTGCTGTGCCAGAGCGTGCTCCAGCTCTTCCATGATCATCGATCTTAAATTTTTGATGACATCTTCTAAAGGCTTCGCCCCGAAGACTCTGTATGACGTGTTCGGTTTTCCAGGAGTAGCAACTAAAACAACCGCTTGCTGTCCAACTCGGGTAGCGAACTCGTCTATGGTTTGCTATAATAGAAAAATTACAATTAACAGATTGTCGAAATGTAATAATGAAGATGTAAAGGACGAAAACTGACTCGTAGCTTTCTCAATAGTCTGTTCTGCTGTCTCTTTCTAATCGACGGATTGGTTTCGAAAGAGTGTGGTCTTTTTCTTTTCTTCGAAGATGCGATAGCAGCCGCCGCCGCCATTCCAACAGGTCCTAAGCAAATTTTTTTGATGAATATCTGTGTCAATGTGAAGTGGGTGGGTAGCTTTATAAATAAAATCTTTACTGTTTATTGAAAAGTTACTTCAGTCACATACGAAAGTGAGTCAAACAAAAACCATAAAAGTGTAATAAAAAATCAAAAGTGGAACAGTGCTACCGTTCAATTCTCGACTAATGAAGAAATGAAACATAACATATAACGACAAATAATGATGCAAGTATGTCACTTTAGCAAGTGTACGAGAGAATTAGAAAGTTATGCAACACTGCAAGTTATGTAGCACACTCCTCTCATCATAATTCGACACACCAAATAGTGACATCAGGGTCCATTATAACAGTTGAAGACGCCTCGAAAGAAAACAGCTGGGTAACTGAACAAAAAGCATAACTTATATGGATATTCTGTAATTCCAATAATTTCTGCAGGGTGGGTATCACGCCATAAGGATGTGTTTGAAATAGAAGATGGCTTCCTAGGAAGAATTGCAAAGCACGAGAGCGAGTAAGAAATGGCGCCATACTCATTCAGCAAAACCAAAGAAATTCCATACACAGCCTTCTGGAAAAAAAATGTGCTGACCCTTTAACTTAAAATATTTATTGCACTAGTCCATTAGTATAGGCGTATAGAAACATATACAGTCATCCGTGGCAAACGCGTGAAGATGAACGAGGAGTAATTTCAGCATTGACATATAATCAAATCGATGCGTGGATTTAGTGTGTATTTTTTTATTCGAGTGTCGAACATCTGCTGCAATCGCCCCTAGTGATTTTCACATCGTTGAACTTCCCATAAAAGTGATAAAAGGAAAGAAGTACAGGTCCAACAAAGATGTACAGAAAGCGGTGTACAAGTAACTGCGCCCTCAGGGAAAATATTTTTTTTTTCTATAGCTATTAATGCACTTTTGCTGAAAAATAATATTTTATCAACCTCTAGCAATAAAAACCTTATGCTTCCTTTACACTCTCTGGAAGTTACCGAACCAAAGGTCTACCGAATATGGTCGAGGTCGCCGAGACATTAGAGCGGGCAGACCCGAGCTCGACCGAAGTAGCCCCGAATTAACACATTATATTTTCCGTCCTTGCCCAACCATGGCCTACTTCCAGAGAGTGTGGAGGAAGCATTAGATTGATGCAGATTTGTGAAGAAAAAATAAAAAATAAACGAGTGTTTTGTATGTAAACATATAAAAGCATATTTCATTTATTGTTTATGAAATGTGCAATTTTTTTCAAAATTTAGTATATTTTATATGGCATTTTGCAAATCCGACAATTTTAAATAAGTCAATTGGATAGCTCACCAGCAGCGGCCAACTGCGCCGTGACTTCGTCGCTCATCGCGGCAGTGATGAGATCCGAGCCGTCTTCGTACACCTCGTCCGAAGACGAGGGACATCCGTTGTCTTCGTTGTCCGAATCGCCGCTGAGGCCGCCGTCTCCTTCTTCCGCCATGTCTACTGATTCGTCTTTGATGTTGTTCATTTTCACCACCATGTAGTTGCCCAGATCCGTTCAGACGAGTCTTCTTTTGGTCTGAAAATTGAACATTAGTTTTAATAATAAAAAACGTATATTTGTAAAGTAGCGACCACGAAAGGGTATTAAATTTTATTTATCCACATGCAGTAACGAGTATATACTTTGTATACCGAAAATCTATTTATAACTTGTTTAATTTTAAGTCAGCAAAAGTGAAGTGAATCTGAACAAAAAAATATTTTTGTATAAATTATTGCCATATATGGACAGTTTGGTGGAAAGGAATTAACTCAAATAGTTATTCACTATCGCAAATTATTTAGCCTCGTAAGATATTTTACGAAATTCTATCAAAAACTACAATTTTAATAAAATGTCACAGCTCAGCAACACTTGATATTGGTGAGAAGACACAGTGAGAAATTCTAGATTGTTCATTAAAATATTTTTTATTAAAAATAATTATTAATGTTGAATAAATCATAAGTTCAACAGATGTGAATTTTTTTAATGTTTTTTAGAAATCTTTGTCTACTTTTTTAATAATTTTATACAGTTGAGAATTAAAAGATGAAGAAAAAATGAAGCCTGCCACTTGTGTCATAAGCAGTGGTGTAGTGGGGCCTGAACGCCTTCCGGTACAATTTGTTAGAAGACGGCACACTGCACAGCTCAAGTACAACGCAACAAATAAAATAACCAGGATATTCATTGATTTTTTGTTATAATTACATCACTGGTATACGGCTAAAAGGTGAAATTTGGTGCGCTTTGTTACCTGCTTTTCAACAAATCTCATTCAAGTTCTCTTTACTAGATAACGGAATTGTTTATTATAGCTTGTGATTCACGAAGTTTTACGAAAAATAAATAAACTTACTCAGTAGGACTGTGACACAAAAGGATTAATATAGTCATAGCTACTTACGAACTATACTAATTAATTATGGTCAATTTTTGTCGTTTTTAGAAAAAAATATACTCAATAAATTTGTCAATACCAGTTGTATCGACTGTGCAAGCTGCGTTAAATACTAAGTCTCACAGCCGGCGAGATCTTCATTTTTGGCAAATCTCAAAAAGTAGCATTCGTACGCAGATTACGCAAACACGTTTCTGGTCACAAATGTAGAGGAAAGGGTAATGGGTCATACAAAAATGTCTTGCTCAACGGAACGAAAGAATATAAACTGACAACATATATACATAACGTCAGCCATTTTTTTCATTAATTCGATAAGTAAAATGGCACTGAAAAAAGTAATAATTTGAAGTGTAAACCGCTCGGTCCTCGCAGGGGCGAAGACACGAAGACACCGAAGAAGAGGAGGATGTGAAGAAGAAGAAGAAGCGGGTGACGAACGCTGAATCCCGACATACCTTGATGGATTTTGTCGGGAAACACCGAGTGGCCGTATTCTCGGGCATAAAGACGACGCGAAGGAGAAGAGGCCGGAGACGCGACGGCGCGCGGGCTTGGATCGGTACGCTCGCGCGCCTCGGGAGCCCCCGGGGGCCTCCGGAGCGCGTCGGCGTCCATCGCGAACGGCAAGGCGCGACGCCGATCGCGCGCGACGAGAGCGTATACGGTCGGAGCAGGCCCAGTGCGCCCCCCGGCACTACGGCTGCGTACGCACCTGCGTGGGGCCCCGAGCACCACGGCGCCGCCGCTGCCGCCCCCGCCCCGCGCTCCGCTTCTCGTCGCGAGTATCGACCGGCTCCATCCCGCACCTGCGCACTGGGCCTCGGCTCGCGCAGGCGCACCGGTTCGACCCGCGCCCCGCATCCCCTCACCCTTTCGAGGCACTCACCGGTCCGACCCCGCTCCGTTCGCTCCGCCCGCTCGCCCGCTCCGATCCGCTCCGACCGAGAGACGTGCACCGCGTCCCGCCCTACGAGCGAGCGGTCATGGCCGGCCGACGAGCTTCGCCTTCCGATCCGAATACGCGAGGAATTATCGATAACGCGATTTTATGTCGCCTCCTCTCTTTTTAATTTGCGACCGAATATTTAATTATATTTAAAAAATATTCTGAACGGCTCGTTATTCGTTACTGCGGATCGACTCATGGCCGAAAATCGAACGTTCTAGGACCGCATACGTCAGGTGGAACGGCGCTTCGTACGAGATCGGCTGCGAACAAAGTACGGATTGACGTGTGATTTAAACCAACATTAACTTTTATTCATAATTGTAAACTATCGGAACCTATATATTTTTATTAATTAACTTATTCATGTTTGCGACACAAAATCACTACTTAAAAACCATATCTTTTTTTTTCAACATTTAGTGTCATGAGTTAACACCGTTTCATTTTTAAGAACGGAATAACTATTCTATTGTATAACTGAACCTCATATATGAGGTTGTGCAAGGAAAAATGTACTTGTTTTTTCCGCTATTTAAGATTAAATATATTTCATATTGATTTAAAAAAGTTAATAGTGAATTCCTTCCTTATATCAAATTGAACGTTTTTCAAATTGAGTTTCATTGACATTTTAGAGCAACATATATTTTTACTAGTGTCTTATGTGTATGGTGAGATACTTTCCCTTATGCTCGCTCACATGTTAAGTGACGAGAGTAAGTGAGAGATGAGGGTGTGCGGAACGCACGCCATTATCTCTCACTCACTCTCATCACTTGACACGCAAGCGAGCGAAAGGAAAAGTATCTCATCGCACGCGCCTGGTTGCCACCTGTTTGAGGCATTATTTCCTAGTCACTACTATTGAAACTGTCTGCTTTTCATTTTCGATTTAGACCAACAGGTCTAATTTCGACGTCACTTTCCCCACCATCATCACTAGAATAAGCATAATCTAACACAAAATCCTCCCCTTCACCATCAACACAAAATATAATATATTATCATCTAAATTAATTAGATTGAGTTATAAAACAAGTTATTTTTACAATAATACTATAAAAATATTTATTGTTATATCCGTACAAATTAAAACTAAAGTAAACATCACGAAATAGCTTCACCTATTTGTACACAAATTATTAGCACAGATTATCTCAAAAATACAATATTGTCAATAAAACTGTCATTCGCTTATTAATCACCGACTCGACCGAAGAATGATCGAACACTATTGAGACTGAAATACAACGGAATTTACTTCAAATATAATTATTGACAAAGTCACTGAAAATGGCTTGGAGTTGCTAAATATATTTTGAAAAAGTTTCAAGGGCAAAGGGTTAATATTGCGAGATTAGTAATACTCTTTAAGAATATAAAAAAATATTTAATCATACAAATTTAGATACATTTCAAATACACATATATACACAAAATTTAAAATTGTATACATAAAATTCTGATCACAGTGTCGTTTGTTAGTATTTAATTTTTAAATCACAAATCAGCATTAGACGAATACATATTACATAAATGCAAGCATGACTATAATGAATTGCTTAAAAATTTATTCGCTAATTGAGATCGGCGCAAATTGTAATAAAAAAAGTATAATTCGATAATAATTAATTAATAATATAATACAATATATCGACTTTTGTTCCGCTTTAAATTCTAAAAGTTCTAGATACGCTTTCGTGTAAGCGATGCACCATTTTTCGCTAATAATAACGATTTGATAAATTTATTTAAGTACTTTGCGTGCGGCTTCATTTTTCCCCAATTGAATTGTTTAAAAAAATATGAGTTATGATTATTATGAGTTAAGATTGTTTCATTATTTTTTAAATACATGAAAACGGACTTGTTCGATGCGTAATCATTTTTAAAACAATTCTTTGGTTTAGTCGAGCAGATGTGGTTTTCTGACTCTTTTGTGTCTCCTATCCGCGCCGTGCCGATCGCCTGAAAGTAATTTGTGTTCGTCTTTATTTATTTTTTATTTTATAAATTATTTTCTATAAAATTAAGACTCACTTCTATTGCACAGTCTCCCATGCCATCCGGAAAAACATTTACACGCATTGCTCGGTTCGCATTTTCCGTGTTTGCACGTTTTATTGCACGTCGATCTTTGCAGCACTCGTCTGCCTATTTCGCAATGGTTGCCCCTCAGACCCGGGGGGCACTTGCATTTGTTCACGCCTTTGCACTTTCCGCCGTTCAAGCAAGGAATCAGACATTTGGCTAAAGTTAATACATACGTCGTTAATAGAAAACTTCAACAGAAATGCATCATAAGGTGTTCACGACTAACAATGTTCACAATGTACTCCGAAATATCCTTTAGAACATTCGCACGTATCTTTTTGTATGCATTTACCGCCATTTAGACACTTCTCTGCGCAGATTCCTAAAATTCGAATTTTCTTTAATTTTCAGATTTAACAAAATGTTACGTGTGACCAACAATCTACTGTGTCGCAGATCACCTAATATTTTTCAAAGTAAAACGATTAGTAATGTAACTAAGGAAAAGGTGATTTGTTTTTTACGGTTTTAAATCGTTTTTAACATTTTTATTTATAATATTATTCTCAATTTTAGTTGGATAAGATTATAAGGGTGGATCATGCGGGCGAACTTGGAGCCGATCGTATTTATGCGGGTCAAATGGCAGTTCTAGGCAACACTTCCAGCGGTCCTCTCATTCAACACATGTGGGATCAGGAGAAGGCACACAGAGCTAAATTCGAAGACTTAATAAGAGAATATAGGGTCCGTCCGACAATAATGACTCCGGTTTGGCACGTAGCCGGGTTCGCTTTAGGAGCAGGTAAAAAATTGTTTTTAAGATGGCTACTTAATGTATTAGCGAATAATTAATCGTATTACATAAATGGATAGAGTAATCATATACTATTGTTGACTTAAAAGAAAATTATTCCAACAAAAAAACGATGGATTTTCAGAAGCATTTAAAAAATTGCATAATAAAACATATATATATATCTTGACCAAAATAAATAATAGGAACAAGCTGAATGTAACCCTTATTTTCACCTCTTAAAGACGCACCGTTTTTTTTAAATTATATGGGAGAAACTGTTTTTTTTTGTTTTTATAAAAAAAATATTTTTGACAAAGGAAATACTATCAATTAATTACTAAAAAAAAATTGTTGAATAAGAAATATCCCTTTCTTGTTGGCCTTTTTAATGATAAATTATAATATGCTCTGTGAGGATGTACAATATTAGCAGTAAAACAATGCTTTTGCTTGTAATAGTTTTTATAAAAAATATTTCTCTCGGCTTTTGAATACGTTATTGCTGCTCATCTCGATGACATTATTCTTTAAATCATAGACATCTTCGTAGCACATATCTTTTTGAAATTGTTGACACGCCATTTAATTACTGAATGGTTATTGTAGTCCTCACTCTGCGATGAGATATTTATGAATTATTGTTTGTATGTTTTGACACTAAAAGATGACATCTATCACTGTTTTCTCGTTTAGAGCATTAACGTTTAAATTTGTCAGATAATACTACACTCAAGAATCAATTTTATTTCTTCGTGATAAACATATCAATTAACTTTGTTACTTTTCAGCTGGTATATAGTCAAATTGATAACATTTATCTGCATTTGAATCTTTTCATCCAAGAGAAAAATTGCATTGATATTCTTTTTCTGGCTAAAAAATGCAATATTGGGTGACAGTCAAGGTGCTTTTATTCAAGTGATATAAAATAGCTAGCAATAATAATTCCCATACGTTTCATATGAATACTATTAATTAAAAAATACTATTTTTGAGTTGTGACGGTCTTCTTTCATATCGACGTTGTAATCTAAAATCTTAAAATTATTTGTGGTGTTGATTATTCAAAACGAGTGAATTAATAAATGGTTGATATGTTGTAATTAATACATATGAATAGAAAGAAGTTCTTGATAATGTTTAATATGTTTCAGGAGCGGCCTTGATTGGACCTAAAGCTGCAATGGCATGTACAGTCGCCGTCGAAACCGTTATAGTAGAGCATTATAATGATCAATTGAGAAACATTATGAACGATCCTGACGTCGACGAGGAAATATTGAAAACGATAACAAAATTCAGAGACGAAGAACAAGAGCACCATGATACTGGAATAGACCAAGGTGCCGAACAAGCTCCGTTTTATAAAGCGTTTACGGAATTTGTTAAAGTCGGATGTAAGGTAGCAATCAGTATTTCAAGAGTAATTTGAGATTATCGTTTTGTCGAATGTAATAGTATTAAAGATGGTTGTTATATTTTTTTAATTAGTGGTTATATAGAACTTTGGTGCTAATTTTTTTTTATAAAACTTAAAAAATATGTATTTTTTTTAATTGATCAGTAATACCTCCTTCGCAATGCCTTCCTTGATATCCTGGCGGGCAACTGCATATCCCTGGCGCGGAACAATTTCCACCGTTCATACATTGCGGATAACACAGTGCAGTTTTACAATATTGCCCCATGTAGCCTTCGGGACATTGACATATTTTTTCATGATTGCACCATCCTTCGTTGGCGCATTTTTTATCACATTCAGGATCAGGACCTTAAATGAGAACATAAACATTGTAAAATCTAATCGTGTTTCATATAAATTTTAATTAATCGGAAATTATATCATATTTGACTAGCCATTAAAAAATCATCAATCAAATCAACCACGTTTTTTTAAGAACAATCAATTTTAGTCAATGTTAGATGATTTTAATGTAGATAATAATAATAAAAGCGGGACGCAGTCTGTTAACATCCTCGTTTTAAATGCGGGGTTAAAATATTTGTTTTATCCGAAGTGGACGTGATCGTTACGGAAGCGTTTTGTTAGTCAGAACATTCCTTTTATCGGCGTAATACGGGTATGGCATTACTGCAAATTGTTGCGACGTTTCGTTGATCCGGTTCGACAGGAGAGGCACCTTGAACGAATATTTCTTTCCAGTGTTGAGCCTTTACAGTTAGTAAAAGCATATTAATACTTTGTTAAGCTTGTAAATGAAAAAAAATATAATTTAATGTGCATTTTTAAATATAAATTGAAATGTGTCATAAAATAAATAAGATTATTCTTAGAAGTCGGTGAATAAATTTTCGCAAACATCGATGAAAGGTAGATAAGTTTATAGATAAGAAATGTAACGGAAATAGTTTTATGGCACTCGAAAATTACAGTAAAACGTTTTTCTAAGAATAATGATGAGGAATATAGTATAAAAGGTAATACATATTAATGGTAGCCAACTAATTAGCATATTTTTAAAATTCTAGGATTTATTACTTTTTGGCCCATACAATTTAAAAATTCTTATTTTTACATATGTACATATATTATAGAATAGAACCAGATAATTTTATTGATCTATAATTTATGTATAGCTCAGTGAATTGAAGTGTTAATATTAGTACAATTTGTGGGAGGTATTACACCATTTGTTAACAAAACTAATCACTTAAAACGAATAAACTTTGCTAAGAAGCATGAAAATTTGACAATATCTGACAGGAAGACATGTATTATTTAGCAATAAATTATTAGAATCAACAAGCTGAGATGAACTCTAATAAGATTAAACATTTATGAAAACAATAAATAGCATCGAATCTAAAGGATATTTTTAGTGGGAGTACTAATAGACTTCAATAAAAAAAATCTCATGACGCAAGTTACAAGAAGTTTCAATGCAGTTTCTAAGACTATCACTAGAAGACCTCAAAATTAATCTCAGTTAGAATTTTTATCTATATAAATGGGATATACCACTGTAGTTTCAATCTATTTTGAAAATTTTTTGTTCCTATAGAAAAAATAGAGTGAAAATGATTTATAATATATATAATTTGTATCTTTTCACGTTGAAGCAACTTTTATTTATTCATATTTTTCTTTAACTGTATCTATTATATTGAAAATATTTATTTTATTTGAATAAAATTATATAGTTTTATTCAATAATATGTATATTATACAAAAAAGTATATTTTAACGGCTATTTGAAGTTGAAAATTAATATTTAAAGTTGAAAACTATTTAGTGTTCCACCACTATATATGTATTTTAGCTTATAAATTATTTAATTTATGACACAAAAGATATGTAAAATAATAAAGTATAAAAATCTATGCATAAAGCAACTGTATAATAATAAAAAGCATGCAGCAATAATTTAGAATATTTGCATAGAAAATTCGCTTCGCATTAACAATAAAAACATGACAAATTCATGTTTATTACGGAGTAATAGATAAGAACTTTGGGTGTGGTTTACACAAAATGACTAATAGTTCACGTTTGTTGTAAATTAAGAATATAATTAAAAATAACTAATGCAAAAAATATTGTTTTCATGTTAATTCCAGAATAACAAATGAACAATCATAAGTTTAAAACAATATATTACGTAGAAATTAATATTATAAATATCAATGGCAGATATTTTATGTTATATTTGATTTTAAGACAATGGTCAGTTAAAATTTTCAATGCATACGTTCTAAAGTGTTAAAATGCGTTGGCGATACGATACCTGGTTTTGTTAAATACACACCTCTGTGGGTACATTCCTTTTTTAAACTAAGTCGTAGGGGAGTACCTTCAAGTAACAAACCCTTTCCGGTCTTTATGACCAGACCTATTTCAAACGTGGCAATACCGCTGCGGTTCCCTGAACACGGCAGCGAAATACTAAATTCTAAAAAGTCATTCAAACATTGTTAATATCGAAACTTATCGGCGTCGATTGGATGTTATTATATGTTTTAACCTCTCGGTTTTCGTTTGATTCTGCCTTGCCTTTCGATAGATAACGAAGGCGGTTGAAGAATGTTGGGATCGGACGAATTAAGAATGTCAAAGTGGTAAAAGTAAGTTTTCTTTCCGGCCTTCCAAGTGAAATTTACATTGCCGACTTCGGAAGGAATGACCGGAAGCAGCTGAGAGAGTCTCGGGTCGGATATGTACGGAAGGACGTTTCCGTTCACTATTATGTAAATTTCCATCGATAGCCCTGAAAGATTAATATGTTTAAATATATATTTTTCAATATTTCTTCCAAAAGTTACTTAAAAATTTAAGATGAAGTAAACGAAATTTTTATTAATATTTTATATTAATAAAAGTTTAACAAAGAAACATTTACCACTGAACATTTTAACTTGACGCTCGTCAATCCACAAAGAGAGTCCCTCCCCGTGGTTCTCGATGGTCTTTTCGCCTTTTTGACTGTGCTTCATGTCACTTTTTGCTATTGCGTTCAAAAAGCATAGTGAAAACAATATCCATACGAATGTTTCACTTATTATGATAAAATTTGTGTTCAATTTATAGTGAATCATTGTCATTAAAATATATTAATAATTCGAGGTTTAGTGCTGAAGCGTCAGTAGTCCATTTGTGGGCGAGAACAAACGTCGACAACTGCCGAACGGCAGTTCTAAACTGTGGAGAGCAATGACAACAACTTGAGAGATACTTTCTGAAAAAATGTTGCCAGTACGAAACAAAGTTCTGTTATAATTAAAATAAAAAATATTCGATATGTCAAAAATTAAATGAATAATATTATAATAACATATATACAGATCCATGTGGCGCGAGCGAGTAATGTTGGCAAACTCACTAACACAAAACGAAGCAGAGGTATTCAAGCATATTAAATTAAATTGATCCAAAAGTAGTAATAACATAAAAAACTATAATTTTAAAAGTAGCAATAGGTTATTTGGCACCCCAGCCAAAATTTAAATTTGCGCCCCACCCCACCTGCCCTTATTAACACTTTAATAACTCATTACAT
This sequence comes from Plectrocnemia conspersa, assembly GCF_051122295.1. Lineage (NCBI taxonomy): Eukaryota > Metazoa > Arthropoda > Insecta > Trichoptera > Polycentropodidae > Plectrocnemia > Plectrocnemia conspersa. Next base: position 16,002,079 of record NW_028277178.1, read on the forward strand.
TAACTTAAAAATATAATTCAAATTAAAGTAAACTAATATTATATTTGATACGATACTCTTTTTGGTGATTGTGTATTTATGAACTTGCTAATGTCTCGTCATTTTTCGTTGCCGTCGTTGTTTTCACTAATATGCAATTATTCCTTTTTTTTTTATTTAAAATAGAGTGAACAATAATTTATGAAAAAAGTCTTGCTTCTGTTAAAAATAAATCGAATACCGTCATGATAATCACTAGGATGTTTTTTTAATAAACTGTCATTATCCATAAAAAATACGATGCTTAATTAGCTGCATATCGCGTAAAATTATAATGTTTGACCAATAAATTATTATGTTTGTAGTAATTTATACGTCAAGAAACACATGACTTAAACAGGTTAAATGACAAATCGTTCACGGACAAAATACTCACCGACAAATGTAAACGACAGAACGTTCACGCGACAGAATGTTTACAGACAACATTTTCACTTACAAAACGTTCACACATTCAAAAACGCTGTTTTTTACGAAAATAACATTCAAGAATTCGATGAAACGTCTGGTAACGAGGATTTTCTCATTGATTCTTTTACTGATTAATAAATATATATTAGATAAATCAGTCAAATCAAAATTTATTCATCATTTTTGCACGTGTGAACGTTTTGAGTGAACTTTCTGTCGTGGATATTGTGTTGGTGAGCGTCTTGTGACACGACTCAAACCATAGCTCCCACCAGAGCCGCCGAGACGTGCGCATGGTCGTCAAGATGCATGGCGTGGCGGGCCTATTGGAATATTTAAGGCGGTATCAAAATCGGACCACACACTCGACTTCATTATGTTCCAAGAGCTTCTTCGATCACATCTCTTGTTGAGCATCACTTCTAGGAATATCTATTGATGGCTACTATTTAACAATACTACATATCAATAGATCCATTATGTTCTGAAATATTCTGTATTTTTACAGAAAATTTACATTTTACTCAGCTGTTATATAAAAAACTTTATGTTAAAACTACTCTTCATCGACTTTTCAACCGTAGCGATGCAAGCTTAACTAAAACATAATTTTATTTAAAACCATATATTTAAAAAAAAATTAAAACCTTTCTTCATAATAAAACATCAATGTCTGGTAGAATAAGACGTATTTTTGCAGACACTAATCAGCTACAAAACAATCAGTAACAACCAGATTAAAAAAAACTATTACAATATTAAAATAAGCAAAATCAGTGTCGACCAGGTAATCATCGTAAGTCGCACAATTGCAAAAACACCATGTTAATGCATGCACGTGACAGAATGAGAAAACACAACACTGCAATAAATTGAAAACACATACAAGTTGTTTATTCGTTGTACGTTTATTTTTTAAACTATTTCTAATAAATACAAGTTATGCTGTTAAATTTTATTCATAGCTACAAAGTATAAGAAGGTATTATTTTGTTTTATATAGCTTGTTTTGAGTTCTCAATGTCTTTTGATTTTGATTCGGTGAAAATAATATTTGTACTTACAATCTATAAAATCCTTTTTGGTATTCCATATAAAAGTTCGGTACACTAAGGAGAATTAAAGAGAAACTACTATAAATTTCAATTTGTCTTTTTATTCATTCCTAGGCAACATAAAAATACTTTACAAATATACAGGTGGGGGAGAACCAATACTTGTGATTCAAAACAAGTCGCATTACCTAACATTACATTGATAATAGCAAAATAATTTTTATTCAATAATTGTTATTACTTATTACAATTGAATATAATTTTTACTAAAAATACATTAGGAGATACGACTAATTTAAAATAAGTATAGTTTATTTGCCCACCTTCTGTATACATTATAATATTTAAAAAAATTATTACAATTTTTTTTTGTATATATCGTAATATTAAAGTCAAATCAGTCAAAATAGAATTGTGTGTGGCGGAATCCACCATTAATTATCATATTTAACAAAGATCGAAGAAAATAACAGGATTCAAAAGTTTTCACAGACATAGCTAATTTATTAATATCATGTATAAAAACTATTCCTTTCCAATCCGTAACAATATTACAAAAAAATACTTTTCAATAAGCGACAAGTCATTTTTTTAAATTGAACCAATATGTATAATTATATTGTATACACATAATATTAAAATTTATGACAGAACTTTGACTGGTCACCTATTCATAACATGTAGAACGTATTTCATAGTAACAACAATTTCAAGCTGTTTATTTAAATTCAACATCAAAGTTATTAATTATGTTCAAATTTTTAAGTAGCATTTGATTTAACATTGTTTTTATAATTAAATAGGTTCAGCCAAAGATCCACTCATAATTCTTTTCAAATGATATAACATTGTCCGATAGGAAAAGTTAATAATGTAAAGATGACGAGTAAATGCAATGTTGTGCTCAGCGTTAACATTTAATCAATAATAATAATAATAAAAAACACGTACATATATTTATGCATAAAATGAGATTCAAGATGAAATAATTATTTTGAGTTACACAAGTGCAATAGTTTTGATTTTGATATTCGATATATTTTTAAGCGAATGCCTTGTTTAAGGCACTTTGTGCTTTTTAATTATGATTCGGTGCAAGATTTTAAAACAATCTTAAAATTAAATTAATATCGAATTTGTCACACATTTTAAAATATCCAAGCTTTATGTAAATATAATATATATGAAAAATGATCAACTTACAAATATTATCTAAATAAAATTTACGTTGAATAAAACATGTTGAAATCTAACATAATTTAGAGACTGGTTTCTTGATATTCACTATATATTTTTTATTTGCACATTGAGACGTGAAGGAGTGTCCAATTTAATAAAAAATAATATAGATTATGGGAGATTCGTACAGTTTACAATAACTAAGAATATACTTTCTTCAAGAATGAAATGAAAATAAAACTCCTATTGAAAAATACCCTGTAAATCAAAACATAAAACCTTGTGAAAGATAAGAGCATAAATGGACACCCCTCTTTTAACCTATTAACTGCGTTAGACGTGTATACACGTCAATTCAAAACTTTATTTTGGTTTGGTAGGCGGGTATACTCGTGTAAAATAAAAAATTACCATTTACTACAAAAACTCAAAATTTCAGTGAGAAGTAATAAAAATGTTATTTAGAGACATGATCCCTTTATATTACCGATAAAAGTGCTATGTATTATATATAAAAAAGTAGGGGATTTTTAAAACTATTTTCCGCAGTTAACTGGTTAAAAGCAAGCGAAAGCCTTAAAGCAATTTAAAAATTATCTTAAAAGTATGGACAATATTGTTATACACATAAAAAAATATAAATAAATAAAAAAATATACTTTAAAGAAATATAAAAACCGTTTTAAAATATAAAATGTATATGAAAAAAACTGACCACACATGAACATCGTAGAACATTTGATGGCAAATGAATTAGAAACAATGGCAGTGTAGAGTCACTTTAGACAACTTATTGGACCCATTGTGATACAGATGTGTGGATACACACGCGCCATCTCAGAATATACGAAGGTAAGCCTTAGCCTAGTTTTATATAGATATATTAAAAATAGCTGTACAATAACAAGAGAAAAAGGTTTGCGAAAATTTCATCCCCGAAACGCAAATATACTTTAAACAGTCACCCAAAAAGACAATATATATTATATATATATATATAATATACACTCGAATACATTCTTGACAAAGAAGAACTACGCGAAGAAGGAACACGAATTGTTTGAAGTGGCTTCCAAAAATGTTTCTTATATAACCCTGTCAGTTAAACAACAAACTGCATTTGTATGCAATAATAAAATGCAAACGTCCATTATATAATATTAAAAGAGATTCTTATCTATACTTTTCTTTCTTCCGATAAAACAAACAATAAATTTTACCGACATTTAAAACATTGACAGCGATAAAATTATTACAATGAAATTGTACTTAAACAAGTATATTTATTATATATATATATGTCATCGTCTAAACATCTATAAGCCTAACACCTAACATGATAAGCGATCATTTGATTTTGTTTCTGCGTACGTTTCTTACGATAAAGTGTCAAGCCGCACACTTAGAAGGACCGTACAAAAGCAATATGTTTCAGTTATATATAAATATATATTATGTATAAGCCAAATTTTCGTTTTATATAATTGACTATCTATAACGAAGGGAACCGCCGCAAATTTCGAAATGGCAGTTCAGATGTCAATTAAACACACATATACAAAGCATGACCGATTTCGTTCCCGATTAACGATTCATATCTTCTACGAGCACCAACTTTGTTGCAAAAATATCAATTTTGACAGCAAAAATATTAATTTTCACACCGTTCTGTATACACATCCACTTGATTATACACAATGAATTTAGGTATCATTTCTGGATATAAAAAATACCTAAGCCGATTTGCAAAAATACAATTGACACCCTAGTCTAGTCCTTGTCATGTCAAAAATATTATTTTTCTAACGCTCTCTCTGCGCTATGAGTCACATTATTAACACTAGATTCACAATAATTAAAATATATGAATTATTAAATAATATATAAAATATAATTTACTGCAACAGCTGATACTTGGTTGATATTTTAACAAAATAAATTAAAAACAAATATATATATAAACATACACGCATACAATCTGTTACAAACAACTTTGGAAATATTTGACGACGATATTTATATAATTAAATATGCAAAAACTTTACGTTTAATATTATCATCGTACATTTCCGGCATATAAATATTATAATAAAATATATGCATGTATGTTACTACATATGAATATACAGGTATATATAAACAAGTAGTGTTACTAATGACTAAAACATTTTCAACACTTAAAAATATTGCATGTCACGAATTTTGTTAAATCAAGAATATGCAGTCAAAATAGATTCGGTTGAAAGGCGATACTGGTGAGTTCTAGCATCTAATTATTCAAAATAAAATTAAACATATGTTGGATGTTGATTGTTTATGGGAGAATGGGCAGAAGTGTGTGAAGCGTTCGGCGATAAAGGAGCACTGGAAACCTGTCCTAAACCTCCAGAAAGAGGCTTCATGGCACCAGGCACATATTGGCCAATAAATGACCCATCCTCTGTAAAGCGGCCTAAAAATATAAAAGTGATGTAACGTAGGTCTAGATTTTTAACAACTATCTTATATTACCGATCAATTACATATAATTTAAATAAATTAAAAAATACAAAACATAAAAAAAATACCTTAAATAATATCAAAAATATTGGACGGTGTTTAACAAGCATAATTAAACAAGAGTTGCAAAAGCTCCAGAAGCGGAATCGGGCTGTTGCGATCCCGGAGGGACCCTTCGTTTTCTTCCGTATTGTCCGATGAACGAACCATCTTCATTCATACCGGCTGTTTGATTATTGATATGAATTGTGCAAATAAAATAATAATAAAAAAACCATAATAAACAAAAAAAATATGAAAATAAATAAAGGTAAATTACCTGTCTCGCCTTCACCATACTCTGCCATGGAGTCAGTATCGCTCTCATGACCCTTTAAACCACTGCTCATAGAATGTCTTGATTTGTTATCCAAACTGAAATATCGATATTTGTGATATTGTCAATTTTTAAACATTATATATTATAAAAGGCACTCACGGTTGTTGGTATTCATGGAAACCACTTTCATCCGGATAATCGCGTCTTCCATTAGCAAGTTCTCTGTCGTGAACGTCATACTTACCACCTCTATTGCGTTTTATTACACACACCAAGATAAGAATGAGAAGTAAGAAAGCAATAGCCAACATCATGCCAATGAACCAACCGGCAGTAGCGACGTTTTCTTTGGGCTGAATAATAGGACCCTCTATAAAGAAAAAAAAAATACACGTTAATAACAATACATTAAAAGTAGCAGTTTTAATAGATATATTCAAATTGAACATACCTATTACAGACGTATCCACATCGAGTGGTTTGCTATCAGTTGAATAGTCGCCATCAACAGCAACTACTACAACCTCGTAAGTGTTGGCCGGTAGTCCTCTAACAATAATTGTATCGTCTTTAAGTTCTGGATCAGACGATTGATACGCTGCTTCGCCCTTGTTTTTATATTTGACAAAGAAGTGAGAACCCGCATTTCCATCCAAAGAAGGCAACCAAGTCACGCGAATGTTTGTTAAGCCGTTAGATGGTGGGGGCGAAGTCACAGGGGTAGCTCTGAAGTTGGGCACGTCGGGTATTACTGCAGGCCCCGATCTCGTTTTTTGTTCAATGTAGTAATCTTCGCCGTCTCCTGCTCGGGTCATAGCTCGAATAGTCAACCTATATTTGGCATCGGGCTGCAAACCTGCAAGTTTCGTGCGAGTCTGTCTCGGATCGTTTATAACCAGTCCCGTTCCGATTATTGGTTTCGCCAACGTTCCTTCCACCTCTTGATAGTTTATCTTGTATCCAGTCAAAATACCGTTTGGCTGTTCGGGTTTTTTCCATGTGAGATATAAAGCAGAAGATCCCATTTGATGGGCATCGAACGCTTGCACGGTTCCGGGAACACCCTCCGGAGTGTCAAAACTCAACGTGTTACTGGGTGGTCCGTTGTATCGGCCGTTATAAACTAATATTCTAGCATAGTTTTTCGAGAATGGCACTATATTTGCAACTAAAGATTGATTTGCATCAGACTTGATTTGAATTTCTCTCATACTGGCTTCGCCGCCCTTGTCGGTCCAGGTTTGAATCTTATAACCCTTGAAATGTCCTCTTACAGATTCGGGGGTTACCGGATGCCAGCTTACAAAAGCTGCCGTACTGGAAGATACTTGAATCAAAGTAAAATTACTAGGCGCTTCTAATGGACTATCTTCACCCGAATAACCAATCACTTCAACTGGGGTAACGTTAGATTCACCCTTTTCATTCATAGCTACAACTTTAATTTTGTACGGTTGGAATGTTGGCTGATCACGAACTAGCAATTCTGACTGTTGCCAATCAAATATATCCTCAATGTTCCACTCTCCTAATGGCAAATCACGTTTCCAATAAACTCGATAATGGAATCCTGGAGCATTGTGTTCGATTTCAGGCATTGGCTAAAAATATAATTTCACAATTAAACATTATATAAGAGCAAAAAATTTTAATAGTATAAGAATTATACTAACAGTCCAAGAAACTCTCAGATTAGTCGACTCAGTTCCGATGCCTTCTACTTTATCAGGATTCTTAAATGGCACATCAGACTGTGTTGTGCAAGAACGAGAATGTCCCGATGGCAATGAAGGTCCAATATGATTCCAGGCTATAACTCTAAAAGTATAATTGGCCCACGGACTCAAAAATACGCTATACTTTAAGTCATTCGCTGGAACATTGCTGAATGCAACGTCCCACGTGTCTGGAGTAAAACTTGTATTATATTCTATCGTGAAATGGGTAATAGGAGCACGATTGTCACCCATGGATTTCCATTCAACATCGGCATCTCTGTTATTGCATTTAATATTTTCTATAACTGGAGCATTCGGTACGGCTAAAATTGAGCACATACGTTAGGTAAGTCAAAATGGATAAAATCATTTAACGTTCAAAATATTACAAACCTTGTACTATAAGCGAAGCTTGTGCAGTGTCACGATCCAGTTCAGTCCTAGCTACGCAAGTATACGTTCCCGAATCTAATTCTTTAGTTTTCGTTATTGTTAGTGAATAATCGTTCGTTTGGAAGAATCTGGGATTTTCGTCAAAATCAATTAATTGTCCTTCTTTTAACCACTCCATTACTAGATTTAAATCTGCATCGGCTACAGCGTTACATCTAAACGTCACAGGCCTGTCTTCTGCTACGTAATAATCCTCAGGCTTGTCGGTGATACGTGTGCGCTCTGAAATATTTGTTTATAAATCATAATCTTATTTTACGTTGACTTGAGATTTAATATAAATCTATTAAACATTACCTTTAACTCGCAATACTCCACTCGCAGAAACTTTTCCAAATTTATTTTCAGCCAAACACGTGTAAGTTTCTGCATCTTGAAAACTAACATTGTCAATAATGAGGGATCCTTGTTCGTCAATCAAAAATCTTCCACCGGTGAGTTCTACATTGTTACGAAGCCATTTAATTTGGGGCTTGGGGGCTCCGAAAACTTTGCAATTGAATGTTTCTTTGTGTCCGTTTACAGTTACAAGCTCTTGTTGGGGATATTCAATGATTTCAGGGGCGAGGGCTAAAATTGATAATAATAAATTATAATATATTAATTTTTATACTATAAAGTATGAATGGTAACTCACCTAAAACGTTAATGTAAACATCTTTGTATACGTAGCCCAAAGCGTTGGTGGCGTTGCAACCGTAATTTCCAGTATCTTTTTTGTTCAATTTACTAATCATTATGCTGTTCGAAGTCACAGTTCTACGATTATTCACAGGCGCTTCGGCTATAGGTTTTCCATTGTAAATCCATTTAATTTCAGGTTTTGGTACACCTGAAGCTTCGCATCTAATTTCTACATCTTCGTCTTCTGCTGCATTTTTAATTTCAGGCTCAACAGTGAAGTAAGGTATAGCTATAAAAAAGAATATACACATAATTAATTACAGTATAACAATTTTGGACCACGGATGAGAAAATCACCAGTATACCTTTGAATCTCGTAATATAGTTATTTTATATAATTTAAAACTGAAAATCATTTATTGAAATATAATATTAAGTAACTTATGGCATAAATAGGCGTTATCCAATATTAGCAAAATCCAAAATTACCAACCCCGGTTAGAGGGTTAACAGATTCAAAGTCAGTGTGTAATTAAACCCTAACCACGCAGAAATGCATATAAATCTAGTTTTCTTATGTTTTTAGCAATAATCTAGCAGTGTTGTTTTATATAAAACCGTCATATATTTTTAAAGAGAAGCACTGTTTATCTTTTATAAAAATTAATAATATATCTAAATTACAAATATGCTCAGACTTAGTAATCATAAATATCTTACCCAAAATGTCAAGGTGGATGGAATATGACTTTGCATTACCAACGCCATTTGATACATCACAAGTATATACACCTTTATCATCATAAGATACGTGTTTTATTTTAATACTGCGACCGTAATTTTGTTGCGTTATTCTGTCAGATCCTGATAGCATTTCTCCACCTTTTTGCCAAATCACTTGTGGTAATGGGCTAAAAATATATACAATATATAAGCACAAATGATTTTTAGTTTCTATTTATATCAATCCAAGCTCAATAATTATAATACTAACGTTCCGCCAAATATGCAATACAAGTTTGCCTCTCCTCCACGGTAAGCTACCTCATTTTTCCTCGTTACGTATTGTTGTTCAGGTTCGTGCTTATTTTGAGATCCAGACACACCCGAAGGGATAACATTCAACAACACATTGTTTCCCAATTTGAATTCGTTACGAATGGGAGATGTGGCTGCACAAGTATAAGTGAAATCTTTACTGGCGTCGTCGCGAGTTACGTTCGAAAACCATAGATTTCCTTCAGGATCTAAAGTCATTCTGGAGTTGTTGATCGCCTGAACGCCACCAGACGTGGGTTGTATGATCCAAAACACAGAAGGTTTGGGCCAACCGTCCGGAGGTTTGCAGGTAAGTTTGAACGGATCGCCTTCGCGAACCTCAACGGCTTCACGGGGAGATTCTTTGAACGCGTTCAATTCTGCCTTTCGGACGAACACAGAATTAGAGGTGGCTATGCCCCATTCGTTCTCTGCGAAACATTGATATTGCCCGATGTCTTCGTCTCTAGGCGAAGATATCACCAGGGTTCCTCTACCCGGCTGTTGCAGTATTCGATCATCATATGTTTGCCAGTCAAAGTTCTTGCCGTTCTTTATCCACCGGTATCTAATAATTGAATAGACACAGATCAGTGAAGACAATGGCTCATTATGTAATAAGAAAGAATAAATTAACATACTTTGGCGCCGGTTCTCCCTCAGCTTCGCATTCTACGATGAAAGGATTTTCGTTTTCGGATGCGAGTTGAGCTACCTTAAAAAGCATCTCATCCGGCGGGGGTTGTTTAACCATCAATGGCGGTGATTGTGCTGCAATATCATGTTTTACATTCAAGTTAAACATATATAAAATTATTAAAAATTCAACATTTACAAACTTACGCAGGGTAAATATCACATCAGCACATATTAATATAACAAAGAAACTCAACATATTTGCTGCCATCTTGACGTCTGTAATTATAAAAAAAAAAAAAAAAATTTACTTTTTTCATAAATATGATTAAAAAAATACAATTTTAGAACATGTAATTTTTCTACTATTAATAAAAATGACATTGTGTATCATTTAGTTTAAGGCTAAGCGCATACCCTCCGATTTTGGTCGTCTGATAAAATATCGTAAAGTCAAATTCTTTTAGTGGAACATAAAAGAGCATGGGAGCGTACACACGACACAATATCGACAATGATGTCGGATATTACACTACGACAGACAACTGTCGTGAATACAGTGCTGTATATAATCCAATGCAGGCTAGCACATTACATGATTTTTTATCGTACAACAACCTGACGTCTTTCGAGATTTCTTTTGGAGTGTAAAGTTGTTGTACATTATTATGATAAATATTGAACGAAATTTCAGTCTTTCTAAGAATGACTCATGTATGTGCAACATACATGATATCATCATGATGCGAGTATCCACGCTTTAAGATGCATGATGAAAGTGCAATTTACAATAAAATATCAGATGACACTGACACTTGATCATGGTTTTTCATGCAATATTCACGATAAAATATCATATGATATTTTATGAGACTTAAGACTAAACCAATAAACTCACTCGCTCACGACTTACGAATATTAGTCATAGAGGATAGTATTAACCTAATTATTGACCCTTGACATTATGTTTGAATAATTTAATTGAGTCAATTATGGATATTAAATATTGTTTGTAAAAAAAAGTAGTTAGTGATTATTCAAGAATACTTTTTATAAAAAAAAAATATACGCCTGAATAACCAATGATTGTTATTTAGGCTATTGTTAGCATAATTTTTAGCTCATTCATTAATAGTGGAATGACATTTTGACGCAATTACTATATGGACGTTAACCGTGTAAATAGGTACGCGAAAAGTACGATCAACAGCAAACAATATTAGCTGATAAGAACCAGAAGAAATGCAATAAAGTGCAGTTACTCATCCATCAAACTGAATCGATACAAATCTTAAATACGACATTGATAATATTCAAGACAAACTAGATATGAGCATAATTCAAATATGGTTACCATGTGTTTATTCAAATTATCTAAAATTAATCGTACAGTATAACAATAAACTTAAAACCAATGTTGTAGTTTTAACTCTTAGTACTCTAACGCCATGACAACATCGATAGTGTATATACATATATGACAAACGAAAACTTCTATCTTTAAAAACAATTTTGTAATACTTATCTATAATATACTTTTTGAATTTATACTATATAAAATTTAGAATTTTATTTAGTATAACCTCATGGAAATCTTGTTGGAATATAAACAGGTTTATCATTTTTGACCCTTTAACCTTTGAGTGGTTGTGCTGTTGTAAATTTTATGACAAATTAAATCATTGAAATAATACAATTTTCTGAGAATACATGCTGAGCTGTAACTCAATTCCATTCTTAGAACAAAACTTTGATTTGATATTTGAAAAGATCAAAACTGTAGACCACATAGGATATTAAAGCTACCACCATTAACACGTTACATGGCTAATTTTTTTTTAAATTATTGGGCTGGGCCAATAACGAATTTTGGTTGAAAATTGCAGTGTTTTGAAATTAACGCAAGATTTGAATTTGCCGTCATTTGTGCAGTAAATGTTGGCAGCCCTGAAAAGAAAATTTGACAGCTAAACCTTTTATTAACATTTTTACTAACCTAAACTCTTGTTTGGGGTTTCATTATTGAACATCTGAAAAATAATGAAAGTTTGGCGGCCGCAATTCGAAAATTTAATACAAAATATGGTTGGAATAGTGTTTTAAGTTCGTCAACTGCGAAGAGATTAATTGAAAAATTCAGACTGGATTAGTTGGATACAACCCTAAAATATACACCGAAAAACAATTTAATATTATTGGATCCCGTACCTACAAACGTAATCATGGGACTTTGTCAACCAATTCTAAAAAAAAATCATCTAGTGCAGGGCTCGGCAACTTATGACCCGCGGGGTCACCAATCGACCCATTGGAGTTCTGCGAATAGCTTTTTGTTCATTTTTGAATATATGTACATGTGCCGGATTACGTGTTACGATGTTACAACCAGACCACATATATGGTTGTTAGAACCAAAAATATTCACTGACCCGAATAATATTATTAATAGTCACATTTTAATTATTTTGACCAGCAGCCAAAAAAGGTTGCGAAAGCCTGATCTAGTGTGTACAGACAACTATTACACGAGTATAAATTTGGAAAATAAATTTAATTCAGAAGACTTATGTTTGGTAGGAACGTTACAAATCATTCGCAAAGGTATCCCAAAAGATTTGATGGATTAGAAGATGGTGTGAACGCTAAACTAAAAAAATGAGAAATTGCCGATGATCAAAAGTGATGAGGAATCACCATACTAAAATGGAAATATTCCATCAAGTGCTTGCATGAATACTATGATGTGAAAACTAGGAAAGGATTAATGAAAAAAGCAAAAAACGGTAGAATACATTAAAAAGAAAGCATCTGTAGATTTATCGCATCAAATGGCTGAATATTGCACCCCTTTACGAAAAATGTATTATTAGTTTGACCAAAATTTAAAGACATGAAATTGTACAAAAAGAAGACCCAGCAATAAAAGTTGGTCGTTGGTTGTGTACTAGATGTTATAAAATTAATGTTAGGATTAGTGACGGAAAATCAGACAAAACTACGTATTGCGGGAGATGTAAAGGCAACCTACATTACTGCTTACCTTGCTTTAAGGTTGACCAAAAAATGTAGAAAATCGACAATTCTGGTTTGTAAAATGTAACGAATTCAATCTTTATTGAGATTATACGTATTTTCTGCATCTTATGTTTCGATTTTTATTTTATATGTATCAGGCCCGTACGATGAGATACATTCCATTTCGCTCGCTTGCGTGTTAAGTGACGAGAGTGAGTGAGATAACGGCGTTCGGAACACACCCTTATCTCTAACTTATTCTCGTCACCTAAAGGGAATGTATCTCACCGTGCGCGCCTTATACGTATACCAATTTTTTTAAATAAATTATGTATTTTTACTACACAAACTACACTTCAAAATATTATAGAGTACTCTTTGCTATATATAAATCAGAATAATTAAAATATTGTAGTATTGTTTTTGTTATGCATTAAATCTAAGCGTCGAAGTGGCCGAAGGCCTCCTGGTAACTTTTCGTGCGAGATGTTTTTGCCAGCTGTATATGGCCACCATGGCAGTGAACGTGCTGAATCACAAATAATAAAGATACAATAGAGGAAATGTGCTCTACTTATTCAACAGGAGATGGAAAAGTGCAAAGTTTTAATGGAAACTTGATAAAAAGTGTTACTCGGCTGGGATGTTTCAGTCCACGATTCACAAGTTCTACAACTCTTGGATTATGCACTTAGATAACTGCGACTTTTTCATGTTCCCACAGATAAAGATGACATTGACTACTTAATAAATAAATATTTGTAATTTTAACTCAGAACTAAATTCGATCGGATGACGTCATTGTCGAAGTTGTCGAAGAACCGCTAATGAACGATAAATGAAAAAAGCTCAAGTTAAATCGGTCGGTGGCGTACTACGGGCGGTGGGCGTCGGCCGCTTACTCAGTGCGCTGACGTCATGCACCGCCGCAGTCGAGGCGAAGAATGAGCTCGAGCAGCCGGAGCGAGGACAGAGAAGGGAGCGGAAGGAGCGCAGCGCAGCGTTTTACAACGAGCGACCGACCCCTTGCCTCTCTGCGCCCCGCCGGTCGATCGATATCCGAACAGAAGCGCGAAAGCTCCGGGCTCGACCCTTGGGATTTAATCAAAAACACTGACCGTCGCAGGCTTAGAGCCGTCTGATGCCGGACGACGAAGCGGCAGGGCGGCGGGGGAGCGGGACGCCGCCCCGAGTCAACACAGCGGTAGGCGGGGCCGGGTGCCTCACTGCGCGCGCAGTGTTGCCACACTAACGATTACCGACCGACTGGCGTTAGCGGAGGGACTTTCCAATAATTTCACAACACTAAATAAACTTTTATAAACGGTCACTTTAAATAATAAATAATTTAACTTAAATAAAAGTCGGGATTTTGCTACATTAACTACGTGAATACGTTTAATGAATTTATACGCAAATACGTTGTTATGATAATCAAAGCAAAATATCGAAATGGATAGAAGATGGACTTATTCAGGAGTTGTCCAATACTCCTGTTCTTACACGTGATACTTTTACGTGTTAAATAATCCCACATTAGTCATTCTCGGATTTATCGTCTAAGTATTATGGTCCGGTCACAAATATTATCCCGATTGGCCGTTTTTGATGAATATTTCACATTTCCCTCTTAACCATATTTAACTCCATTCAGCTGATTAATTGAAATTACTTGATAAATAATTAAAATCACTATCTAATAAAAAAATGCAATACATAGTACGTATGAATGCATATGTAAATAGTAGAAGTGTATACATTTTATTTACTCCCATTTCTCAGTTCAAGCCTGGTTTATAAGTAAAAAAATAAAGTAAATAATAATAGCAGATGAAAAATGAAGCGTTAACAATATTTATATTGAAACCTAGTATAAACCAGATCCTAACCAAGTATAAACGAAACGGGTCTTCCAAATAGAACTCTCCCATTAAGACATTTTATATTAAAAGTGTGTCATTATTTAGCAATCAGATCAGAAGAGCATGCTCGATAGAATTTAAATAAGGTACACGAGCTCCTCAATCGATGCCGTTATCGCAAGACAAATTCTAACATCTTTGAGGCTTTCATGCATATATTTTATATATGCTGATGAAACCAACCTTTGCTTGCTTTAAATACTTCTTCTCTTCCATGTTGAGATTTTAAATGATCCCTAAGACCAAGTGATTTATTCATTCATTCAAAATATTAAATATTTTTTTTTAAATTGTCGGTCGCGATATAACGAATCCGCACTAGCCGGGGTCGGGATGAACAAGGGGGGGGGGGTTACCTGTATAGTTATTTTGATAATTCATAAACTTGAATATTTTTTGATTATATAGGTATGAGAAGCTGCAGTTAAGGATGATACAAGAAAATTGCTAGGGCGTAAAATATACGAAATTCTTTTTGAAATAAATAGTCGCATATTTTATTTTTGTCTATTCAATATAATAGGTATTAAAATCGTAAATATAATTTTATTGCTTTATAGATGATATGATTCGCTGAAAGGGACTATAGGGGGGGGGGATATTTATTTATTTATTGATTATCTGCCCCCGGTCATCATCTGTCCGCCAAAATAACTCATAACAAAACCAATTATTCATAGAGGCTTGTAATTGTTATTTTATTTTGTATTCAGCGTAATCATTTTGGAAAGATATTTATTATTGGCAGATATATCTAATGTTACTACCACTAAATCCTATTCTAGATTATTTTACGACTTTAATTATCTGTTTTTAACGCTGTAAATATTTTTCAAATATTGTACAAATAAAAGTTGTAATGATAGGCATATATAATACGTATTTAATATGAGGCGTCAACTTCAATTTCTTTGATAGAATGAAGCGCATTCGTGTTATCAGTCGTCGAATCAGTCCGCGCTCTTGGCGAGCCAGTACCGATATACTAATACAAATAATTTATTTTATTTTGCAGTTTAAACAGGCATTTTTTATTTTTTAATTTAAAGGCAAATTTAATTTAATAATTTGTCTCTTAGTTATGAGATCGACGATACTCGTAGCTAACGAATATTATAGCACATCACTATGGTAACTGTTAACAAAACATCAAAACATTGAAAATCGACAAACTTGCATACCAACTTGCGTTAAACGTTTGCACTAATAACCACCGTTATTTATTTTATAAACATTTCGATGATTATTTATAGTAATGGATAATTTAATATCCATCGATGACATCAGATCCATGTCGCCTGAAACATTTCAAAATAAACTGTGGTTATGGTTCAAAGAGAATGGAGTAATAACAGAAATAAAAGCCCACATAAGAAGACAAATGATTAGAGCCATTAAAAACACTGAATTTGGTTAGTATTTTCAATTATTTGCGTATTATAATGTTTTTAAATTAAATGTTTTTGTACAGTTGACAAGGATAGATTTATTCAGGAGGCGAATGTAAACGCCTCTTGTGAAACGAAAAATAAACAAAATGAAAAACCATCTATAAATATCAGTGTTTTGAATAAAACTAAAAATGTTAAACACAGGAATATTCACGATAATGAGGATCATGCAAATAATTTAATACAAATGGTGAGTTATTCAATTCATTTTTGTATTTTTACTACGTTTTATTTAATTTTGTAATTATAAAATTTATTATTGAATCATTAATAAATATCTGTATAAAATAAAATAGTTCTATTTATCTTTTCGTGATTTATTATTTTGTATTATGAAGGTATATGAAGATTTGCAATTGGAATTTGATAAAGAAATTAACATTGCCAAAAAGGAGGAACGGGAAAAATTTGATGATCTTACAAAAGTCCAGGAAGAAAATTTTTCCATATTGCTGTTTAAAGAAAAAATGAAATTTAAGAAGAAAGAACGTACTTTAAAAAAAAAGCTACAGAAAGAAATCAAATTAGAACGACAGAAAATGCTCGAAGCGGAGGGTTTGAGGGAACTGGAAAATGAACGGAATCTTCAAATTGACTTGGAAAAAGAACGCAGAAAATTAATGGAAGAATGCAGGTATTTTAGTAGTTGCTTTATTATTCATTCCCTAGTAAGTGTACTGTGTAGCTGATATTATTACGCGGAGAATCCAAGTTAAGATCATGCTAACTGGCATTTTGTTTATTTATTTATTGTAAATCTTCTGTTGTAACATGACAAGCATAAGCCCAAAGTGTTACAATAGAATAAGCACAATTAACAACTACTAAGTAAGTAGTGAGACACCAAACTAAAATCAAAGTTTGTAAGTCAATGATTATTTTATTAAATATTAACTATTATTAACGCTTACAATCAATAGATGTAACTATGCATGACCTAGTTTGATTTAAGAAAAATCATGATGTTAATCTATGAGAGTAGGAAAATCTAGGAAAACCTAATTTGTGTGCCTGAACCGCCATGTTGTTTCGATTTTTATTTGTTTCAGCCAATTCTAAAAAATACCTGTAAAATTATTTATTTTCAATCAAAACTGCCATTTAACATGTTTTTGTTTTGGGTTTTTTTTTACCAAGTAAATCGCCTACCATCTGGGGACAGATTATGTCACTTTAAATAATATAAAAAAAAAGTTTTTTATTATGTAAATGCACATGTTTTAGAATAATGACAGCAAACAAAAACACAAATAATGTTTCTATATTAGAAATTCAGCAAAGATCTTTAGAAATAGGTTTGAAAGCTGTTCAACAACAATCAAACAGACTACGGAAAAAGGTTTTAATATATATTTTTTAGTGATTTTGTATTTTTTCGTATTTAATATGTATTTATACATTTTAGGAGGAAAGGTTAAATAAAATAATGAGTAATCTACCACATAATGATGTCAGACATAGATCTTATCAAATCACAACTATTAATGACGAAACAAACTTGCTAATACCAACAAATAAGGATGTATTATCATATAACAAAACCACACAGACAGATAATGAATCATGTAATCCATTAGTAAAAGAGTTAAAAGGATTTAATGAAGCTATATGCCAAACTAATATAATTGATAAAAAATCGGTAAAATGTCAAACATTTTTTTCTGGTGATGCTAAACATTCCTCAAAACTTGTTCAAACAATAAACGACTCTAATTCGATCGGATGTCAAACAAAATGTTTTGCAGAATCTGACCAATTAAAAGTTAACTCAAACGTATCCCCCAATATATTTAAAGAAACATCACAGAGTAACGTTATTCCTGATACCTTTCTAAGCTTTGAAAATAAATATACTAATACAATTTTTAATACTGAAGATTCATTATATTCAACTGAAGAAAGTACAACTGATACGCCTATTTTCGATAGTACTAATACATTAAAAGAAGATAATTCACGTTTAAAGTTGTATAATGAACAGGTGAGTGTTTCGTATGGTATTTCTATAAATTAAATAAAACTATTATTATATTATATATTTTTAAGCAAAGAGAACACATTAAACAATTATCAAAGCAACAAGCCTCATTGAGCAATGAAGTAATACAATCAAATAAGGAAATTCACAGACTGAGTAACCAATTAGCGCTTTTAAAATCTGGTTTAAACGATGATAAAAAACTTTTGAGCTCAGTCAAATTTAGTCAAAATACTGCAAAATGTGATAATTCACGAGTTAAAGATTGTTTAGATAGCGAATTTATTAAATTGAAAGAAAAAATTAGAATGTATGTAAAAATACGTTATGTATTATATGTTTATTGTAGTTATGACTAATTAATTATATGAAATTGAATTGTAGATTAGAACGAGAAAGTGACGAAAATGATAAATCCTACTTTGAAATCAAGCGTCAATTGGAGAACAGTACTAAAAGTTTCATTAATAGTTATGCTAGTTCAGTTTCTGATTTGCAATCTAATGATGTAATAAAACCTCCAATTGATATTCGGAGTTCTACAGATTTTTTTAAGGGAGCAGGAGCAATAAGAAGAGAAGCGAAAAATATCTATAGTTATTAAATTCTTTTTAATTGTAATATTTTCCTTTCAACTTTAATTAATCATTATTTGATATATTTTTAGGTGTTTCGAATTACTCTAATCTTAATCCTGACCAAGTTTATGATTTTAATACTAATGCAAAGGCAAACGTTTTACAAAATTATTTAACAACGTCACATGATTTTACTAAATATAACACCGAAAATCCAAAGTTGTTTGCTGATATGTTATTGAAAAGAAATGTTTCTAAAAATTATAATCGTGATACTACTGAGTATTGTAAATTTAAAACAAATGATATTTTCGATAAGTATATCACTAATTCCAACCCCAAAGAAAAGTTTAAGTGTTCAAAGCAACAAATAACATGCACACAAAAAGTTATGGAACTTTCAAATGAAAACAAACATTTTTTTTTACGTTATGATTTAGAAAAAAAGAAAGATACCGTAGATCAATTAAACCTGAACGAGATTGATTTTGAATCAGTATTGAAGAAAAATAAGGATTATAAGAGTTTTCATTATGATATGAAAAATATGGAAATAATTAGAAAATGGCCACTGTCACCGTCCAGTAAAACTGTTATATTGAAAAAATCAATCAACGATCAAAATCAACCTGCTGAAGAAAATCCTTCTATTGGTAAAAGGATAAAATTTTCTCAAAGGAAACTCGTCAACAAAAGTCATATTGATGAGAAATCAAGTTTATTAGAAAATAAAGGACAAAGTAATAGTAAAACAGAAGAATTGATTACGATTGATTCTAAATCCACTCAAGTTAAGCAAATTGACTCAAATAATCAAAGAGAAGTAAAAAATTGCGAACTAATAGATGATCCAAAAATTTCTTCAGAAAGTAGCAATGCAGAAGAAATAATTGATAATAATTTAACAAATGTTCCAAAAGTCATTTTAGAAAGTGATTCAGTTAAATTAAATTATTTTTCAGATGATAATAAACCAAGTAAATTAATTGTACCGTTTGTAATAACTAATAAAGCAAAAATAAATATGTTTGTTGATGATGCTTTAGAAAATGACAACAATGAAATTATAAATGAAGACAATTTCTGTCAAAATAATAGCTCGGAATTAATTTTGAAAAACATTTCCGCCACTGATGAAGATTTAATTATAATAAAACATGATTCAATTCAACCACAGGAAAAATCACATGTTATAATGGATACTATAATCAATGTAAGCATAAATAGTAATGATTTGTCTGAAGCTTCAAAAACACAAAACGAGGATGATGATAAATCAGATAATAACAAGGAAGATAATCTGGACGATGATGAAAATCTAGAACCAATGAAATCAAGTTCATCTAAAATTGTGTCGGAATCTGAAGCACCTTCTTCGAATACATCCAACAGTGTGTCAGCTCCACAAATATCAGATGATAATGTTAACTTTTGGAAATCTTAAATCTTAAACTATTGTAATAAAATATTGTCTTAAAATTATTTTTATATTGCAATTTTCTACTTTAAAATAAAAATGCAAAGTTTAGTTAATTGAACTGTTTTTATTATTACATATTTGGTTTTCTTAGTGGTGATTGAAAAGAAATCTATACTTTTAATTACACTAGAATTTTTGCCACAAATATAAGATAATTCGATTTACATTTAAAATTACTTTATTTTTTACCTCCAATGTCTCTTTTATTACTTATTTTAATAGATTCTTATTACAAAAATGTATTACTTTTTTTTTTTTAAATTATTATTTAAAATAATTACTAAAAATTGGCAAACATGTTTTGACTTCTTTCTATGGAAATATGATATTAAACATTATCATTGGTGACCCTTGAACTCAATTATAACAAGCTTATCATTTAATGTAGCATAGTCAAAATGGCTTTAAGTATAATAGACGTTTTAGTGCTACTGCTGGTTACAAATGAAATTGTATTGAGTAAGTTTATTCTTTACGTTTATTTTATTCCATGTTTTATTTTTTACAACTTTTAATTGTAGGCCTTCCCGATTCTCTGTTACTTAAAAATATAAAATGTCATGCATTAAGTGCTGAGATAGCATGGATAAAAATTGGAAAATTTCCCACCGATTATTACACAATAGAATACAAGACAAAATTTACTCCAAATAAATGGGAAACAGTTTATAAGAATATTTCAGAACATAAGTTCAGTGTAGCTTTAAGTCCTTGGGCTACGTACACTTTTAAAGTTACAGCTTGGGATTCTCATGGACCATCGATAACATCGAAAGAAAGTGAGGTGTGCAAGACTCAACCAGATGTGCCATTTAAAGTTCCTGATAATGTAAAAGTTTTTGGATCTTCGCCGACTTCTTTAAAAATTACTTGGACGGTCAGTCTTATTATTTTATATTTTTAATATCAAATTCTATATGTTTATTATAAATATTTTTAAACAGCCTATGCCTGAAATTGAACACAACGCTCCAGGATTTATTTACAGAATTTATTGGAAGCTCGACTCACCGGCCAACAAATGGACTATTGTTGATATACCAAATTGGGAACAATCTGAGCTATTTCTCAAAGATCAGCAGACATTTCAAAAATATAGAGTGAAAGTTTTTGCATTGAATGAAAGAGGTGAAGCTATGATATCGCCTCGTGAGATAGTTGGTTATTCAGGTGAAGATACTCCATTAAATGCACCTCAGAATTTGTCTTTGGTTCAAATATTGTCTAGTACAACTGTAATTGTTAAATGGGATCCAGTAACTGTAGATTCTGTTAGAGGGCATTTCAAAGGTTACAAACTTGTTATTTGGAATGAAATTGATTTGAAACAAAGAATAATTGAAATAGAACCTTATAGAAAAAAATTAATAATTTCAGATCTTATGCCAGATAATAAATATAATTTAAAAATGTATGTTTATAATAACCATTCGGCAGGACCTAATAGTAAATTTTTGAGTTTCAATACTCCAAAAAATATTTTAGTTACAATTGACACATTTAAAGGATATCTAAGTGGATCGACTGCTTTATATCTTGTTTGGGAAGAACCTAGAAATGAACATATAGTTTTATTTGGATACAGGATTTATTATTACGAAATGAACTATGCATCATCTGAACCATCTATAATAGTAATTGACAATAAATTAAAAACAAGCTTTAGTCTAGAAGGTTTAAATCTAGACACAAAGTACATTATAGCAATCCAGGCTATAACTCAAAATGGTTACGGTGTAGAACAAAGGATTAATAAAACTACACGTTCTGGGCCGGATATAAAACCTGAAATGCCTAGTTTTAGAGCTTATCCAATATATTCTTTGAAATCTTTAGAACTCACTAATATAAAGATAAATATAATAATATCTGCAAGGTGTAATAACCGTGGTTCTTATTATTTTGTTAAATATAAACACAACGGGCAATCAGAATACATATTGTCTGATTTACAGTTCGATACTGATTCAATTACCATTGAAGATTTATCAGCTGGATTATATGAGATTATTCTTGTGGCTGTTGATGGTAAATTTACAACAGAAAGTTTACCCCTTAAATTAAGTACAACTGTGAAAGGTATTTTTTATGTTACTATGTCACATTATTTAAAATAATAAATATTTACAATAAATGTTTAGTATATTTTATTTAATTACAATAGAAGTACAATATACATATATATGTTTAAAATTAAATCAGTGCAGGTACATCCGGATCATCAGTAAAACCAGAAGTAGGCACTTTTTCTTTAGGAAAAAGTAACAAGTTGCATGTTTTTTTATTTATAATCTGACTTGTCATTTTGGTGAAGTCTAAAATATTCACTGCTGACCCTATCTCTAAATATTCTCTCCTGAAACGTTTTAAAAATAATTTGTTTAAGTTAAAAATTATAAAAATTAAATATTATTAATACTTGCTTTGTAACTAATGATTTGTTTGGTTCCATTTTCTTTTCAGCTTTATCCTTTAGTAAAGTGTGTGTATTACTTGTGATAGCAATACATTTATTTTCACTATGATCGTTTAATTTCATCAAAGTAAGTAGTAAATGTCCTGTGGTCTGAGATCTTTGAGCTGTGGACTTTTCAATATTTATCTCATCCGTCAATGAGAGTTGGAATATTTTTTCTTTTACTGTTACTCTCACATACAATGGCTGGATATCAATATTAATCAAGCTTGTATCTAAATATCTATTAAATAAATACATTATATTATTACTGTGGCAATGATAAAATAAAATGATATTTTATAAACTTACTTATACAGAAAGAGCTCTAGAATTATGTAAAATGAGTTACTTTCATTAAGGGTGAATTGTAGTTTAGATTCATTAATATTATAAGGTCTTCCGTCCGATGCAAATAAAGGCCGCACATTTTCAATATGTTTTTTAACTTGTTTATTTTGTAGTTTTTCTCTTAATTCACTCTGTTTTTCAATTTCAATTCGTACCTCAGGACAATGCTCACTTTTCTCATTCCAGAATCTTAAATATATTATGTAAAGATTTATAAATACTAATAAACTTGTTTAATATTACACTCACCTTTTAATTTGTTCCTCATCAATTATTTCCTCATTGTTGATATGTTTATTTTCATATTCTTTTTCTAAACGTATTTTTTGCTTTGTTCGTTTAATTGCATACAAATCTTGTTGTTTGACAATTTTCTTTGTAATGGAATGTAAATTTTGTAATGCAATTATTCTTTGAGATCGTTTAACTTCTAAACAATCTAACACTTCAATCTGTGGAAGTGACGCTATTACAAAATCTCTATATCCCTCATAATCTAGTTAAAAATAACATATTTTATAGAAATACAACATATTCTATGATAATGTGAATTATATAAAACATACCGGTACATGGATTTCCAGTTAAATATAGTATTTGAAGATTATAATTTGATTTTAAATTTTCTATGCTTGTAAGCTCACCGATGAAATTTAAAGTTAAATCTAATTTTTGTAAAGATTCACATTTTTGTAGATTTTCAATCTTTTCTATATTATTTATGGCCAAGTTCAAATATTCTAGTTCTTTTAATTTGTGTAAGTTTTCTAACAACAGTATAGTTTTTGAGAAATTTCATCTTTTAGTGCACAAAAATTATTAATATATCAAAATTACCTATTTTCGGAATCAAATTTGATTGCAACAATAAAATCCTTAATTTAGGACACAAGTTTTGTATAAGTTCAATTTTTTCGATTCTTTCTTGATGTAGAGATATTTCTTCCAAAGGAGCCAATTCGCCATCGTGGTGTTCAGCTTTCTTTCTTATTAATTCTATAGTTACTGAACAATATACATAACACATAATGCTTAGACACTGCTCTTAATAATAAATGGTCTAAATACATTTAATTGTGTAAATTTACCTTTTACCATGATTGCAAGAAATGAACTATTAGAGAACGTTGCTATGGATATCACATTTTATATTTTAAGTTATTGATTAAACGTATTATGTTTCTAGAGTTGCTACGAGCAGAAATTAGTTAGCCCACTGCGGGAATATTAAATTACAGGCTACTCTTAATACATCATCAAAGTGAGAATCTGTAAGACGATTTCTATATATGTATGTTCTTCGCATATTTAATTTTAGAATAAGATGATTCATAAAGATACGGCGAGGCGAAAGACGCGAGCAGTAGGTTGGCATAATTTTGTATTTTTTAGGTATCAGTTTCTAAAATTCAGCATACCCTCCTGTCTCCCCCTTTTCTATAAAAATTGCTTTCGGATTTGGGATTCGTATTGTTTTTAAGCTCGATTAATTTGTCATATAACGTTGCATAATCAAATCATAATGGTGCTAATTAGACAATAGTTTCTGCTTTTAAGTGCCAGGGATTTTTAATAAGCAACAGACATTTCTTAATTTTTTAAAATACTACAATCTGATGCTAAATTTCTTGGATAAGGCAGCTAAATAATTTGAAACTATAATGTAGTTTTTTGGAGAAATGTAAATACTGTTATGGGGACCCCGAGACGACCGTCCGTGACGCAGCATAAAGTGAAAGTGATTGTCCCGCTCAAAGTCAAAGTATTGGTAGTTTGTGTTCTGCGCATAGCGCGTCGTTCACAGTCGAATGTATTTGTGTCTGAAAATGAAAGTAGAATTAATCCGGCCTTTCAGCCTTCATGTCAGTTTACATAAGTGTGTGTATAATTAAAAGAATAATGGTGTGATAATGGAGTGTGCGCTGCTTTAAGGCGGCTTGTATCTGAGGATGTCTCTCGGGTGGGGGTATCCGTGTGGGTCGTCTCTGCTGCTCAGGTTCCTGATCGTGTCGTTCGGGATCGTCGGCAGGGTCTTATGAAACCTTGTGGAGAGTTCCTTCACGAACTCCATGATTAGCCTGGTGTTGGTATCCTTGCGGATATCAACGTTCCTGACGAACCACGGAGCGTCTGTGGCCTCCCGCAGCATCCTGTTCTGGACAACCTGAAGCCTGTCGATTAGTTTTGCACGTGCATAGCCCCAAACAGGCGCCGCGTATGTCATGACCGGTCTTATCATCGTCTTATATAGGAGGACTTTATTTTTCACGTTGAGCTTACTGCGTCTGCCCGTAATCGGGCGGACGGCAGCAAGCCCTCCGAGTGCTTTTGTTCTGACGTGCTCGACGTGGGGTTTCCACGTCAGTCTACTGTCTAGGATGACCCCGAGGTATCGCGTCTCGCTGACCCACGGGATGTCCTCTCCGAACATGGTGATGGGTTTCATTGTACCGGTTTTCTTTTTAGGCCTCCTGGTGAACATTACGGCTGCGCTCTTTTTGGGGTTTATGGAAATCCTCCACTTTGCGAACCATCGTTCGAGGATCTCGCATATGCCTTGCAGTTTGTCGACGGCCAGCCTCAAGTTGACAGACGTGAAGGAGAGTGCCGTGTCGTCGGCGTATAGCGCGATTTGGGCTCTGCGATCCTCCGGGATGGGGATGTCGGCCATGTAGCAGGTGAAGAGAAGCGGTCCCAAGATCGAGCCCTGCGGCACTCCGGCTTCAATCGGTCGGGAACCCGACAGCGTCCCCTCGTTTCTCACTCGAAAAGATCTGTTTTTCAAGTACGAGTCCAGAAGTTGACAGAGCGGCAGAGGGATACCGCCCTCCAGCAGCTTGTGCAGCAGTCCGGCGTGCCAGACTTTGTCGAAAGCTTTTGCGACGTCTAGGAAGATTGCGCCCGTGGAGAGTTTCAACGAGAATCCTTTGTTGATCTTCTCCACGACCCTCATCAGTTGATGGACCGACGAGTGTTTCGGACGGAATCCGTGCTGCACCGCCGGGATGATATCCCTCTTATCCGCAGCGTCGCGCAGTCTGGACTCGATGACTCGTTCGCAGATCTTCCCCGCGATCGAGAGGAGACTGATCGGCCTGTAGTCGGAGGTCTTCGTGCCGCCCGTTTTCGGCTTCCTGATGAGAACCACCTGCGCCTCCTTCCATTTCTGTGGAAAGTGTTTCAGTGTTAGTGTTGTGTTGATTATGTAGGTGAGAGCGAGGATGCCTTTGTCCGGGAGAGACTTGAGCGCCCTCGCTGATACCTGATCTGGCCCCGAGGCCTTTCCAGTCTTCGTGCGGCTGATGTAGGCGCAGACTTCAGTCGCGTTTGTGGGCTCCAGTCGTTCGTCTGTGCTGGCTCGTAGGGCGTTCTGCGTTTCCTCCTTCAGCTCAGCGTTGAAGTTCGGGTCGCAATGGTTTTCCGTGGACGTGAACTGGTCCCTCAGCCCGTCCGCGAACGTCTCCGCTTTCTCTTCGGGCGAGACGGCGGTCGAGCCGTCCGGCCTTTTGATAGGCGGAATCGCTGCGCGTTCGGTTCGGAGAGACTTTGCCAACTTCCAGATAGAGTTGTCCTCCGTGGAGAGGCTCTCTATCTTCTTGGTCCACCTGTCGTTCCGTAGCTCCGCTAGCTGGGCTTTCACCTCGCGGTCCAGTCTGTTTCTTTCACGTTTGTCAGAGGGGTTGCCGAATCTTTGCCAGTTTCTTTTGGAACGGTTCCTTTCTCGGATCAGCTGCCTGATGTGGAGCGGTACCGGCGGTTCCTTTGTGGGGTCAATCGGTGAAGAGTTGGACGTGACCGCCTCCATGATCTCTTCCGTGAATCGGACCACCGCAGCGTCCAGTTCCTCTCCGCTTTGCATTCCCGCCGGGACTGTGACGATGTTCTCGAATGTCTCCCTGAATTTGACCCAGTTGGTGCGCATTCTCGGCGGTGCCGTCAGTAGGGCGTTCGACAGGACCATCGTCAACAGGACGGGATTGTGATCGGACGAGAGTTCGTACAGGCTGGTCATGATGTAAGTTCCGAGAAAGTTTTGAAACATGGCAATGTCCAGAACGTCAGCGACCCCCGGAACGATGTGGCTGTAGAACGTGGGCGTGTCCGGCGCGTCTACGGTTATCGTGTACGGCCTGTGCTGAATGAAGTCACGCAGAACGAGCCCGTTGCGATTCGTTTTGAGCGAGTTCCATTGGACGTGCTTCGAGTTGAAGTCTCCGGCGACGACGGTCGGGATCGACGAGTCTGAAAGAAGGAGAAGGTCGTTTGTGAGTAGTAATCTGTTTGGGGGGTTGTAGATGGATACTAGCCTCATTTTTTCTCCGTGCTCCATTTCGAGGACCACGATTGTGGCCTCCGCATGTAGCAAGTCCGGAGTCAGCTCCTTGTGGTGCTTGAGACCTATCCTGACGTAGACGGCTGTGCCTCCTCCCTTCCTGTCGGTGCGGTCGTCTCGGTGGAGTACGTAGCCGGGGATGTTGACGCGGTAGCCTGCCCTCAAGTGGGTCTCGTTCACCAGGATCACGTCTAGGTCGTGGTGCTTCGCGAAAAGCTCCACGTCGTTGCGCTTGTTCAGCAGCCCGTTCACGTTCCAGAAAACGAGTCTGAGTTGTTCGGCTGGGGCTAACGCGTCCATCTATTTTTTGCCAAAGATGGCCATCAGCTGGGTAAGTAGAGGGAGAACCTCTACCAACATCGGGAGCGCGCTCTCCAGTGTGGGAGCTAGCTTCGTCAGATTTTCGAGGGGCTTAGCTGGCGGCGAAGCTCCTCCTGTTCCTACAACAGATGGTTTAGTGGTCTGGGGTGCTGCACCCTTCGCGATGTTCGCGTAGGACGCAGCATGCGGGGCTTTTGCGCACCTCCTGTAATTAGCAGGATGGTCGCCTCCGCAGTTGACGCATTTCGGGCGCTGTTCCTGCGTATTTTTGCAGTCCCTCGTTAAGTGAGGGCCTGCACATTTGACGCAAGCCGGGGCCACGTTGCAGAAGCTGGCTCCATGTCCAAATTTCTGGCAACGGTGGCACTGGCTAACGTAGCCGGGCTTCCTCCTGAGTTCTTCGGCTCTGATGCTGAGTCCGAGGAGACGGGTTATCTGAAATAGAGACTTACCCTCTGCGGTCCTATCGAGTTGGACGAGGACCATCGGGACGTCTCTGCCTCGCGCCTTCATGCGGTGAACCGATTTCACCGGGTAGGACGCCTGGAGATCCTCCATGACTTCGGCCGTGGAGATGCCGGTAGGGACTCCTCTGAGGACCACTTTCAGAAGCTTGTCCTCTTGCAATTGGTAAGTATGATATTCATACTTGCGTTGGGTCAGCAGCCTTGTGACTGACCGGTAATTGTCAGCGCTGGTCAGCTGGATCCTGATTCCGTCTCTGGTCTGTTTGGCCGATGAGACGGGGATGGCTAAGCGACGGAGGTCGTGCTCCAGTTGGACGTAAGAGACGCCGCTTTTTAGGAAGATGGGCGGCACTTTGGTCGTACCTTCCTCTGTCGTCGTTGCTGCCGTCGACTCCTCGGCGGAGGGAGGGAGCACGTCTGGTGTAGTGTCTGCAGGTACAATGGGTACCTGCGAGTCCCCTGCTCTGCGAGTTCGTTTCCTCGACACCTCCGTGAAGGCGTCCGTCTCCATCTCCTCGTTAGAAGAGAGACTGGACGGCTCCAACGGGCTCCAGGTCAGAGGGTTCGCAGGGGCCGGAATGTGCGTCGATCTTGGGGTAGGCGCGGGCGGCTGCGTCTGCGTCTGTGTCTGAGTATGCGGCTGGGTGGGGGCGGGCGTATGCGTGGGTTCGCCGGCTCCCACCAGGCGTTGTAGTGCCTTGTGTTGGGAGTCGAGCTCCTTCAGTGTGGTCGTCAGCAGCTTGATGTCACGCTGCTGTTTTTCTATTTTGCGTATGTCCTCACTCCTCTGCATGCGCAGCTCCCGGAGTTCAGCGAGGACTTCGCGGAGATCGAGAGACTCCGAGTTTCGCGAGCGTGAGCGCGAACGCGAGCGGGTGGCGGTGGAGGCGGAGGCAGCGCCTCTGGCGGTAGTGGCGGCGGCTGTGGCGGCGGGTTGTCGTGATTTTGCACTCGCGACGCGGGAGGCGGCGATGGGATCGGCCATCTTGACCGATGCGGCGCGCGCACTCTCACTCACTTGCACTTGTCACAACACGCGCGATTTCGTTCGACCGGGAGCGGGCGGGCGTGGAGACGTCCGCTCGGCTCTACGGGCGACCGTCGTCCATATGATTGTCCCGCTGAGCCGCGCGCCCGAACTATGTGGCGTTGTACAACCACACCGCACCCCCGCCACCGCAAGCAACGCGCGGAGTGGGGATACTGTTGCACACCCGACCGGGATTATAAGGAGGTACCAAATGGCTCACTTTACACATTCTACTCAGGACTTCTGACACTGCAACACTCACTGGACTACACGGATTCTACACCTCGCCTCCTGTTCGAGCAACCATCTCCAGGACACGCGCTCGAGGTTTAATATCGACGACTGTCGAAGGATCCCAGTCAACACGTGTCAAGAACGTACCGGACGATTTCATAAGGGCCACTTTGTACAGTTCGCTGTACAAACGTCCTATCACAGATCGTCAACCGGACTGCTGATAACTACAAAACGGAAGCGTAACCCCACGACCGCTTCATTGGTGACCCCGACGCGATGGATTCTCCAGCCAATACCAGTGTTTCAACCAACCCGCAACCAACGATGACCATCACACATGCTTGCGTAGAGTTTCATGTGGACGCGGCTGGGAACTCCCTAGCCGACCGGAACCTCCGAGTGCCACATACACAGCTCCGCACACTGTCTGGAGACACATCTCCAGCAACGACAACGCCCGTCTAAGTTTCGACTATAAACTTAGCAACGGATTGCAGCACCGACTGATCGTTTCAGTTTCAACCACAAACTAAACGACGACCCGCTGCAATGCAACTCCACTGCGAAGAGCTTCCTGTGGACGCGGCTGGGAACTACCTAGCCGACCGGAACCTCCGAGTGCCACATACACAGCTCCGCACACTGTCTGGAGACACATCTCCAGCAACGACAACGCCCGTCTAAGTTTCGACTATAAACTTAGCAACGGATTGCAGCACCGACTGATCGTTTCAGTTTCAACCACAAACTAAACGACGACCCGCTGCAATGCAACTCCACTGCGAAGAGCTTCCTGTGGACGCGGCTGGGAACTACCTAGCCGACCGGAACCTCCGAGTGCCACATACACAGCTCCGCACACTGTCTGGAGACACATCTCCAGCAACGACAACGCCCGTCTAAGTTTCGACTATAAACTTAGCAACGGATTGCAGCACCGACTGATCGTTTCAGTTTCAACCACAAACTAAACGACGACCCGCTGCAATGCAACTCCACTGCGAAGAGTTTCCTGTGGACGCGGCTGGGAACTTCCTAGCCGGCCGGGACCTCCGAGTGCCACATACACAGCTCCGCACACTATTTGGAGACACATCTCCAACAGCAACACCAATTCTTTGTCTAAGTTTCGACTGTAAACTTAATCAGACACGATTTGGCTAAACAGTGAAATTCCCGAAACGTTTGGGATACTGTTCACATTTTCGGCAACAACTTCAACTAACGACAGACGAGTCTACACAAAATACAGCAACGGACAGCCAGTATCTTGAAATATATTTTTTAATTGCAGTAATAATATTTTTCTTTATATTTTAAGGTAGAAGTATGCACACGGAGGAAAATGTCATGCACAAGTGACAAACGGACCCCGGACCCCTACTTTTCCGTTAGCTGAGAGTTTCGTAAGGGCCACTTTGTACAGTTCGCTGTACATACGTCCACACAATCATCAACCAACTGGTTCTGCTTCCATCTGCACTGACCCACGCTGCGCACGAGACCACATCAGTCTGAACGAGCCTCAGCTTCTCCTCTTGGTTAAATTCCGCAACTGTAAATTGCTAAGAGGGGGAGTACTATGGGGACCCCGAGACGACCGTCCGTGACGCAGCATAAAGTGAAAGTGATTGTCCCGCTGAGCCGCGCGCCCGAACTATGTGGCGTTGTACAACCACACCGCACCCCCGCCACCGCAAGCAACGCGCGGAGTGGGGATACTGTTGCACACCCGACCGGGATTATAAGGAGGTACCAAATGGCTCACTTTACACATTCTACTCAGGACTTCTGACACTGCAACACTCACTGGACTACACGGATTCTACACCTCGCCTCCTGTTCGAGCAACCATCTCCAGGACACGCGCTCGAGGTTTAATATCGACGACTGTCGAAGGATCCCAGTCAACACGTGTCAAGAACGTACCGGACGATTTCATAAGGGCCACTTTGTACAGTTCGCTGTACAAACGTCCTATCACAGATCGTCAACCGGACTGCTGATAACTACAAAACGGAAGCGTAACCCCACGACCGCTTCACTGTCTTATTTAGCTTCTATTAAGCTTGGAAAATTACGCAACATTTTGTTTTGTATTTCTTCACGATATATGTTTATTTTTTCTTCAAAAGCAAATAATTTATTTGCGAAACGGCGAAAAAATGTTATTAAAACATTTTCACCGTGTTAATTTGCCACAAATAAATATTCTTATAGATGAAAGTGATTCTTAATTTGCAGGATCCCAATAGTTATACTCTTAGCCTCTCTAGGGTGAACTGCGGTTCGTCTCATTTCGGTGGTACGACCAATCAGAGAAGGGTACCGAATTTTTAAGAATATAAATTTCTGCTGATCAGTAACACATATTGGATCTACTCTGAAGGCGAATAATCTTAATCTTTTATGATTTATGGGACATATATAAACCGTTAAGTGGTCTCCTAACGGTGTTTCTATTTAAACGCAGAAACCCATTTTTTCTTCAACGGTAAAAAATGCTTTAATCGCGACTGGAACTGTTTCTTTTTATGATGATATGCGTAAATCCTTCCGTCCAATTAAATATAGATGATTTCAGTTGATGATTCCGACACGATAATATTGAAACTATTTAAATAATTATTTTAAATTACTTTTGTGCCGTTTAACATGTTTTTGTCTTGAAATCGTCGGTTATTGATATTTTTCGCTTATTAGCTCAGATAAAGCTATAGTTAGCGCCTTTATTCAGAGTCATCTATCGGTAGCGTTGTATAACAGACAACTGTCATTTGCTAACGACGGAGACACTGCTTTGCTTTCGATAAACATTACTATCGCTCCATCTATGATGTAGTATACAGAATGACTTAAAATATTTTATAATAACAAACTTTTTACTTAATACAAACAAACATGGACGTCGCGGCCACATTGGCGTATCTCAAATCATTGGAAAGTAAGATAAAAACAAATTTCCAAATAACGCTCTCTGACGAAGATGCAGATTTTGGATTTCAGGTAATTCTCGTTCGATTGTTGAGAAAAAACAGAATATTGGTTAAATTGTAACTCACTTTTACAGAATGCATCTTGTTACATCTGCAACGGATATTATGGGTCGAATTTCGGACAACCCGTATGCCTAACTTGCCACGCGTTTTTATTCCCTGAATATGCACACGGTCATTCGACTTCCTATACTAGCAGCGAGAAAACAGACGATAGCGACTCCGGTAATGACGAACCGCCTGACTTGAATTATATACTGTCTAATGCAGCACAAAACAACGTTTATTACGCAGACAGGGTAATTATATATATACATATGTATACGTATTTTTATCATTCATAGCAAACACAAGTGTCAAATATTAAATGCAAAATGAATTTCGCATTTAAATATTATATATAACTACGCCTACTTTAATTCATTTATATTTAATTAGATTTTTTAGTTTGATTGTTCTATAGAAGAATAAAGAGTAATAGTAATAAGAGTACGAAATAAATTAACATAACAAAAAATATTTTATATTAATTTTATAAAAAATATTGTGAGCTTCTAAATTGTATAAAAAAAAACATAAAAGCCGAATTATATATAAAAAAATATGTAAAATAAATTAACGAAATTCAGTAATAGAAAAGCGTCAAACTAAATTATTAAAACATAATAATACAATAAAGTAGTAAAATAAATCAAAGCAATAAAACACTGAAAATCACTGATTTTTCTTCTTCTATAATTTACTATAAATGCAATATAAAATAATAAAAAACAAATAAAAATAATTATGGAAAAGTATGTAAAATTAACTCACTCCCTGGTGTATACTAATAAATTAACTCATTACTCAAAGGGTTAAACTTAATTTAATAGTCATCGACAACACATTTTTAAACTACATCAGACTACAACCAACAAACAAAATACCCAGGGTAATCGTCTTCGAGTTCTCATAAACTTAAATCTCATTGATCACCTTAGAGGGGTTTAGCGTTCCGGTATTTTTTTATCAAGTTATGAATGGAATATCTAAATCTTTTGTGGTTAAACTAAATTATGCCTTTACAATTGTGATTCACGTTATTTTTACGCTTCAGAAAACGATTCTTACCTCTTAGGTAATAATCGTGTTTTGAAGCTTGTTCAAAAATGTCTAATGTTTTAATATTCAGTAACACCTAATATTAAACATTTTGGATTCTGGTTGTACTGATCCATATGCTAAGTAACTGTCTGTCAAAATGCCCGAAACAAATATTGTTAGTGCTATAAATATTAATAAACAGTAAATTATATAGTCTATTTGAATTTCAATTGTTGCTATCGATTTTTAAAGAATCGGTCTAAAGGCTAAAAATTATTTAAGTATCAACTTTTATTCATCTAAAATATTTCAGGCTGCTGATAATAACGTTGATGAGGAAATTCCAAATGATAACGTTCCCAAGTTTAAAGATGCGATATCGACATATCATCTTCCAAACATTCAACATCGCTTAGAGTTGCTTTCTACTGCTCAACCTCCAGATCAGGTTGAATCAGGATTAGTGCAAAGACTTCCACCAGAAGGTATTACATGCTAATAATCATTGTATTTAAAATATATTCTTTATATTTTCATGAATATTTTCAGTTCTCCTCTGGATATTCAGCTATTTAGACGATTTGTCTTTGTGCAGTATAAGCATGGTGTGTCGTCAATGGACAGACATTCTGAAAACTTACGTGTCTAACCAAAGTTGGTATAAGTATGTTTGTAGACGTTGGCCACTCTACAGGCCGTTGGTTGATAATAAAGATTGGTTCAAAGTAAGAAAATCAAACTAATAAACTGATAATCAATATTTTGTTATATTATTGATTGCAAATATTCTTTACCAGGTTTATCAACATTTAATGACATCATGTTTTTGTTATACTTGTCTTGTACAAATGTCGGTTCATTCGCAACCAATTGGTGAAGAAAATTCCTGGCGTAGACACAGACTAAGAAACGAATTAAAGGTATTTTTTTTATTTATAATCATTACAGCCAGTGGTTTCTTATAAATAATTTCACTATTTCAGTTGATGCATAATGATCCACCGGAAGGAATAATGGCCGTTCCTTTGGATCATAAATATTGTCATTGGCAAGCTACAATAAAAGGCCCGAAAGGATCACCATATGAAGGAGGACTATTTTATCTCTATATTCAAGTGCCATATAGGTATTATTTATATTATTTTATACTTTCTTTTACATATTTATTAATTATATGTATTTTTACAGTTATCCATTAGAACCTCCAGTGGTTCGATTTTTAACAAAAATCCTTCATCCGAATGTATCTAGACATGGTGATGTCGGTATTGATTCAATTCATCACAATTGGTCATTGGTTCTCACTATTAGCAAAGTGTTAATTTCAATTCAAAGCCTATTAACTGATCCATATGTGAATGTAAATAAAATACTAATATACTATCTTTCATTAATATGTACTTAAAATATTATGTAATGATCCAACTTTTCTTTCAGATATGTATGGAACCTTCATTAGGAAAATTGTATGTTAATGATCATAAAAAATTTGAAGCAGTTGCTAGAAAGTGGACGTGGAAATATGCAATGCACGATTGTTCTCTAGATTAGAATTTGTAGAATAATCTACATTATCGAGTGTGACTTTATTCGTATTTACATTATTATTTTCATAAATTATAATATTTATGTAATCTGTAAGTTTAATGAATTTGCATAATCAATTGAAAAGATTTATATTTTACTTTATTGTTTGTGTTTATTATTAAACATTTCTACAAAATTTGATCTACAATTATTGTACTATCGTGCATATTTGTTTAAAATACCCGTAGTTTATTATATTGCTTACTTATGTACGAGTCTTGAAATTTGTTAATAAATTGTAATACATATTTGACTTATTATTAAATAATTTAGTATTGTTATAGTACTTGCTGCGTTGCTAAAGGAAAGTGGAGATAAAATATTTAGCTTTATGAAATATTTGATAATATTATAGGTTGCACGTATTTATTCCAAAGAGAAAAAGGATAAAACTTAAAATAGTGTAGTACATGATTTAAAAGCAGTTGTATCTAATTGACAATCCATTATCTCACTATGTGTACAAAATTAGTACTTTCAAATTAACTTTATACCAGCTGCGAAGTAGCTAAGTTAATTGTAATGTTTCGTAAGAAAAAGAGGCCATAAAATAAATTGTTTCTTGCGTATGATATCATTGTTTGATGAAAAATAAATATGTTATTTATTTAATTGCCCACTGTGTGGGGGAGAATTAAGAACAAATACATTTTTGCTCTATAATTTAGTGTAATGTGTGGTCGAAATTTTGGTCAGAAGTAGTGTCGAATAAATTGTTGATGTTTGAAAATTAAGTGGCGTAGTGTATAATGTGAAGTGCTATGACTCTTCGCGATTGCTAACAACTTTGACAAATTATGAATAAGTTTATTTTTACTAATTAGGAGATACGACCCTGGACCAAAATTGTATCTTCGACGAGCATTTTCATTATCTTATTTTACTTTGGCAACAGTATTTTTAGACATATTGACACAGTGGTTAATCGTATTATCTGTCCGTATGAATGAAACACGTCTCAATGATGACAGTGTTTTGTTTTTTTCTGGTTTGCATTGTATTATTTGACTGTCGTCTATTATTCTAGAATGCACAGATTATATATTTTTATGACATAGTAATTGCAGCTGTTTACTTTGGATAGTATTTTAAATATATAATATTTGGATATTATTGTTTTGTATATAATTTCTTTATCGCTTTTGTTTGTTTCTCTATTTCCCTTCGAGAAATCATCTGAGAATCCCTAAAAAACTCTAAACATTAAAATATCTCATAGCTGACCATACGCAGACTAAAGGCGACAGTAACGTACCCTTCCAGTAATCTCAAAAAATCATATCATTTACGCCCTTAACAATTCCTTTACTATAATGTACACCGAGTGTACATGTTATCTTATTATTTAAATATGTCTAATAAAGTGTTCATATATTAAGTATACCTCTGCGATACACTTCTGTCGCAGGATAAACGAATTCTAGCTGAATCATGTTTCGAGCTATCGTCAGATAATTCACCGATACTAGTAAAATTATAAACAAATGTAATCCGTAAACAATAAACTCTGATCATATGTAATCATAAGACTAATTGAGATTTGTTCAGAGAAAACTTTGACCAAATTAAAATCAATGAAGAAGTAGAATAAGCAGTCGAACTACCAAAGGTAATTAAAACAGCAGCTTGGAAAGGCACACATAATTAAGGGAAGGGAAAATCACCCTATAATATTAACAAAAAAATAGCAGTAAAACGTAAGCTAAGCAACAAGTGGCAACAGTTAAGATTAAAAAGCGACAAAACAAAATTTAATAAAACCGTTAATGTACTAAAGAAAAGAAATGTATAAATAAATATTTGGTATGTTCAATTTCTATATTTATACAAAATAATTATGATGCTCAATGCTTTTACTTCTTTTCAACAATGGTATTAAAATACTTGTTATGACTATTTGATTTTTTTTAACTTTGACTATTAAATGATTATTTTGTAATAATTTTAGTAAATGTTTTATTGTTATACAAAAATTTGAATGCTTCTGAAAATTGTTATAATTTATAAACGATATTTTTTATTTTAATAAAAAAATATATCTTGGCTAATAATAACTATATTAGCAATTATATTTAATTTATTAATAATAAAGGTCATGCCTAAAAATAATATTGCTAAGAGTAATAAACGATTATCCGTTTAAGAAACTAATACGAAGAGTCGTGCAAAAGTAATAACAGGCCTGTTTGGTTACAAAGTAGGCGAGGGTGCGCGAGGATGTCGGAGGTCGTGGTTGGTGACACTTTGACCCATACTTTGCTAGAATATGCAACTGCTCGTAACGAAGATGCTCGACGTCGTCTCGCCAGCCATCGTTTGCAGCACGTGCAAAAGTTGCAGCGAATCGCTTCCCTCGGAGGTAACATAACCTCACTCGCTCCAACTGTTGAAATTAAATTGTCAATAAAAAATATGAACATTGTTATTTTTGACGTTACCAATTATTTGTTTAAATCTTTATCTCTGCTTCATACGTGTTTCAGAAAAGCAAAATTCCGATCTTGTAGATTTGCGCAACTGCATCGAATACATCAATCAGCACACCAATTTGATCCAAAGTGCTTTGAGAGACGCCGGTGAAAATGATGCAGCAGTTCCAGTTTGCAGTAACATCGTTAAGGATATTATCGATGTTAAATCCAACATTCAAGAAAGCATCATTAATTCCAAAGAGATAAAAGAATCACTCGGCGCCAACTATGAGCCTTTGATGGAAAATTTGCTTAAAAAAATGGTGAGCATAAAATCTTATAATATCTTGTATAAGCTGCTTTTGTATTTTATATATGGGGAAGTAAATGAAAATCTTTAAAATATTTGTAATTTGTTGAACGAAATAGGTACAAAAGGACATCATTTTTATATGTTGTCTATCTGTTTGGTGTATGTTGCAATTGTTTTCAAATTCAAATTATATGTAACATTGCTGTTAATTTATAAAACAGTAGAACAGTGTTTTTAATTTTTATCTTAACACATTGTTGTCGGGACACGGATTTTTCCGTTTTTGCGGAACTGCTGCTGGATTGCGGGACCCGTAAAAATCCGTTTTTTGTAGTCTGTTGCTAGAAGTCGGCTCACGTGTTTATCCGTGTAATTTGAACTGCATTTTTTTTTGTTGTCAGCAGCTAGATGTCACTGCTTTGATATTTAGTAAAGACATTATTTTATTCGTCGTCGCATTTATTACATTTCCACCAAATGTATTGTACTAATTTTGATATTGAATTTTAATTCCGTACAAAAAATTAAATAACGAACTATAAACAATTCCTGTTATCCCAAATATCTTCTATTATGTTCAATTCTATTCAAGATACTTCGAGGAATTACTTTCTACCTGATGTAAAAGAAGGGATGGTTGGGAGTGAGAAAACAAAACAAATTCCAATGAAACTTGACCTGGGGTAGATAACAAGCAACAGTCATTGCGACATCTGTGACTTGTTATAAAAAAAAGACATCATTACAGTTACGCGTAAATGTTCGGTCGTTCGGTTGTCTAAAAAATAGTTTTACACCCCGAAATGTTTTCACCCGATAAAAATAAATCTGACGATGAATTTTGTGTGGATAATTTATCTGATTATTGATAATTGGACCAAAAGTGTAGCTATGTATCTTTTGACATACCTCTACACAGAGGTACGTGCTTTTAGAGATATCATACGTTGAAAATCTATTCATAAAAACAGATTGTGCCATATTTTAGTTTTATTTAGTGTTTAATTCGATTTTTTATTACATACATTTTTATAGTACTTTTATGTGCAAAATAAACGCAAGTTTTCAGTGAATATAAAACTGTCAACCTCCATGTTTCTTCTTCATTTAATAGTACTGTTTATGGTAAGTCTATGTTTAAAATTTCATAATTTTATATTGTATAGTATAAAAGTTATGGCGAGTTTCCGAAAAAAAACGCGGAAATTCTTCGTTTCCGAGAAATTCCGCGGCTGCTAAAAAATGGCCCGCGCCAGGCTTGAAACAATGCGCGAAATCACCCGACAACAATGTGTTAATTGACTTACTTTTATGTTTCATATATAGCTAACATTTTTTTACTAAAATTAAATTTCAGGAGATACAACTGAACAATTGGACTAGTGTACTTAACGTCGCTTCAAGGAATTTGCTAAACAGCAAGGCGCTGATTGAAAATATACAAAATTTAATAAGTATGCGTTTTTATTATCTACTTCCAGATTATGGATACTTTTAAACATATGTACGATAAGAATTTGTTTAACTGGCCTGAGCAATCAATTATTAGGTATATTTCAATGGTATTTTATTTTGATTAAATTCTTCCATGCACACTATCGGACAAAAGTTTAAGATTAAACTATTTTGTTGATATACTTTATATAAATTAGATATATTATAAAAAAAACAACATTATTCGAAAGATCAAATACATATTAATAAATAAACTTTAAATTACAATTTAAAATAATAATTTTGAAAAAAAAATTTAATTGGCTTCAACTATTCTTGGCATGAATTTTTCAATGTATTCTGTAGTCGTTCCCATAAGACTGGGAATTAAGTGAGTTCTGGCGAATTTTTTTAATAAATATCCATCTCTTAAAACCTCAATTAAATTTAAATCTGGTGATTGGGGTGGCCAAATCATATTTTTTTATTATTTTTTTTATTATTCTTTTATCAGTAGAAACCCCCTTTACAATTTAGAAATGTTTGGGATCGTTGTTCTGTTACAAAATAAAACCTGGCCCGATTGTCTGCCCATAGGTAACATTTGCTCTTCTAAAATTGCATTCATTTTTTTTAAATGCTTCACAAGGTTTTAAACTCCATTTATAATTGGCACAAACACTAGTACTCATTTTTTCTCTGACCGTTCGTCGAATAAATACTTCGATTTGATCTAATATATATACAGTGGTACCTCGGTATATGTCCGCTTTGGAATAAGTTCAACTTGGTATACGTCCTGTTTAGACGAAAAATATTTTGCTTGGTATAAGACCTTCGTTTGGAATACGACCTGCGTACGTGCTAGAACTTATATGAGTCAAAAAGACACATCGCGCATGCGTAACTTGTATTTAGTTACAACATCGCGCGAAAAATACGTTTGGTATAAGTAGTTCAAGGATCTGGAACGGATTAAGGACGTATACCGAGGTACCACTGTACATATCTATCATAGTTCTTAACATATTACAAGAAGAATGAATAGAATAACAAAAAATACGAAATTTATGTTTTTTTTATATGTTTAAATTGCGTAAAATTTTTCCGATTGGTTTGCAGACTATGGCAAAATTTTCAAGAACATTATTTTTAACTTAATTTTCAGTAACACTATTTTTAACACTGACTGCCATATGACTCGCCGGTCGTTGTAATATGACTTTTAGTTTATATAATACAACTAAAAATTATCATGGCCCTATATTTATTTGTTTTGTATGTTAGCGTTGACTCAGTGTGAATGTTTTTGAAGTAATATATGAGTAGTTTTTTATATATTGAAAAATTTGTTCATTGCAAATGTTTATTTTCATTAGTAAAAAAATTAAAAACAATAAAATGGTGCAGAACGGTTTTATTTTTTTTTATATAATTACACAAAAGCAGGTAAATAATATTAAATATTTAAGTAGTTTTATCAAAATATAAATCAAAAAAGTATCTAATGAATATAAAGATGAAAAAAAGATGAAAGCACACATTACTGGTTTTTCCTGACAATGTAAACAATATGTTGATACATATATGAACAATTTGATAATTACTATTCCTTATCAGGCCAAACGACAGCCGGTTTGTATAAATATTTTTATTTAAACGACTATATATTTATTAAATTAAATATTATACATCAAATCCTGTATTCAAAATTTTTATAAAATAATAAATGATCATGTTATTTATTTTGGCCTCTAGATTTTCGAGCAATCAATGTACGCATGGCAGTCAAAGTGTTAATATTTAAAATAAATAGGGTGGATTTGTGACTATGAATGTTGTTGCTGGTCTTAAACTTTTGACTGGTAGTATATGTTTATCAACACTAAGATTATTTCTCTATTACCATTACAATATTATTTTAAGATATAAATTAAAATTAATTGTGAACATTAAATTTTAACTAAAAAGCAACGTAATAGTAAGAACAAAATAGTTTATGTAAATGAACAACATGAGAAACTGTAGGCCGATTGCGCTTTTACGTAAAAGGTTTTAAGTACGCTAAAATATTTCTAGCGCCTTTAATTTAAATTGGTTTAAATATCTTTTTTGTTGTTTTATATTAAAAATTACATATTTTATATAACTAATTTTTTTTAATAATTAATATAATTCTTTAAAAAAATACACAGATATAAATATGGTCTTTAATGGTTCACGAATGAATGATACTTTTAATTTAACAAATAATTGATCAACATTTAAAATTTTTTTTGTTATAAAAATAAGTATTTTGCTCTAATTATACATAAGGTAATATTAATATAAAATTAAATTTACATTACTTCATCTTACAATTTCAATAATAGGTAATTTCGCGTTTCATAAACGTTTATAAAGTGACGTCTTCTGTAATTTTTTAATAAAATATTGAAATGAATCTTGTAAAAATGATGTGTTATCCAGCCCAGTTGAACTGATCGTTTTCCTTACATTATTACTACAATGTGTATTAGTAGCATTCATTATTAGGGTTCTATTATTATATTCGGTGTGAAAGAATATGAATTAAATTTTTTTTGTAGTTACTCAGCAGCAAATTTGTTCCGAAGTGGCCGAGAGCGAATTGTTCTCTAAAAACATGGATGTTAATTCGACGCCACTGATGGAAGGATCTATCGATGATACAGATATTGAGGCCCTCAATTGTTCCAGCATCTATTGCAACACCTCCATTAGCAACTAATCCTGTTAATTAAAACGTTAACGATACAGTTAATTAAAATGAATTAGTTATTAAACCTATTAATATCATCAGGATAACGTTCGTTTAATGTTATACGATTGAATATAGTTTCGTTTACTCACTTTTTCAAGTAAAATATAAAGAAAAGTCTGTCAAATACAAACATATCGACAATTTTTAAATGTGTTTTTCATTTGACATATTTTTGACTTACAGAGAACAGTAAAATCGAGTCTGTTTTTAATATTCTCTTATACTACATTATATACAAATTACATTTTTATGCAAGTATTTTTATATGTATGCAAAAAATACAGTTACATTCAGCATTTGTATGAATATTTATCAGATATAAGTACTCTTTACACTGCCAAATGTTTGTGATTATCGTTAAATGTAGGCCAAAGTCTTTAGGCGCTGTTTTTAGCTTTAGTATAGTGGAAAACGTAGTCTGAGTTGAAATTATGGAGGTTTGATAATTATATTTTACGGTTTGTTTCAAACCTCTAACACTTTGTATGTTATACATATGTGAATTATTAATTTTATTGGTGGCGGGAGAGCTATGTAAAGAGGACGAAGTGATGATCTATTTAGATTTATAACAAAATTGTTACCGTTGGTTAGACATAAAGATATATTTTTAAATTTTCTGAGTTGAGAAAGCTTTGTGATTGTACATGTGATGATAGCGGCGGATCTATGGCTTAAAATTGATATTATATACACTTAGCTTTATATTGAACGTTGCATTTAAAAGCATTTATTTATTTATTTGTATATCTATATTTCCTTTAATAGAATTGATGTGCATGAAAAACGTCATTATAATTATTATAGCAAGTAATAAGTTAGTCGAGATGACAATGAATCGTATGTGTTTTGGCTATGGAAAGGATTGCTATATATTGTTTTTACCGATGAAATACTATATTTTATAATAACATTCCTGAAATAACGATCAGTTATTTTAAACCTAATCGTTTTCACATATATTTTTTTACATTATTTTTCTTCCAAATAATGGTCCAATTCCAATTGATAAGTGTAATCGTAAATTTAATCGTCGTACCTGGAGTGTTAGCCTTGAAATTCGCTATAATGTTCAAATTTATTATTAAACGAACCACTGCATGGTGTTCATAATTAAAACAACATATTTATCATAGCTTTATATTTCTATGTAATTTATTAAAAACGTTATTACATAATATATGTATTTGTACACCAGTTTATTGTTACTTAACGTTATTATATTCATCTTTTGCATTAAAGGTAAATATTTCTCTCGACTATTTTGAGATATTACTTATTTAATATATATTAGCAAATACTGTTACATTTTTTTATATATACTATATTTATTACGATATTTATGTATAACGAGTTGTCTTTGTGTAATGCAAAATTTTAAAAATTAAATGGGCTTTATATTATACACTTAATATGTTTTCTTTCCCGTAAATCCAAATTTATCTCAAATATAGAACAATTGTCATCTTGATAAAAAATAATTGCGATAAATATTCAGTAAAAAAACGTATTGATTAATTTTTTTAAATTAGAATAATATTAT
This sequence comes from Plectrocnemia conspersa, assembly GCF_051122295.1. NCBI lineage: Eukaryota > Metazoa > Arthropoda > Insecta > Trichoptera > Polycentropodidae > Plectrocnemia > Plectrocnemia conspersa. The sequence continues at coordinate 16,045,817 of NW_028277178.1, forward strand.
TTAGTATTATGTCATGATGTATCTATAATAAGGATTCTGGATTCTTAGGAATCAGGGCTCACTTTAATAAGTCTTATATTAAATTCAGATGTAAATATTAACAATTAAGAAGTAATAGCATTATAATGCCATGCTAATATGGCTATTTTGGTAGCAGTAGTTAAGATAATAGTTGTTTACTATTTAAAATGCAAATAAAAATAAATAATCAAAACGAAAATAAATCTCGCCTTATACAGAATGATAACCCTCTATTATGACCCTGTCATGTTATAAGCACATATATTGAGTCAGATATATCCACTATCCAAATACTCAGTTATAATTGCTTCAAGTGATTTTGATAGAACTTTTGCCATCTGTACATTGAGTCTGCTACGCCGGTTCCCTTTTGATTTCAATCAATGTATGTTGCACACAGATGTATAGAAAATGCTCAAGTGATTACCAGTAAATAATTAAAATAAGTCCATTTAACTACTTGACATTATTAATCTTGTTAACACATAAATATTTATATTAACACTTGGCCGACGGGTTGTTTTTTCCCTGCATGATCTGCGAAAACGGGCTGTTTCGCGAGAACTTTGCGTAAATATTGGAAGAGAGAACTGTTCAACAATTTCCATTTGAATTACTTTTAAATAAATAAAAATCAATATGCTTAAGTGTTGTCTTTTATTGAATATATACTTATAAGTAGATACATTTTTATGTAAATACAACAGCTATTTTTACCACATCCCAAAATCCATATTTGGTGCGGCCACAAGGCATTTCCATAGCACCGTTGATGTCTGTAATGCGGCCACAGCCAAATTTTAAGTGAGAACCACTGGTCTAGATGTTGACTTTGTCAATAGTAAATTCATGTTTATTGCTAGATTTATTAGATATAGTATATATTTATTAATAGATATTACTTGCAAGATTAAATAATTAAAAATTCTGTATGTTGAAATATATTTATCAGAGATAGTAAGTAATGATAGTTTCAATGGGAACATTCAGTAATATATTGTAAATATAATTAGATAATTTAGGTCTGTCGTCGGATCGCTACAGTAAATCAAGAAAATACACAAAAAACTATGGCCCGTTAAGGCGCACATGTTCGATCCTGTGTTTTCTTCTGACAGTCCATGTTTCAGAAATAATAGGCGTTTCAAATTTTAACATACATTGATTGTTAGCAGTGATTCGAAAACTTTTTATGTCGAGCTTTGTTTAGCTTCGTTGTGCAGAGCCCGTGTCACTTTAACAAATTATTGCTGATTTGCGTTCTGAACGATACGCTAGTTTGTAGTGCCCTTAAATATGGTTCTATTGTCTATAATCCCAGCGTAGCAAAGTACTCTTTGTTGAGGGTTCAGTACGTATCTTATCCGTATTTGTATTCTAGTGCCTTTTTGCCAAGAGCGTTGGGATACAATTCATTGCATTCTTAACTTAGCATGTATGCAATGAATTTTTGAGGGTTGGTGTTGACAATCCGTGTATGTTTGTATGCCTATGTAATGTTAAATAAAACTATTTTATACAGGGTTTTAAATTCAGATAACACAAAAACCAAAGCACAGAGACCCTGGACAGCGAAGAATTTACACAGATTGGATATTAGAGCAGCAGGAAGTAGATGCTGATTTTTCAAAGAAAATCTTCTCTACTGAGGCACATTTCCACCTCTCTGGTATGTAATTACACAAAATTGATACATATGGGGCGAGAAAAAATTCTCATGTGATTCAAAAAACGCGCATTCAACGATTCGCTGGTGTCTGTTTTTTTTTGGTTGAGCTTATGGGGGTTCTTCTTGAAACTCGACACGACAATAATAAGAATGAACGTGACAAAATAGTGTAACTGAATGGACCACACGAAAGCCCTCGTTACGTCTAGGGAAAAAGGGTAGCACATAAATAACACGCAATTACCTCCGATACATAGAAAGAATATTTCTTTGTTGCGTAACGGTCGCGGAAACAAAACCATCGGAATACAAAAGCACCGTTAACAATATTTAGCTCATTGCACAATTCGTCCACCAAATATGTCCATCAAGCAAAAGTCGCTTTCTAGAGGCGTGGACAAATTTCGTTGGTCGAATAAACGAGTGCAACAATTGGCCAATTGGTTGTTGCATGGTTATGATTCGTCAGCGAGCTTTGTAACCCTTGATACTTAAGGCTGGTCTCCAATGAGTGGAAGGGCAGACGGTGGACCATATGGCTACGGACGGTTAGAGACTTCCAGAGACGGGATACGGTTAGAGACGCCTTGAGACATTACCATATTACGAGACTTCAGAGGACCATCCACTGGACATCACCCCTCCGCCAGATTCTCCACCAGCGCTCAGAGAAAAACGATACTCGTCCATTATAGTTTATTACAATATATGTAATATTATACAATAAATTATCACTAGTTTCCACCGGCGTCTTAGTGGTTGCAAAGTCACACCCCTTAGGGTTTGAAATCTTAAAAGCTAACGAAGGGTTCATAAACAAAAAATCTGATTTTTTAAAGTTCATATGATTAAGCACTTAAAAATGCTGGCTATCCTTTTAGAAAATATCTTATAAATGCTCTTCGCCGGTTCAAATCAGCTTATTGAAAGCGATTATACCAAACTTGTTTTGTATATTTGGCGGAACGTTAGAATTATAGTTATAATTAACTATGAGTGTTATAGGTAGACATTTGAAATCATACGTGCTTATATATTTTCAGCCCGTTACCGAAAGTGATTTGGCGAAAAGATGGTAAAATTATATCAGCATCTAACAGGATAATTGAACAAAATTACGGTCGCAGCATTAAAATAAAAAGCATAACTTTTGATGATGAAGGTGTATATACTTGTGATGAATCAAACGGCGTCGGTAACGAAAAGTCGCATTCCATCAACCTTTACATTTTGGGTAAGATATTTATTAATACTAAGTTAGAATTAGCAATCAGAGCATAATTATAATTTAGATAAATATTTTTTCTGCATGATGCTCAAGGACGTCATTTGGGGAGGGGGGGGGGCATTTGCCCTCTTTTGAATTTGATAGAAAAATGATTTAATGAAATACTACGAATTTTAATGAAATCGAAATATTAAAAAAAAGAGCCACAGAATGGCCAACTTTTGCACCCCTGTCCTGGAAAAAGCTGAAGTTACATCCCGTAGATATATATTTTTACCAGTGAAAATATAATTTATTTGGCAGTTATACGATTTAAACTTTTTCATAAATAGTAATATATACATTTACATACTTGTCATTATTTATTTACATGCAATATATAAATGTTACAATGAATGTGTATTTTTTGGTGAAGTTATATTTTCACTAGGGAAGTCCAAATAAATTTTCACCAGTAGATATATATTTCTACTAGAGAAAATATAATTTAACTGATAGTGAAATTATGTTGCTCTAAAATTTCTATGAAACTCAATTTGCCAGTATATTTGCTGTTCAAAACCAAAACTAGCCTACACAAATTAACCAAACATAACTTGACTTAATAAAAGTTGTAAGACTAATTATAGAACTTTCATTAGGTCCAAAATACAAACTAAGCCAACTCAACATTCAGAAAAAAATAACCGGAAGAAGTGCAGACAGACGTCGCATCTCACACATTGCTCAATAGTTTTATTTTTAAAAATATGATAGTTATCCTTACCGATATTATTACGGATTTTAATATGAGTATTGGTCAAAGTGTATTCAAATCGAATTTTTGTTAATAGTAGGGCGCAAAAACAATTATCACTTCTCAGAAGTCAAAAATCCACGTCAAAAGCAATAAAATCGTGTCGGCGCCGTCGCAGTGGGAACGCTCGGTAACAAGCCGATGAAATTGTGTCTTTGCGAAAGCAAAGACACAATTTCATGACAGCCAGAAAGTAGAACAAAAAATATAGTTACCTTTGTTTTTTGGAAAATTGTGAAAATATTACATTTGATGACATCAAAAATACAGTTATAAATTCAAAGAGCGGTTCTGTAATTATTATTCCAGATCTAGATTTTTATTTTTTATACTGCCAGTTGTGTTGTATACTGCTTTCCGGAGCAGGTGGCCCCTTTTGACCTCCCTCAGCTACGCTACATCCTTTCACATATTACGCCCCATTGTTTGTTCGAGTCTAGCACATTCTAGACTCGAACTCACCTCACTTCCCACCTCAAGATTCTGTTAGAAAGACACTGGTACTTTTCGACGATCTGAACAAATTTAGTAGCTGAAATTGTTACTGTTTTCTACACGTTCACGCAGTTCGATACGCTCAGGCGTCCGACATGCTTGACGACTGTCGTCATGAAGCTTGCATGCAGCGACGAGATCGTGACATTGCAGCTTTGTCGACAGTGTCTCATTAGTTTATATGTACGCAGCAAGCAGGCGTACAATGACGAATACACGTCTATGCAGCGAAGCTTCCGTGGACATTGGGCCTAAATTGTAAATTTAATCATTGTATGTTTTAAATTTGCTATAATTAAAACAACATATTTACCATAGTTTTATATTTCTATGTAATTTATTATAAACGTCTGTTACATAATATATTGTATTTGTACACCAGTTTATTGTTACTTAAAGTTATTATATTCATCTTTTGCTATTAAAGGTAAACATTTCTCTTGACTATTTTGAGATATTACTTATTTAATACATATTGGCGAATACTGTTACATTGTTTTATATATTATATTTATATATATATAAATATATATTACGAATTGTCTTTTGTGTGATGCAAAATTTTAACAATTAAACGGGCTTGATATAATATTACACACAAACTGGATATGTTTTTTTTTTATATAAATCCAAAATTAAAGTAAAGAACAGTTGATGCCCTTTTTGAAAACTTACTAGATAACCTTAAAAAATCATGCAATTTAGATACAAACTCAATACAAATACTAGCAAATACTGCTTCTTTTAGGCGTCAAGGTATTGGATATAATAAAAGAGATATTGTCTACTGGTAATTACTTAATTATATGGTGGAGAGTAAAAGAATCTAATCTATTTAATACTCTTAAAGCCTAATACGATCTTAAATATAATGTGTGATATGTATATTTACAATGGCAAATGACGAATGAAACATTGGCACGTAAGAATTCATAATTTACAACAGTTAATGGTAAAAGAAAAATAAATATTCATCTATATTGTCTATCATATGTTTAACGGAGTCGGTGTGATCGGATTGATTACCGGCGACGGTATCGGCGGTTGCTGTTTCACTAGTTCCATGTATTGGAACGGTACGTGTAAAGTCGTGTTGTTGTGCTCTACGATTAAGTGGCCTCTTCTCGGCGAAGCTCCGACGACGACTACTGCATCGCCCTTGCGAAGGACATAGTCACAGCTTCCCTCTGGCAAATCAGGGAAGTTTAGCTTCATAAGTCTTGTCTGAGGATAACCTAATTTGAGACTTCCAGCTACTGTGTACGGTCTGCTCGGTGGAACTGGCGGCGGTCGTTCCTTTAATAATAAAAAATACACTGTAAAATAATTTGGTAATATAGAATTTACTATGTATTATATTACATTTTAATATTATAGAAGATTCAATATGAAATGTCATTTATTATTTGTACTTACCAAATCGAGACCGAAGAGACTGCAAGTTTGTTGAATAGTCTTCGAGTCGCACTTCTCCGCGGGATCCGGTGGCGGTGTTCCTGCGATCGGTTGCGGTCTTGGACGAGTTCCTATTGTGGGGGCAGCTTTACCATGCACTCCGTTTCCGATCATCGATATTCCATTGCCGACTAACCCTCGACCGGCGAGTTGACTTCGTCTCAAAGTGGCGAATCTTCTTCTCAATCTCCACCCTCTCCACGTCGATTGGATTATGGTCGTCGATCTATGCCTGGTATCGGTGCGCATTTTTTCTAGATGCTGTCTTATTCCTTCGCTCAAGAATATGTGCCTTTTACCCAAAGCGTAATTTGTCGATACCATTATATCTTCTTGTTTTGACGCCGAGTTAACCGCGTGTTGCAGAATCAGGAGGCAATCTTCAGTAGCTTTTTCTTCGCTTCTTCTCAGTTGATTAAACGGAGCTAACAGTTTGTAGCGAGCGTTAAAAGCTTTAAATCTCATCCTATGCGGATATCCTCCAGCCATGAGATTGACCGTTTCCAATATTTGCAAAGATCTTATTTGTCGCATGGCCGTCGCTCTATCGAATTTCATCGGCGTCTCGGTCTGATTGCTTCGTATGCATCTCACAAAATGTGGACGCGCGTGAACCAGCGTCCTTAATAAATTATCTAAGCGAGTGTGAAAATCTTGAGTCAAAGTAGAAACTGGCTCATCTCCGTTTAACAGATCCGTATGAGACGTCGGCGATATTCTAAAACTTACACCTCTCGGAACAGTTTCACACGAATATAAAGCTTTTAGTTCACTTCCGAATAGGTGTGTCGCGAACCCAAAGTTACACGTATGTTTATAAAATATCGCCACTAAATCATCCGGGACGACATCTTTGTTGGTATCGAGAAAATCGCTAGCATCGTATATAACTTTTCCGGCAAAATGTTGTATTCCAAACACTCTAGGTTCTAAAGGCTTAGGTTCGAAGAGTCTCGTGTTCGCTTTGTGTTGTACTTTCATCTTAGCGATATAAGATTCAGCCGTCCCTCTAATGGAACATTCCACGTCCAACATGCTCAAAAGTCCCGTCCGAAGTGACGATATTAAATCTATGCAAGGTACGTTATCAACATAATCCACTTCTAAATCGCATTGAATTCCTTCTTCTCTACAAGACTCTATACTCGATTTGAATATGTGAGTGTTGTAAAAGTGCTGCATCGTTTCCGCGCATAGATTTATGCATAAATGCTCCAGTTGGCTCGGCTTTGGATCTTCGAAGCCGAACATATCCAATATACCGATGAAACCGTCTGTTGCGTGTCTTACTGCGTTGTTCAAAGCAGTCATCGATTTAGATCCGGCGTTTCCTCCGACGGTAGAGGCGTGTTGACTAGCCACTTCGCCGTGATTGTGGACGCTCTCGTTGGAATCGGAACTCAAAGTGCCCAAGGTGGAACCGAGGCGTTTCAAGCTGTTCGCTCTTCTGACGATAGTGGCTACAGTTCGACAGTACAAAGCTTTGGCTAACGAGTCTCTCGTCATATTGGACATGTTGGCATCGCACACGGACTTGACGAGTTGTCCTCTGGCGTTGTGCGTCCTCGAGGTTAAGCCTCTGAACAAAGACGGCCCAGGTACTCCCAATAAATTAGCCACTGCATTCAGTTCCGTTTCGCCTTTAATGTCCACCTCTAATCCATGACCGTCGACGAATTGTATATTCCCTAGAAGCAAAACTGCCGCCAAAACTCGTACCACGTCCAAAAACGGTATTCCCAACACACCCAAGCAAGCTTTCCACGCCTGAAATCTAAAAAATATGCTCAGTTATAACACAAGATATTTCAATTATTATATACAGCCTTGGCAATACAAGTAAGCACCCTTTAAAATATTGCATAGTTTTTTACAAGTATTTTAACCAGCATTCAATAAATAAAAGTAAATGCAATAAATTGTACCAATTAATTGTTCAGTTCATTCTGATATTTTAGTGAAAATGGTACATTTAAGTTCATATTAGCAACAAATGACAACTGCCTAGGAAGCCAATTATCTTCAGAACTGGTTGGTGAAATATCTGCCCATTAATTTTACTACAATGGCGAGGAGAATATTTAAGAAGGTGGGATACAAATATTACAAAGTTGTTATCATATTTCTGAAGGTCACGATTTTGAGAAAAAAGTATATAAAACAGTGAACGTCATAGCTTCCACTTTTTATCCAAACACACAGACGCTGAACTAACATAATCATACGAGGAGTTGATAGCCAGTTATTGTAATATTACATATATATTATTTTTTATTTATTTTGTGCGAAATGGGTCGAGATATTTATTTTTATAGCCTGATATGACACAGGCGAAAATCCTTGAAATGAGTATTGCCGCTTCAACAAGAACAAGCGAGACAACGAATAAGCTTACGCGCATGTATCGCTTCTCCCTCGCATACATCTGTATACATAAACAATGCATTCACAAAAAGAATGCCGATGCACTATTGCAGTACAAATTTTTAATGTATCAGAAATATTAAATATTAAACTTTTGCATTAAAAATATTTAAATTCATGCTTTCTAGAATAAATCAATATATGAAATGTATAAGGGTGCCTCACTATGTTTATAAGACTGTATATTAAAATGATCAATAACCTGTTGATATCTTCTGCTTCGTTCTGTCGCGTGTCGCCCAGCTGCAGGTAGCGTAAGTTTTGAGGACTGTATCCGTTCAGATTGAGTTTAATCCTGTCTTCGTGTGATAAGCCGGCAAGCATTTGGTAAAATATGTGATAGTTTTTTTTCGTTGGGTAGCGGTTTGATGACTCTAGTCTGATCGAGGAAATAGCAATGGATCTTAGTTCTGTAGAGAGCTCCGTCCGTTACTTGTACTTCTATGAATTGACCCTGTAAAAAGTTTGTTGTTAATGCTTAATGCTGGTTTACATATTACTTAAAATGATGAGCGTTTTCTTACTATTCTACTAGATTCAGAGTTTGATGCAGTTTTGGCAGATCCGAGAGAACGAAGGACTGTGAAAGCGGCAGCTAGGTGTTTGAAAGCGTCCGTTTCTGGCCCACCGCCGGCTACGTCGAACAATTGCCGCAAAAGAAGCATGGAAGCGTAGGTTTTTCCGGAGCCACTGGTACCTGTTGAAAATTAAAAAGTTTGAAGATATATATAAAACCGGAATTTTTCGAGAAGAGTTAATTGTCAACAGCACCCTTCAATAGTTTAAGGAAATGCTTAGCGTATACAACTTTCTGCGAGAACTCATTGTATCTCAATGTTTCTAAAAGAAAGGAGCTGGGATACAAGAACGGATAATAACCAAATATCTTCTTATAAATAAAAATATCTCAAGAACCTTTTCTGAGCTTTTTCGATTAAGATGGAGTATTTGGTTATTCTGGGATTCCAAATTAAACAACCCGAGAAACCGAAATTTGGCCATTTTTTAAATAATTATCGATGGAAAACCTTGTCTAAGGCCTTCTCAAAATCTGAATATATGATGTTTACTTGAATTCTCGCATCAAGAGATTTTGTCACCGTTTTGGTGAAAAATTGATGGTTAGTAGCAGTGGAACGGGCGGGAGAAACTAATAAAATAAAGTAATTGAAATATGGATAATTATTTCGAATATCATAGCAAGAGATCGCATCACTGCGACTGGTCTATAATTTTTATGAATAGAGGTGACTTTTGTGCATTTCCTTGTGAGATTCAGATAAAAAATACGTTTTAGAGGAGCAGCGAGATTGATTTCGCAACTCTTCAAAATTAAATCAGGAGCAAAATTTGGCTCAATGGACTTTTTAAAGCCGTATAGATCAAGTACAAGAAGAAGGAGTGGAAATCAAAAAATATGAAAAACTTACTGCTCTAGAACAAAATTCAAGATCAAGAGTAAACTATCAATGAAAATTGTCTTCGATTAATTAATTAATATAGAATGCTGTGGATATTGTATATACATAAGATTAGAAAGGCGCAAAGAAATCTACACGGATGCAGTAGTGATCAAAGACAGTGATGCTATGAAAATACGATGGCAAATCTTAGACTATAGATCCACTTTGATACGATTTAAGAAATTCCCGGAGTAGAAAATGTTGGTTTAAATTTAGAATTTACCCGATAAGATGATGGCTTGTGGATAGCCAGTTTCCGCCTGTTGCCTCACCGCTTCGTGCACAAGTCTTGCTAGCTGGGGTCTTGGTGTTCCTCCGCGAGCGCTCCTTAGCGTCAGCGCATTGCCGACGTCGTTGTAAGGATTTATCGATAGCAGTATGGGGCCGACGTTGGTCTGCAAAGGGGAAAAAATGTTGAAAAAATGTTAAAGCAGTGTTCTAAGTGAACGAATTCGTACGTTAAACCGAAGAGGGAAGAACACGGATGGGTCCCGTCGGGCGGCTTGGCCCGTGAGGCCAGCCGGCCCGCCCAGCCGCATACAAATATGCTCTCAAACTAGTTTTTCGGGAAAGCGAGTCGTGTTCTCTGGTTAATATCGTAAACATGATGATGGACTTGCCGAACTGGGAATAAAAGATCACCGACAACGGCCGCGGTGATTCTTTTTGCAAGGCGACACGTACCCGAACTCGCGGATCTTTCTAAGATTCCCTTCGGAGAGTTTAAAAATGACTCAACAATGTTATTCACATTGACATCACTTACGTTTACTAGAGTAGAAAAAATGGATTAATCAAGAATGGCTATTCTTTTATTTATATGAAGCAAATGAATCTAGGATAGATTGAGATCCTCAATGAGGTATAATTAGCTACTTAGTTATATTTTATTATCAGGATAAATCATTGCGATAGTATTGTAATAAACAGTATTATATAAATATGAAGTAATTCAACAATATAAGTAAGAAACTTCATGAAGTAAACATTGATATAATTTGTTGGGATATTATGTACTTGTAGTATATCTCCGAGTGAAAACAAGATTGAGAAATAAATGATCATAAATGCGGTTTACTAGTTCATGGTATATAAGTAAACAACAGATACTGGATTAATTATTGAATTTAAATTGGAATACTAGGTTGATATTTCATCATCAGAAATAAAATACACAACTTGTGTAGTTAGATACATAAATATTTGCATTAACAAAATACAAAAAAAAGATTTACTGTGTTGCTTAAGTATATAAATTGTTTCATTCCAAGATTTTCTAAAATTTCATTTGAGATAATATAACCGAAAATTCGTATAGTTTAATATCAAACGAATATTTCACTGAGAACCCTTTGCCATATTAGCCAATGCAGCGGGAAGTGCCTGGCATGAATTATAAGCTATTATGTCGAGTGTAAGATCATTTTTATGCCGCTCGCTGCAGACCGTACGTGACAATACAAATATAATAGCCGTTCGGCTTCTTTGTAATTAACAAGTGATATTATATATAGTATTGCAGCACTGTGTTTTTTATTTAATGTCGGTCCTAAATTTAAAGAAATTCGCATATTAAAAATGCATCATAAAAGACGTTTTAAACCTGTTAAAATAACAAATATCAACCATATAAACCTCTTAAAAACTACAATGGAACGACCAAAGTTAAAGAAAAAAGTGGGCAAGCATAATTTTCACAGGCCATGTGTAGAAAAGCAGATACACAGGGCCCACAAGAAAATTTATGCTCAAGGCATCATGTTGGCAACATCATTAATAACTTCAACCCGAGTTATTTACATTGGAGCTTGTACAAACTCGAAATCACAAAATGCCGCTACCCTCTTTACATCAACCCTGATATAACACGAAGGCAACCCACTTTGGGGACGATTGGATTCTTCGAATGCAAACACAAAAGAGGACTTTACGTATACAATAGCATACATTTTTCATTAAATCTTCCGTTGTAATCTGACAAGCGTAAGCCCAATACGTTACAATGGGGTAAATCTGAACCAACTGAGTAAGTCAATCAGATATAATGGATACCTACAAGCATGTATTGACTACCAGTCTGGGAATCAATGATATCTGTATTAATAACTGTAAATTATTATGTGTAATATAATTTATAACCATGTGGCAGGTTTTTTTAATGTATATATATTTTTTATAATAGCGCATTTTTTATAAATAAAAACTCGAACCCGCAACCTCAGAGTTACTAGTCTGAGACGTTACGGACTACGCTATTCCGTCCTTATATGGCTGATGAGATTGAAAAGAAATGTAATGAATCTATGTCAGTGCATATATTATAATATTCATTATGAGCAAGAAAACATGTACCTAGGTTTGCACTTTGATGAAAGATTAACTTGGCAGTAGCATATCTTCAATAGAAGATAACAAAAAATGTTCTGGCTCATAGGCCATAGATCTCGGCATCTATTATACACGGCAATAATAAAGCCGATTTGCGCAATACATATGATATCGTCGGCATTATAAATATTATTATGATACGGAGATTCCAAGTCCCCGAAAATGATAATAAATTGTTTAAGCATAATGAGGTCATACATTAAAATCTCGGAATAGGTAATGTAAAAAGCGAAATAAATAAATGCATTAAAATGAACCAAAAAATAGATCTTGCTAAAAGATTTAGCGATGTATAGCTCAAAGGCTTTTCCCCCACATGGTATTTAGTAGCTTATTTGCTTACATGGAATAGATTGAAGACAAAAAAAATACATTTGTGTAAATGTGTTCTGGCTAAATGAATTGTCAAATAAAAAAAAAGATAAAAAACGGATTAGGGTAATATTTCTAATTGATCGACCGATCTGCTGAATACGGTTTACATTTAAAAAGTACTTAAACTTTTTATCCACATCTTATTTACGCACGTGTGCTCTTCTTAACCGGTTATATTTATTTATTGTACAGACGTCAACAACTATTCGCTTCGCTAAATAAAGTCAATGGTATAAAAATGCGAAGTAATAATAAATATTATATTGATGGGTTTGAAGTAGGTTTTATTTGTTTTTATATTAATAATTATGTCCAAGGAAAATGTTTTTCATTTTATAGTTTATTACGTGCAATAGGCATGTCACGTGAATAGAAATGGTTATTTTAAAATAATCGATTGAGTGCATTTTAAAAATATGTTAGTGCTCGATAGAAATAATACTTAATCAATACAATTTCTTTGACTATTACATACATTGCATTTAACGTTTTTTGAAGACATGATAACTGCCGCAGCCTTTTCTATCAAACATTTATGTAAAAATGACTGGTAATATTTTAGCTAAGTTTGTTATTCGGCCTATCTGTCATATTGTTTCAAAATGGCAGCTATTTAAAATAACTTTGTTAGTAGAATTCTTTCAAAAATGTTTTATAAAATATCTTTTAACAAAATAATATATTTCAAACACCCCTAAATTTTATTTTATATGGGTAATAGTATGTAAAACTTCATCAGCAATGTATCTAATTGAGGATTAACTTTTGCCGTCGATCAAAAGCTCGAGTTTCCAGCGTGAAAAGCTCGATGCCGGGAAAAAGCCGCGGTTTTCAGTGAAACCGGAACCGGCGCGCGGAATGCCGAGTCCGAGCGGCCGGTTCGGCAAAAAAGCGTCCCGCCTGCTCGACTTTATTGTGGTTTTTGCCTTGTGTGTTGGTCTTGCTTCTTCCATTTGAGGGCGAGCGGCCTCAGCCACCGGCCACAATGAGCGCATCCATTATGTGCAATTCGCAAACCCTTGGCGGAAAGTCGAATTTCTACTTTCGGTTTTTGCTCTCCGGCCGCAACCGCCTTCGTAATTCGGCCTTTGAGAGCTGACCTCGCCGAATCGTGCCGTATATACACACAATTTCGCACATGCACACACAGACACACGAGAACATGTTCTTTGGCGTTTGAGCCCTAATCGGGTCGTACAGGGTCAGCGGTGGTCGATTCTAACCTGAAGCTTCACACGCGTGCTATTCACCTCCGAAATATCCTACTACACTTCTTGTCTTCCCACGTTTTCTTTGGCCTTCCGCTTTGACGGCCATCAATTCACTCAGACTATCTTCTTTCATCGTGTAAACGGTTTAAATGTTCTGTACGATCATTATAAAACATTATACAATACAAGACTCTTACATTTACATTTTATTCAAAAGAAAATGATAATAAAATATTAAGTAAAGCACGCGAACCGTATAAATATGTAAATGTTAAAACTGATTATAACAAAAACAAAATATTGACATAATCTGAATCAGATTCATTTTTAATTTTCACAGAATTTAAACTTGTCTTAAAAATTTCATACGCACAATACGTAACAATACTAAATCCCGATATAATAACTAATGAGATGACCTAATTTCTAATACATAGAAAGCTATGATTTGCATAGCCGTAAAAAAATAAATAGTCAAAAATAAACAAATTTGACTATATGCATCAACACTACATATATTTAGTCTGACTATTCGAATATATAATAGTATAACTAGCAGCGGCGTAGCTAGGGTATGTGCCATCCAGGGCGATCCTTAATCTCCATACATTTTTTGCAGTCATAAAATCAGCATTTCTTAAAATTTTAAATTGTTTATTATTAAGCTCTTGTTATTCGTGGATTTATATATGTTTTAGTGCATTCAAGGTTAAGAACCACACTAGACGATCCCATCGCGAATTTGCCGCCCCCAAGCAAGTGCCGGCCGGGGCGGCCCGCCTCATAGCTACGCCACTGATAAATAGAAATATTCCAATATATTCCAATTGTTTTTTAAGTTAAAAAAATAGTAACAGTAAAACATTAGTAATTTAAAAAAATCACCTTAAAGATAAGTACTTTTTTTTTTTAAAAAAGATGAGCTAATTTATCTTAACTACACATTTATTGCAATTTAGAAAATATATATGTATTTTAAAAATAACAAGGCACTGAGCGTTTTGTATTTTAAATTGCTTCCTAACATTGTCTTGATTGTATCTGGTGTCAAAAGCAATAACTCAGTGCGCTTCATTGTCCACTGCTCTCTATTTTTTTGGAAATGATCAAAATATCTTAATTATATTTCTCAAATTATTCGTACAAACGTCATTTTTAGTCTTTATAAGAGATACAAGTTGATGATAAAGTACTCGCAAAGGTGCCTCTTACAGATCAAAATAATAATTCTAAAAAGTAATTTAAATTCCCATAGAAAATCAACTTATGAAATTTGTCACGCAAAATAATATTTTAATTCATACCGTGCTTACCCAAAAATAAGAACAAACCAAAAAATTAGCTCTAGTATGATTTTACAACATGCTCCTAATATAAGTTTGGTTAAGATCGGAAACCAAAACGCATTTAGGAACGCATGTGGACCATTATTTTTGTTGTCATTCATATTTTGTAAGTCTTACATCTGATCTAAAAGTAGATTGATCATATTTTGATCCCCATACAAGATGAGTGCATAAAGAAAGAGATATTCCACGTCAAAAGCAATAAAATCGTGCCGACACAGTGGAAACGCTCAGTTATTACTTATAACAATATTACGACTTACAATAAACGAGTATCGAAAAAAGACAAATCGAATTCTGACCCTTCAGAAGTAATCCCTTATCAGAAGTCAAAAATCCACACTAAAATCGTATCATTTTTTTTATAACTATATTATGATTTGAATGAAGCACATCTTATCCGAATTTTGAGCATTAGGAGAGCGCAAAAAACAATTATCCCTTCTCAGAAGTCAAAAATCCACGTCAAAAGCAATAAAATCGCGTCGGCACCGTTGCAGTGGGAACGCTCGTTACCGAGCGTTCCCACTGCGACGGCGCCGACACGATTTTATTGCTTTTGACGTGAATTTTTGACTTCTGAGAAGTGATAATTGTTTTTGCGCCCTCCTATTGATCAAAATTTGGTTAGAATACACTTTAACCAATACTGTCATATTATAATTTCGTATATAATATCGGAAAGGATAACTATTACATTTTTTAAGCATGGTGTAATATCGAAGTGCAGACAAACTATGGAGCAATATGCGAAATGCGATGTTTGCCTGTAGTTCTTATTTTGCTTATTTTCACCTGAGTTGACTTAGTCTGTTTTTTTGACTTGATTCAAATTATTTTTTTATTGATAATTAATGTAGATTAGGTTTAGGTATTTCTTCATTTTCACGAATTGAGTTTCATAGACATTTTGGAACAGCATTATCACTTGCGGTTATTAATTAAATTTTCCATTGAAAAGTGCAATTACCAGGTTATAATCTATAATATAGCCGTTTTAATTAAGAGCACATGAAACTCACGCTAATAAATATGATATTACAACAAAAAATATTGTCTTTATTATAAATGCAGCACATCTTTGTGGGAATAAGCACAAAATTGTTCTATAGTGTTATTATGGAGTTTATGAGAATTTTAGCACGCAAAGTTAGCTTATTTTTGGTACAAAGATCTTGACGTGAGTAATGCATTAAATAATGATAAAGTGAGTTAAAATATACTGTCAAGACTACATGTATTTAGGTACAGCTTTTGAGTTTGTGATTTCTATAAGCAACTATTGGCGCTGAAGATGTGAATGAAATTATTATGACTATGCTATTAATAAATATTGATTTAAAATCCTGATTTGTAAAATATGTATGCAAGGATACTATGACATTATACGTATGTAAATAGGGAAGTAAAAATATATGTAGATTACATTTAATCATAATAATTAGTAGTATAAGGCGTACTTTCGACGGCAATGTTTGCTATAAATTATTGTAAACTACATAAGAAATTGTTAAACGCTTTGTACAAAGACAACATATTAAGCCGTAATAGTATTTAAAATTTAGTTTCGATCGCAAAAGCACGAGAAATTATTTCTACAGATTAGCTAATCACTGCTATTGATAAAAATCATAACCATCACGCAATCAAAGCAATACTTTGCGACTGTTGTAAATTAAGCTTATTTTGAATACATATTAAACCCTCTTCGAGATAATTTTAATTGAATTAATCTGTGAATAAAATTATCACATATCGTATTAAGCTGTACAAAATTTGTTGGAGGATTGTACTGAAAATACCTATCTGATTTTTCCTTTGTGTTGCTGTTGTCGCTAGTTCAACCAACTCAAACAAATGACCTTTCTAACAATCGTATCGTTGTTGTAGATTGTACATAGCTAAGATTGATCCAATTCTCAAAACTTGGCTAGATTGTTCGCAGGGTCCGTTACCGGTGAGAAATTATTATGTAAAACAGGACGCAGACGTGTTTATAACTATAATTTATTATCCAGCAATTAGAAGTCAGACTGCGTTGCGTAATGTAATATTATCGCAACTGCCAATGGTAAATAACAACGTGAAAGTACCACAACTATTATTGTATTGTACATTGATAGCTATAATAATGTATGCACGTTCGCACATAAATATTGGCAAGGCGTGATCTATGTACTGCCAATTCCGTTGCCCGACTGACGAAAATCTTTCTTGAAAACGAGTTGAAAGGTCATAGTTGCTTTGACCGATCTTTGAACTCTGTACTACGTTAGATTTAACACTCTATTGTCACATTTACTGGGGTTTGAACGGGGCAGTAGAAGTTTAACGTACGATTATCTACTATACAATCCATACCATGAAAGCGGATCACACTGTTCAATGAAAGTATTGTTAAAAGTTGATTATACCTTTTTATATTATATTCACACTCAGTTTTTTACATAAACAGTGATTGAAATGAAGTGAAAATCTGCTGTTATCTGCTCGTTAGGGTAAGTGCTAGTGTAGGTATAGTAGGAATGATACTCACATAGAATTTGTTGGCGTAGAATTTGGCCTGAAGGCATTTGATGACCGCGTCTTCTGTGAGGGGGCCCGGCAGGTGGGTCAAGTCGGGCAGGTGAGGCACCCGGGTGCCTCCGCTACCCGCGGACACAGTCGAGCCCCCGGTCGCCAAGACAGACGCGTCCGAGGAGACTGCGCCCTCGATCAGGACGCCCCCGCTTCCTTTGCCACTTTTCATGGCACTCGGCGCTGTCGCAACATTTGATATATCTGTGAAAAATGCTTATATGACTGAACAATATACTATAAATATTTTGAATGTTTTTGAACATTGAGTGACTACCTGGAGGTGGTACTGGTGGATGATGTGGGGGAGGTAAAGGTGCTGGTGTATGTCTTGGAGGCACAACCGGGCCTCCTTGCAGTGATGTTTGATTTGAACCGAATCCACCTAAAGGTACCTAAGGATTGAACGAATTTTTAGAATATATTTTTATACTATTAAAAAAGCATTACAATCTTTAATTTTAAATTAAACTAATAATAGTGTATTTGATGCGACTTATCTCATGATGATCTTACACATTCGTTTTGTCTTGTATGTAACATTTAGCAAAGACACAGCTTATGCTTCCTGATTTATTATTTTTTTTTAACAATTTAAGCAAATCAAAAATAAAAATATAGGAAACAAAAGAAAACAATTAATTAAGTAATAATTTGAGTACATTTCATCGGAGAACTGGAACCATTGATATGTTGTCTTTATAAAAAAAAACAATATATGCTTTGCCATTCTGTGTTTGTATTTAAATTTAAGGTTGTAGTCACTGATGAATGTTCTTTAATTGTAAATATTTGAAGGCTTATATGCATTTTTTTAAAGACCAGTATACAAAGGTGTATTATATATTATTTTTGTAGCTTTATATTCAATGACTTGTAATTTAGAGACATTGGTATTATTGGCGTTACTGTTATGTTAAAATGGGTATAATTAATTGTTTATAGAATAAAATTTAATTTTTTATTGTAAGCGCGCTATTTATGTTAAATATTGGTCTAAGGGTCGCAATTGTGGCATGGCCTTTAGAGCGAAGTTCTAAAATATATTTATTAAATTTAAGTTTGGAGTTCAGGTGAAAGCCCAGGTGTTTAACGCTTTTTTTTCATTTTATTTCAATGTTTCTTATTTGAAAACCATATGCATATATAAGTTTTGGGTTATTATATGTCTTCCAAGAAGCCATTATAATTTGACATAAGTTATTTAATTTTATGTGTTCGTTCCATCGCAACTTCGTGTCCAAAATCATGCCGTAGTACTATGCGGTATTGGCCACTGTATTCTTCTTGATTGATCGTTATCGGAAACAGGTCGGTATGCTACTTTTTAGTCCACTTGTTGACTTTGTCAATGCAGCGTTTGTTAACTACTTGTATCGAGTTCTCGATTATGAATATAACATGCATAGTACTGTTTTTAGTTGAGGTACTCCAGCTGATATTTTTCTTAAGAATATGAATGTTTTTTTTTATTTTAATTGAATTATCCCTTTAATATTCAGACTATAACAAATCTATATGGTTTTCAAGTTCTATAGATTACACATTAGCAAAGACTTGACTGAGGTCCAGGAATATTTCTGAGCATATTTTTTCCGAATAACTCTTATAGGTAAAACATCTTCAATGTTTCAGTGCTTTTTCTGGAAACCGAACTAACGAGACATAATTAGCTGCTAAAACAGTTTCTTAATGGCCGTTATTTAGTAATGTTTTCTGTTGGGTTTTCTGGTTTTAGAATAATCATTTGAGCGAAAGTTGTTTAAAAATGTTTATAAATTTTGTTTTGCATTTCTTGTAAAATGTAACAAAAGTCAGTATACTATGTTTTCATCAGTATTATCCATGTGTAGGGATTCCAATCCCGGGCCAAAATTTTGATCCCGGGATTTCGGTATTGCAATTAGTCGATCCCGGGACCAGTCCCGGGATAATTTTCATGTTATTTTATCGACAAAAATAATTTAAAATGAATAATACAATATTTACATCTGTTTTTTATAACGTACAATGTATAAAGTACGTATAATTTTAGTCTTGGACTAAAAATATAAAATAATATAATAAAAATAAAAAAGGGAAGGTCTTATATATTTATTTGAGAAGAAAAAAATGAACTTTTGACAATGTATGCACATACCTATGTACATTCATAGACACAATTAATTGAAAACATTATTTTGAATAAAACTCACGAAGTAACATCAAAGCATCAAGTGTTTTATCATTTAGTCTTGATCTGATTTTGGTTCCTAAGCAGCCTGCTGCTGAAAAAGCACGTTCAGACTCACAGCCTCAAAGATTCACAGATGACACGTGCAACTCGCGTAAGTTTGTACACGAAATATAACGATGTTGTCAATAATAATTCGATTGTGCTTGATAAATCAACCAATCCGAAAAATTCGGGATTATGTTTTATAATCCCGGGACTCATCGGGTATTGAAAATCGTTCGGGATCCCGGGATTGGAATCCCTATCCATGTGGCTAGAAGCCTTTTTTTAGGTATATTCTTGCTCAAGTACTGTTTCCTTTTTAATATAAATATGCTTGAAGTGCTAGTATTTTTATATATTTTTACAAATTTATTCGCAGTCAATGCTAAGTTCTTATTTAGGATCCTCGATTGTTTTAGTCAGTCGATAAGAAGCTGGTTTAACGCATTTTTTAAATCAAAATATATCTTTTATCTCATGAAGATAGTTATTTATTTTGACACATTGGTACTATTCAGCTTAGCTTGTGTATTATATTTTGGATTTTCTCTTTTTCTCTCTCTCGAATTTTTAAGTCAATATAAAAATCATTAACATATACTTTTTTAATGATACTATAAAAAATCTGTTGCTAATGCATTTAAAATATAACCATTGAACGGCAAATTATTCGTGTGCTTAAATTAATCTTGTCGAATAGTCACATTTAAAGATAAACAATTTTAAGCAAATATAGACATGCTGTGAAAATATGTTACAATGTGCGAGAAGCAAATATTACCTAAAATATATCCACCTTTCTAGAAAAATAAATAATATGTGTAGTAAAGACACTAATAATTTACATTTTACAATAAAACTGGGATTATTTACAAAACTATTGCTATAATGTTTTATGTAAATCTATCAAATTTTTCGGTAAAATAAGATTTAATCTAACTAAATACATTTTACTCAATTCCTCCACAAAGTCATTAAACATTACAATACTTTTTCTGATCTTAAAGTTATTAAAAAAATACGCGCATATCAAGAGATTTCAATGTCGAAACATGATCTATAATATAAAGTAAAACACTTTAATGCATTACTTGGTGGATTTTCTTGGGGTTTTATTTACAACTTTATTAATCAATCATGTAGTTTTATAAGACAACACAAGAAAAAATCTGTTATAAAACTTAATAAATATTAATAATAAAATTATACGTATTATCAAAATCAACACAATGATGAACAATTATATTTTTTACGCTACAATAAAGATTGTATTTTACCATACCATAGGAATTATCATACGCAATGTAAATACGACTCTGTATGTTTGATCATTGAATGAGATTCTTCGTTTGTATGTTTACTTGTAAATAATCTCAACTTGGAATCACAGGGTAACCATGATTTATTCTCATATTAATATTATTTTCATTTCGTATGCCATATCCATTCAATATGACTTTATTAACACATTGAGTGTCTTTATACATCTTATTAGAATATCTGGGTATTATTTTATTACACAGTGCACACCGTATATTATGAGACCTTTATAAGCACGTAGTAGAGGAGGATGCATTTACCTGTGGTTGCAGCACGGGCTGTTTGTTGGGCGTGGGCGGTTGCCCTACGTGCAGACGGTTCCTCAAGGTGACCAGTTCACTGCTGAGACTGCGGAGACGTTGTTGCAGATGCACAGCCTCGTTCGAAGAAGACGCGTCTGCAAAAATATTATATATTTTTATTAAGAAATTTGGGGTTTTATGTAAATTTTCAGAAAAAATATGCGAGCGAGAGAGGAGAAGACGAGCTGTACAATTACGATCATTGCACATAATAAACGCAACAATTATGAAAGGCTCGGATGTGCATAACAGCCAGAGGGGCTACGAGCTCTTGGAGGGTCCTTCGAGAACGCTCCGGTCAAAAGTTCAATGTTAGCTTCGATACCAGTCGAGTTGAGCGGCCGCTGAAGTAAGTGCACTTAAAATTGATGTGTTGTTACGATAATTAAATCAAAAGCTAGTTAGGTTTAATTATTTTCTTACCATAAACTAGATTTGAACTATTCCAATAAAATGTTTAACTGAAGTAACAAATTACGATATTATATCGACAGCAACGATGATAAATGTCTCATAATGGTTTTAGTAAAGAAAGTTAATTATTTTTTTACATTCTTTGACAATCGCTTTAATAAATAATTTTTTTGCCCTAATAAAATCTCACGATATTTCTGTAAAAAATGCCGGAACGGAAACCTATCTAAATTTTATAAAAAGTCGGTAAAATCGCCTATAAAATATCAAAACTCGGATATATATTCATAATAATCGTTCTAAATACTTGCTTAATACTTTTACATACACATACATATGGTTTGATTTCGGTTAAAATATCTTTACGATGAATTTTAAAATATATGATAAATTATTTATAAATAAGAAATAATATATGAAATTTAGTACACTTTGTA
The DNA here is from genome assembly GCF_051122295.1 of Plectrocnemia conspersa. Taxonomy (NCBI): domain Eukaryota; kingdom Metazoa; phylum Arthropoda; class Insecta; order Trichoptera; family Polycentropodidae; genus Plectrocnemia; species Plectrocnemia conspersa. The sequence goes on from NW_028277178.1 coordinate 16,067,956, forward strand.
CAACGTCCTTCAAATAATTCGCTACACGATCAAATGCGCTAAGACAACATGGAAATTTATAAAAAAATATCCTCAAATTTGTAATAGCAGAAAAGATAAAAATGCGCTTTTTTCCTTATCGTAAAAAAATATTGTAAAAGAATTTTCATATTATTTTTATTAATAAATAAAGTTGCTAAAAAAATATTAAAATATAAACAAATAATAAACTTATAAAATCCATTTTCCTTATTTTCTCTTATGTAATTTTTATATTATTATTATATTATGAAAATAATTGTATTTTTTTGAGATTCGATAAGATATTTAAAACTTTAAAGTGGTCCATTAAAAAAAGTATTAGGATACACTACTTTTATTTAAATTAAATCGAAGTATATCATAAAAATTGATTCGAATATATACAATAATTTTGAATTAAAAACATTGCTTTTAAAATTGTTTAAAATACCAGTAGGAATATTTAGTCTAAATTAGTTCATAATGTACCTAATAATCTAGATATTTATAAATTGATATATGTAAATTCAAATAAAAATACAGAACCAATTTTAAAAAGAGATATAATCGAATATAAATTGTTGGCTGTGATTGCAAAAGTAGTGAGCCACGCTGGATAGTTCGTTGGCCAAAGAAGAGAGGTAACTTATTCTGTCGGCCCATTGAAGATTTTGCCTCATTTAAGGCCTTCTAGAACGCACTCAACCAACAACATCATTAGGTGGCGCGTCGCGGAGGGTCTGCGCCACACTAATATTATGCTTTATAACAATGTCATAATAGTTTGTTTTATAAGTGTTATTATTTTACATATATCTTTAAAAGTATTCTTGGTATTTTTAATTTTTCGAGAAATGAGAATTCTAATTTTCACTTCTCGATTTCCTCGAGAGATTTTGGTAAATAAAAAATATATGTTGCATATAGTATGTGATTATAATGATCAAGTGTATCATTTTAGATAAACATTATATATATATATATATATATATATATATATATATATATATATATATATATATATATATATATATATATATATATATATATATATATATATATATATATATATATATATATATATATATATATATATATATATATTATTATTATTATTAAACAGAAAACTGAATGATCGTTGAAGAGAACAAACTTCAATAAGATGATGCTTTATTATAAAGGACACAAATAATCGTCATCGTAGAAAAATATGTTAATAACAGATGTTGCTACTTTACATTTTTCATATTTCGAAAATGAAAGATAAATTAATAAGTATTATTGAAAACACGAGATTTAATTTTGCCGACAGGCAAATTTAATGGCGTAACTTTGTAGAAAATTTCCATACATTTTCACAATCTGCCGATTCTCACGGGGAGCGGTTTTTCATTATCTAATTGTTATCGTAGTTCTCAGATCCTCAAAGCAAAGATAAGGCTGATTAGAGTAGTTTAGAAAATCGTTAATTTGTTGCCTTTCAAGCACTTTCCAAGAAAGCATATGTTTTAAAACATCTGGCACGGACCCAGATTTCCTTATGCAGCAGTTGTAAAACATATCAAAATATTTTTACGAATTTTATTTTTAACAAAAAAGGCTCTATGAAAATTCTCGATTTGATATTTTTCTCGAGAAGTACTATGTCTAAAGAAACACTATCTGTATAATATATTTTTTTTAATTTCTAGTAAGTGACTTGTGCTTAAATTTAAAATGGTTAAGATTGTTTTTCAATCGGCAATGCAAGATCCCGCAATAAAAGTAAACATTTTTTAATGTAATCATAATTTTTTTTATTTTTAGGTCTGAAAAAAACCTTAGATATTTTTTTTATATGAATGCGGATTTATTGTTTGTTTAAATATCCAAGTTACGAATTCCCAAGACTTGGGAATTTGTAATCAATCACACTATTAAATTCGATTTCAGTTTCAGAAATCCAATTCATAAACGAAACATTTGTAAATGTCTTTTATATTGGTAGTTATTGAACCTCATAGAATTTTTATTTTAATTTAATTTTATCTATATTAAATAACACTATAATATATGTTAGAAGATATCCTAATGATGTTTTACTATAGTTATTGTTTAAATGCAGGGCGTCGACCGTAAGCAGTTAAAAAGTCTGTATCTAAAAAAATATTAAAAAAGCTTAAATGTTCTGGATAGTAGATATATTGCACGTCTTTTTAAGAATACTTAATATTATGTGGCTCATAGACAATAACATCTATGATTATTTATATATAGGTATGTATACTATATCCTACAAACTATATCCCGGAAGCATCAAGTACGTATATAAATTTAATATAAGAGATAACAGCAAATTCTAAAATATTTAAAATAATAAAATTACCTATAATTATAGCATAAACTCAACATTTATCACATTTCATAAATGATAAATAAAATAGTAATATATTATATTGTACATCTGTACATGTATACATATGTACATATATGTAATGGTTGATAATAAATGATAAATTTTATCGTTATGTGATTGAGTTCCGGGTTTCAAATTACGGAGTTTATCGTGTAAAATCCTATATGTATATTTTTACGTGTAAGATATAATCTCCATCGTGATTTTCACGTACAAATTGTTGAATATAAACCTGTAATAATTTAAACTGTTATTGAGACTATTTGTAGCCAATACTGAGAGGATCAATATTGTCGTTCATGGAAACGATCAAATCGGAAAAGTGTGAACCGTAACGAAGATTGTCCCATAGTTGGGTATGGAGAGCCTCTGGCCGCTGGTTCGTGAGTTCGTTGACCACGCAGCCTCCGGACCCAGGTTCGTTCATTTACGTCTCATTTCTTTTTAAAGCCACTCGTATATAACATTCCCCGAGATTATTGTCGACCGACTCTGGCTAATGCTAGTCACATTAAACCGTAATAAGTGTGATCAAAAAAATATTAATCTATAAACGTCGAAAGTACACGCATGAATATTAATCTATAGTAAAGCATACAATAAAACCTATTCGTGAAAATAATGCGCGATGTCATAGTAGATATAATTATGTATCATATCATACGCGTATACAAATCAAGTTTGCGGTTAAGCCTGAAAATTGCAGCACGTGTCAATGATGTGATATAATTATACTTTATCCCAACATAACAGAGATAAAATTTATAATTATGATTTCAATATTAAATATTTTTTAAATAGAAAACCAAATTGGAAATCTAACGAAATTAATGGACAAAAATATATTTTATTATTTTATTTGATTTAAAAAGATGCTCTATTTCGTTTTTTATGTCAAAGTATTAAAAAAAAAAATAGAGATATGTATAGAAGTGGCCAATTGGTCGTATACAGACTGTGATTATAACAAGACTGATGCATTATTGTACCGATAAAAGTACTACGTATCCTTTATAACGAGCTCAAATTGAAGCACAGTGCGGCATAGGCCACGAGAAATAGCAATTTCGGATTTGGCGAGGGTACTGTTAGTCAGAGAACTGTAAAACGTTGGCTTAAGAAATATCTTACTGGCGATATTAACCTTGAAAATGAGTCTCAGTGACGATCTTCATATATTTTTGATTAAAAAATTTAAAAACACTATTGAATTTTATTCACAAACATATATTCAGACACTTGCAGATCAGTTCTCGACATATGGAAGCCATAAGAAATGTGATAAAATGGATTAATGAGTACCGTACGAACTGCGCGAAAGGAAAACACAACAACTTTTAGAAGTGTGTTCTTCGTTAGTTCTCAGAAACCATAGGACACCATTCCTTAGAAGAATTATTACCTGCGATGATAAATGAATTCTATACGAACAAGGCAATGGTAAGACAGCGAAAATTCTAAAAAAAAAACACGTTTAGATATTGATTTTGCATCCGAAAAAAATATGACAATAGTATGGTTTCTTAAATCAGGCAAAACTATTACAGTAGAATAAGATTGTAGGAAAATTAAAACAATGTTAAGAAAATGATGAATTTTATAAATATTTATTGTTAAATCATTATATTATAATTAATAAAATTGTAGGTAAAAAAATTAGCGTAATAATATATAAACAAAAAAAAAAACCAGCCGAAAGTCGCCGAAAATTGATGGGTTGTTGACACCACCCCTTAGTAACATTAAAGAGTTATTCATTGAGTGGACGCTACGCCAAGAATGGAATGAATTCTATCCCAATGCTCCTAACATAAAGGCACTAGAATACAAATACGGATACGATCCGTATACACTCTTGTAGAGATATCTCAGAAATTTTCCTTGAATTCTCTCCAATGACAAAATTTTCGTTTAAAAAATTTTTCTTCGCTTGGATTTCAGACATTGGAGCCATATTTGCGGAAGTTTCAAATTAGTGTATCGTACAGAACGTAAATCGGCAATAAATCATTGAAGTGACACGCGCTCCGCATATAAAAACCGAGCATCCTCGACCCCTAATTTCAAATTATGGCGATGCGTATACGAAATCTCCATTTCTGTTTGAATGTGACTCCTATGTCATTGACGATAGCTTCTTAGTGTAAAACAGCTCCACCTAAGCTGTAAGAGAATTTCGTCGGGCAAGGGGATCTGGGAATGTGACAACGTAACACTTGGCAATGCTGAAAGGTAGTCAATTATTTTTAAGATCATAATAAATAACATATTATTTATTAAATATTATAGTTATTAATTGCCGCACGTATTCGGTTATTAAGAGCATAAAGAGCAGAATCACTGTAGTATTCCAGAATGAGGGTAATTTTCGATAAATAAATAATTTACAGGATCGTTAAATGTGACAGAAATTTACATCAGAGATGAATGCTTCTAGCATTGTCAATTTTGTGTTGCGATGATTCACGAGATGAAAATCAATAACGTCTATATATGATAGTAAATCAAATTATTTAAAATATTAATTTCTTTGCAATTTGAATTTTGACGTTTAATACGATCTTTTGGCACATCATTTAATGGCAATTAAAGTAATGTTTCGTTTTAACCCTTTAAACGCGGAAATCGACTAAAGTTGCCCAATTGATTTTTTACGCAAAAATCAGTAAAAAAATGCTTTTTAAGAAAAAACCTTTTTTTGTGAATAAACATAAAATATCATTTTAAATATATAAAAATTAAAAAATCAAAACATTTGAACACAGTATCAAGGTAAAATTTGCATTTAAAAAAAAAACAATTAAATATTATTTTTGATTAACGCTTCCAAAGGGTTAAAATAGCTGTTTAAACACTATGATGCTGTGACGAAAAACAAATATTTATTTAATCGAAACCATGTTCCAAAAATCAAAACATTTATATCCTAATAGTTTTATTAGATATTTATTGTCAAATAAAACAAATAATTGCGTCAGAGGCAAATTTTTTTTTTAATTTTAAAATCTTAGTTTTAGGTGTATATAATATAATAATAAAATAATTAGATTAAGCAATGCCTACATTTTTCACATTACAATTTCATATAAATGATTTTTACATATTTTTTTATGTTATAAATTTAATTTAAATTATAGTATAAATAGATAATCATTGATAAAATCAAATTAATTAAGTAGTTAAAATTCCCATGGAACGTACCATAATATTAGACGCCTTCATTGTGGTGTATAACTTTATACAATATATACGGCATTTTAGCGTTGAATCCAATCAGTATGTAATGAGGTAAAATTATGGTTATATCAAAAATCGTAAGCAGTTTCCACGGCTGGCTACTCATAATAAAATGTGATTTTCCACGCTAATTTCTTTACGCGGTGCAAAGTTATGTACAAAAGCTATTATTATTAAACAAGTTTTTGTGCAAAACGAATAAATTTAAGCTCGCAGTGTAATTCACCATTAAAGCTCTCGTGCCGCGCGAGAGCTTTGCCAGCAATAAAATGAAAACGACTTGAATATGCAGCTTTTTTATATTCGCTTTGTTAAGAATAAATTTATGTTACTATTATTGATGTATATTATATATAACCATAGTTATTTAAATTTAATAACGTTCGTTAAACATCGACACATTATATGCATATTATTAATTAACATATCATTTGTAAATATACATAAAATTATGGATATAAAGCGATAGATAAATTCCATAAATAGTTAACTTAATAAAAATATACATTAACACTTTAAGATTTCTATCATAATAAATAAATTAAACGTAATTTTTTCATATAAAATTCAATGGTAAATATTTTCGGTTTTAATTTTATCGCAGTATTAAAACGAAATTATTAGACTGAGCCTAAAATGGCGATTGACTTTTTTGACATATATGATGTTAATTCAAATTGTATTTTTATCACGTAAAAATCGCGTTTATATCCATGTGGGTTTAGCTTTAAAGTTATCTTCGTAAAAGTACAGTTATGACACAGAATTAAGTGTTACATCTCACGAATGTACCTGCGATCGCAAATTCCTTAACTTTGCAAAGGGAAACGAATGCGATATCTGTGGTACTGTTACGGCACATGCGCCAATATATTTAATCACACGTGCATTATGGTTAAATTTTAATCGAGATTCGTCCCGATTATGTTGTGTCGTTAGATTGTTTTCAAACGGACATCTTTTGCGTGTGAAGCAATTTCACCTGCGAGCTTCTCACGGTTAAGAGCACAAAAAAGCATTTATTAGACAATGCCTTGCATTGTTTCGTGGTTTCGAATTATGGAATTGTAAACTCATTCCTGGGCGATCTTACAGGTGGATCGTTAAATAACAATTAATTGTAACAGAAGCCAGTTTGGTTCGTATGAAAAATTATTTTAATTTGTCATGCTCCGATTAGAGATTGTGTATACAAGTTACTATTTTTTTCTTTTGAATACAACGATTCATAGTAAAAAGTAGACGCTACGAACATGATATATTTTTTTAGTGATAACATGCAGTAGAATTGTGATTTTTTTTACTATTTTAGTTAAATTAATACCTACAATAATCATGCGATTGACATGCACATAATGGTTAAATAAATAATTATTAAATTTATATAGAACGTGCACAAATAATTATTTTTGGCGATTACCTTTATGGCGAGGTTGTGATAACTTCGCCAATTCTGAAAAAATAAAAATACTATTTAGTTACGATAGGCATTAACAGTTTATGTTACATAATACAAAAAATTAATTAAATAAATAAGTTTTCTTAGGGTATCGTCACCTGACACAAGGTGCTAGGCGAATTATTAACAGTAATAGTCACAGTAAGTACTAGCGCTATTTAAGTTAATCAACCTCGCTATTAACCTGCGAGATAAGATAACTTAAAAAGATTAAAATATTTAAGATCACTCCTTCATAAAAATTATAGATTAGATTAATACTTATTCATATATACATATATAAAATTATTTAAACTACTATCATGCTTTACTTCGATTGTACGATACTAATAAATATTACAAATCAGATATCCATAAATGTAATATTTGTGCGGTAATAAAATTCTCTAATACATATATTTATATATTATATCTTATGCTTATACAAGTATATCCATCATTGGCGTGGATAACGGATGCTGACGTGAGGTCACGGATCATGTATGGACCATCGGAGCTATTCATCTTAAAATTGTTATCCACGTCTTCGAACCATTACTTTGACTGCTAGCCATGATCCCCATACCTTTGATGAACGATAACGATAGACGATTTCCTGGACTAGTAGAAGGAAAAGTGCACACGTCAAACAGCGTAATTGAAAGCTCGAGGCAAAACAACGGTATATACATACATATATGTATTTGTAAGTGTGTGTATATAGATCGATTTGAGGAGAAAGTTTACCTTCGAATTGTATTTTCGGTACTGAAGTAGGTCGATTTGTCCATTTTATGGTTCTATTTTTATTTATGTGTGTTTGTAGGATGCGTTGAATATTAATGCTCGTGTTTAATGTTTCATACTTTTATTATTATATATAAAAATCAATGAATATAAATTTTCCACCTACGAGTCACTCAGCTATGGATACAAATCCACATGGGGTCTTAAATGGAAAATAGTAATATCATATATTGCAACAGGGAGAACATTATGGGTTATAAAAATTCTATAATGAGTCAGCTTTTGTGCTATAGTGGATAGCAAGATACTGTTGAAAAATAGTTATTGATTTAGATTCGTGAAAATTAATATGATCCATACCTGAATACTATTTCAAGAAGCATAAAATATCTGTAAAAATATTGTATCAAATCTTGATTTTTAAGAGTTATTCATAAGTGGAATTACTATAATCATTTTCTTTTTTTCTTTACAATTATTAAGAAATTAATTAATTTTAACAAAGATAATATGGGATTATATTGCATAATAAGAATAAATAATTTAGTGAATTTTAGGCTTAAGCAAAATTAATCGTTTGTATAGAAAATAATAAGTAAGGATTCAAGTTATTAAAAAAGAGTTGTCAGTTAGAAAATAAGGGGTATTTGAGGTATGTTTTTATTACTGACTGGCTATTTTACTTATCAAGTTTTCTAACAAAAATAAGTCGTCTTCATATATAATTTCCCACATGTCCTATAACATCAATATTAAGATCATATTCAATCTTTTTTAAGAGCAATCTAAATAATATTATACATTATTGGTTATTAAATAATAAGTAGTCATAATGTTTATAACACATTGAGTGGGTTCGAATTCCAGATACACCAAAGGTTTATACATTTCTATTGTGTCTAGGAGATCAAACTTGGTGATTATAACATAATTATAATTCCTATCGATTAACACAGTCAAGATTTTTCTGGATTTTCTTAATCTCGCGGAAAAATATCGTGATGAATAATTTAATATACCGTCTATCGATTGTAAGCTGTAATAATAAAATATATCTATTATTGTACGATTCTAAAAACTAAAAGTTATCTCTAATTGTAAGATTTTAAAAACACAGTTTTATAGATTGTATGTAGAGTAAAAAGCATGAGAGTGTTATTTGCCATTGTTAAATTTTAGGTCCTTTCTTATTTATAGTATTTACGATCGATTGATAGACCAAAAAGCATAGAAGGGATTTCATTGCTCTGTTATTCTATGACATATTTTTATAAAAAAATGGCTTGTCAGTGCAAATAGCACTAAAATTGTGACAGTAATGTTTTCTCTGAGATGAAAAAACCTTCACTTTAAAAACCTAAAATACGGAAAAATATCGTGGCGACCGTTCATTAAAAAAAGAACGACTTTTTTTGGAACTAAATTTTAAACTGCTTTCAGTGGGTTTCTGAACCGCTTAAAAACTGCTTTTGGAGCAAGAGCGTAATATAATAAAGCGTGATTGTTTTTCTAAGAAGTAGAGAAAGCATCGAGTTGCATTAGGTTATTAAATAAGTGCTTTTGAAAAACCTTCTCCCTTGGCCAGGCAAAGGACTTATGAGCTATGTTGGAAATTTATCTAAGTACATCCATATAGGAGTGAACTGTCATTGACAGGCTAATTTAAGGCATTCCTTTCCAAAACCTCCTGAAATTGCAGCTTTCACGCTGCATTAATGGAGCTAGGCTTTTATGGCAATATCTGGGAAAACCCCTATCTGTGCTCTCCTAGACCGTAGACCACAAAGCTGCCTAACAAAGTGAGGCAGCTTTGAAGCCAGAATTCTATGTCACTTCGTCGGTGCGTTCCCGAGGGCCTGTGCTCCTGAATAATATGCTCCGTAACATTAATGGCGTTTTATATCATTGCTTTTTATTCTTGTGTTCTATAAATATATATTAAAAATTAATTACAAAATGTCATTTAATTCAGTGTTTTATTAAAAAATTTGAAGCTAAGTTTTCGTCTCCTCCTACAACCTAAAATTCTAACGATATTATACATATGTCCCACTTTTTATTCCAAATAATAATGAAAATCCTACGTAAATATATATTAGAGCATAAAATTACTATTACTTCATTGTAATAGCAAAATAAATGTTGAAAATTTATTTTATTTTATAAATGCTTTTAAGGTTTGGTTAATTAATATTATTAATATGATATATATACTCTTTTATAAAGTATTTTAAATAATAAATATTACAAAAAAGTCCAAAACAATAAAAACACAATAGTATTTGGATTGTAAATCGGTTTATTTATTTTTTATATGATAAAATTAAAATAAGTATAATAATAAAGTAAAGATACGAATGTATGTAAAGATATTAAATAAAAAAATGAATCCATTTTATTTTAGGATTAACTTATAATACTTATAGAACCCTTATTTATATTTCAACATAATCATTATTAAGCCAAGTGCATTTGCTGAGACTGGGAACTAGTTTATTAATTCCAATATCATTAAAGTATTTTTAGACTCTCTACGCGTTTCGGATAAGCTAATCTTTTGGTAAGGGTTTCACAAAGAACAGATCTTGATACTTTCTGATATTGAAACGTTAATCTAAAATATTATTTTTCAATCAACTCTTTTACTTTTTGCATTTACATAACATCATTGAGATGAATATAAAAAGTCCGCAATGAATATCAGTAGTATTATCACACAAAACTGGACTAACTGGATTAGGTACTAATACGGTAATTTTAAGCACTGTTCCTTTACTTTATGCGGTGAAAACTGCAGTGTAGCCAACTTGGTTAAAAGTATCTTTTTCTATATTTTGTTATAATTAAAAATATATAGTATGTTTTTTGATACTTGTTTATTTTTTTACAATTGATAAAATTTACATAACTGGATATAACAAATATTAGAAGAGCAATCTATATTATAATTTTTTAAATTTATATAGGGGTAAAATATTTTTTAATAATTGTACATTACATTATCTCGTCATTCGAATATTAGTATCTCAGTTTGTTCAATGATAAAAATTAGTTCACTGCAGTTTTTAGCGCCCACGGGCATCCGAAATCATAACACCACCCACGCTTTCTCGTAACGCAACGCAATCAAGACAAATGTTTTCTCCTATGTAAGGCACTCGAGAAACGAATAAATCAACCGGTCAAGAATATGACAATGTAACGTTTCATGTCTCTGACCCTGATATTAATTTTCTTCGTGTGCGGCGAAAACTCAATCCGCTCTGAATCGGTACTGAAGTCGAAAAAAAAATACATTTATCTTACAGACGTAATATATCATATATCTATTTATGGTTAATTCGGAACGGTGTCAATAAAAAATTGTACCTGTCGTCTATAAAAACGAAGGTGAGTCGTTTTTGTTTGGTTGACAATGGATAGATCCTTTAGTGCAGGTGCGCTTGTGTATCTATTATATTTATCAAACAGGGCCGATTTAGGGTAGGACTGAATATTCATTTTTGTAAAATAAATCTATAAATATATGTAAAAATAAATATAATTTAGTAATTAAACAAAATAAAACTGTATTTATATTATATTAGAAAATATTAATATTATAACACTCAATTTTGATATGATGAATAGCACAAAAATATATTTTCCTCAAAGCCCCTGCGCCTCGATTTAATTATACGTGAATTTATGCGTATACATATTCATGAGGTAATTCCATTTGCAATAATGTAAATTATAATTAGAATTGTGTTTACACGATCTTAATTCCATCTCGGGAGGTGAGATTGAAATCGCAAAACGTAACCATGGGAAAATGTGTACATTTTAAACTAAAAGCGTAATTGTCAAAATCGCTGCGGATTCTTTCGGATTTCTGCGAACGAAGTTCCCTAAATTTTGAATAGGTTGATTTTATCTTCACTTTTAGTTGCGTGTCTCGCCGACAATATTCTAAGAATATGAGACTCGTCTCAAGTTTTTTTCTTCATTTCATTGTTCAGCGTTGGGTTTTGACCAAAAAACTTTGAAAGCCGCAAACTCGATTTGCGGCAATGGATGACTTAACCTTTGTATAATATTTCATTTAATTTAATTTTTTTAATTTTATTGATTATAAACATAGCAGTTAATGTATGTTTCACTGAAGGCTACAAAAATATTTATTTCTGAATGATTTAAAATATGGTACTAAAAAAATAATATATTTATAGATCTAAATTAAAGACATATTTTTTAAGAAATAGACATCAATGTTGTCCAGATTTTTTACAGAGACTATTTATAATTTATTTTATAATCAATCATTTTCATCAAAATTTAAATTGAAGTTATGTATTATATAACAAAACCATACATTAAATCATCATTTATGGACAATGCTATAAAATGTGTCTCAATGTTGAAACATTTATTATATTGTTTTTACTGTAATGTTATATAAATAACATAGACCGGAATTGTTTCATTTCATTATTGTAAGCTATTCAGGAATGACAAGAAATTGTGAGGTTTATATTAATACATTCAAGTGAAGCAATAGTAAGATATAAATTTATCTGATTAGAATAATAGAGCTATTTTTAGGCATTTATCAGTATTGCTTTCAGGTAAAATTAAGCTCTTAACTTTTTTATGATACCTGCTATTTTGAAAATGTAAAATTTCATAGCATATTGAGAGTTTATTGGTGGCATTGAAGAAATTAAAAAAAATATATATTGGAGGGCCACATAAAGTTAGCTGTAACTTAAAACGCAGTATTCAAGAATTTTTAGTTAGACGCAGTTTACTAAAAAAAACTACGATGTTCCAACTCCTAAAAATAAAATTTAAATATAATACGATATATTTGGTTTAAGGACAATTAATTCATAAATGAGTTTAATTGTATATTTTGTAAAAAAATGAATAATAACGAAAGTTTCACATGAAAACTTTTGCTAATTTTATAATATTGACTGATTTTTAAGGGGAAGACTACTAATATTTGGTTGCACCAAAAATCCATGTAGAATCTATACGTATATCTTCTCAAAAGCGACTTAATTTAGGTCACATAATTTTACAATTTTAAGTGAATGAAAAGCAAGAAAGTATTTTTTGTGCATTACATTCTCCATATTGGTTATTTATTTGATTATTTTATAAGGTCAAAAGTATTTTACAATCATCTGAGAATTAAATTAATTTTATAAAAAAAGATATTGAAATGCTAATTTTATTTTAATATTATGGTTCTAAACATAAGTGAAGCTGTCTATGTATTATGCTATTATTATGCATTTTAAATATTTATATATATATATTTGAACGATTCGCATAAATCCTTCTTTTCATCAGCAGCATTTACTAAGCGGATAAAATGTTTTAAAAAAAATACTTTTGGAGAATATGAGTTTAGATTTTTTCGATTTTAATTTTAAGCTTTATTTATTTTATTATAAGCGTCGTATGCCCAATGTGTTACAACGGTAATCATAGATATAATGAATACATACAAAAATGTATTAAACCCCAGACCAAAAGTCTGGAAATCGGTGACATATATATATATATATATATATATATATATATATATATATATATATATATATATATATATATATATATATATATATATATATTATATATATAGATGTCATTGCAGCTAAAAAATAATAGCTCATTTTTTATTAATAAAAATTCCTGCTGTGGTTCGAGCCCACGGCCCTAGGGTTACCAGTCTAGACCTTACGGACTACGCTATTCCATTATTACGTTATTGTTATGAATTATTGAAGTTAGGTAAAAATAACTTAAACTTAATTGAAATAGTAGTTGTAGTGTGTATAGCAAGCATGGCAATTGTAAATGTGCGACACGTAGCCGACGAAAGATTACCGCCGTGATTGACAGTCGGGGAGACTTGCCCGCGATTGGTATTCCTTTGGTGATTGTCGGCGTGCGCCAGCGCATACACCCGGTCTCATCTCGCCCGAGACTCCCCGTAATTAGGTATTCCGCGAATCGACCAAGTCCAATTGCGAGTAATTCGTCACTCGGCACTTAATCGACACGCGGAACAATGCAGAGATTTGACTCGTGACACGTGCCTTTGTTTTCATTACGATCCTCTTAATTAGTCATTAGCGAAGCATGTGTGCCAAAATAAGCAATTACATTAAATCTACGATAGAGATTAATAAAAACAACAAGTTCGCTGTAATACTCGCCAGAAAAGTTTTTTACGAGATATTTCTTTATGAAATAAGATAAATCTCTCCCGGTAGAAAGATTATTATCTTTTACACAGTTTTCCAAAATACATACATTTTGAAAAATGTTTTTATTTAATATTTAATTAGCTGAAAGCATGAGATGTTCTAAATGTAAAGCTAGAAACTTTAATTTTCGCGATAGTACATTAAAAAATACATCCTTTAATTTGGGGCGTAAAATCGATGCCAGCAGTATCTTCAAAGAAGTTGGTCCCAATAACATTTTCAGCATGAACGCTGTTCCAAACAGCAACCTTAGGTATATAAAAGCATCCTATGGATAATGTGAGGATTTAAAGGTCTTTATAAAGAGAATATACCTTGTTCACATATAATACATCTTATTTTTATTGTGGGCGTCTTTATCAATACATATTATAAACTAAACAGCTTTTTAGAGGGCTGCAACAACTAATCCAATTTTATGTTGTTTGTCTTTGAGAAATCTTGGCCGAAATTCAAGTTGCATTTAATTATCGTAACGAATTTGATTGTTCTATTAATAAGCACAAAGAGCCCGTTGTTGCCATAGCGGCCTATTCTTATGACATTTTGAGTGTCAACAGGCTTTAATGGACTAGCATCACGGTTATGCTTCTTAAATGCGTTGGCAAAGTACCTAACTTAATTTTATAGTAACCTAAGTATATACATACATACTCTATTTTGGGCGGTTTAAAGAATGCATTCATTGCTATTTATTATATAATATTTTATACCAGCATGATAGAGGAGTTCAAACACAAAATATTTGGGTTCGAATTTCATGAGGACCTTAGTATTTTTTCATGTCTAGGAGATCGGAATTAGTGATTATTATATAATTATAATTTCGATCGATCATCACAAATTAGGTTTAACTAGATTTTGCTAATCACTAAGAGGAATGTCGTAATGATTAATTAAAATCGAGCTAAGTCGTACAAATAAAGTATTGAAAGTCATCTAATTCCGATGTATTTAACAACAAACAAATATGCTGATTACCTAAAAGTGTTTCAAAATATTCGCACAAATGCGGATTCGCTGTCTTTACAAAAGCTCATGTGGAGTCACCGTAAAAGTGGTCAATCAAAAATAACCTTCCAAAATATCTGGCGTAATTTCCTCAAAGTTTAGCGAAGGTATTTTAACCATAAATAAAAATAAACTACTAATTAAACTTGGGAGTGAAGAACAAGCACAGATGAGTATTTCGTACTCACTTCAGCAATATTACTTCATTATGCTAAAAGCGTGACACTTTAATAATTTATCGGCGATTCACATTCTGTACCTAGCATATTCAAATATGGTTTCAATGTATGTAATTCCATCAAAGCATTATACTCATTGTTATATACTATATTTTTATTTTTTATAAAACAGTATAGAAATATTTTACAATATATTTTTTTCTACATCTTAGCTAATGTACAAAAAAATCAAGTACCTCTACAAGAGTACGGATTATGTCTGTATACGTATCCCAGAGTCTATTTTCTAAGATCATCGACATGCAATAAACGTTGCTGAGGGAGGTATCGACAATCCGTCGATGATAGACACCAAAATTAAAAAAAAAACATTAATAGATATACATATATTATCGTAACATAGTTTAAAATGATTTAATTGTATTCAGTTTGATTCATGTTTATGAAACGCATAAAGAGCATATGAAAAAAACAATACTTATTAATATGATTTGGTTTCTATTGAATGATTAATAACAATATTGCTATGAAATAAACTGAATGATTGATCAGTAAGTTACACAAGAGCATTGGAATACTAATGTTTTTTAAGCCAGTAATAAATCACGTTTTTTATACGAATCAGGTTATTCCCCATTTCCTTATCGAGCAAAGAAAGTAATGAGATGTTTCCTTGGAGTTGATCGTGTCCGGCAAATTATCTCATCAATCCACATCCACACATTTCTTAACTTGAATATAAACAGTAAACAGTAAAATAAATATATATGTTTTTAATCTAATTTATTAATATAATTAAATAATAATATATTAACGTATACACACACAACACCAAAGGTGACTATTTGGGTTCAGGTATCAAATTCTGAGCGAGATTTTAAGACCTTTTTTATGTATAAACTGACATTGGATTATCTCGAAATGAGAATGTGATGATTTCATCTGATATTCCTGCTATAAAATAAATTAAGGTAAGATAAAATATACTTATTTTATAACGTATTTTATCATCGTTCCAAAATATGGGATGTGAACGAACTTCATCGACCCACCATCACCAAATGGACGACGCCTGTCTCTCGAGACTGATCCTCGATTGTGTCTCTCGCTCATTGTAGGCCAATCGTGATGTCGGGCCTTATCGAGCCTTACAGTTATAATGGTGTAATGAGAAAATTAAATGCCAAACTAACTAAAATGACCCTCGCCTACAACGAAACCAATTAGCGGCACAGATCAACTGAAAAACTACTCTGATTCTATATAAGTAAAATATTCTTGTATTTATAAATTATGCTAATACTAAGTAATATCGGATCGATCTGAAGATAAGGCAATGTAACTAGATTTACATACGAACAATAAAACTGGACCGTTTTTCAAGTTCACATGATTATACGATGAGATATCTCGTCGGTTTGATTGAACATGTTAAATCCACACTTGATATGTGTATAATACGTTTCAGTACAAAAAAGTCAAAGTCAGACCATGATAAAGATTATAAATATTTATGTAGTTGATACGTGATTAAATTTTACTAAAATACGTGACTAAGTAATCTTGACAAACATTTTAATATGTTAAGAGAACACATACATCCGGTGGAGATGTGCATTGTTTTTTTTAAAAAACGTGTAATGTTTATAATCAATACCAGACATGTTTATTTTCTACAATATACTAATTGTACTTGAAATTATTTTAAAACGTATCGTAATAAAAGTTAATTATATCTACATAAATAAAAATAATCAATAAGGGATCAGATTAATGACGTGTATGGTTAAGTAGTTTCAAGTTATCTTGATTGTATTTAAAATTAGTATAGTTAATTCCAAAATATTTAAAAAAAATACGATTTAATGATGTGTTATTAAATTATTAACATACAAAAATGCTGACTAATTATATATAAGAGTTCGAAACGTATATATTTTATATATGTAATCTTTAACTAAAATGTTCACTGATATTTTAATAAAAATTGCTCGAATATAATTAAAAGGTTAAACAAGAAAATCAAGAACAAGTTAACTTCCTTTTTATAAGTGAGCCAAATTTAGTTTAAAATATGTTAAAACTTTTGGCTCTGTGGGTTTACACGTGCTTAGTTATTATTAAAAAAAAACATATATTTTATAAATTTGTGAAAGAATTAGGTAAAACAGCAATTAATTTACATTAAATCTTATTTTTAGATAACAACATGACAAGAATATTCAAAGTTGCATGAGTTTATAAATATCATTGCTTCACTTCTAAAATCTAGACTGAAATTCAATTAATTTTATTATGCACTAATCTTATTTATAATATACTTTATTATGTTTATTAATAATAGTATTATATTAGCTAACATTAAAGAGATTAATAATAAATATACGTTATATCTATCATACTTTTATGACTTCAATCTATATTTATGATTATGTATTATCTTAAGCCTTTATAAATTATACTAATAGCTGTCATGTAATATATTACTTTAACGATTAAAGATTAAACTATTATATTAATTTACTAACCAATCCTCAAAATCTAAAATCCGTGTTAATTTAACTGTATATTTTTTTTATTTGTATATTATGTTTTTATATTATAATGATCAGCTTTGTTCTTTATCAGAAAGTTATATTTATTATAAAACTATTAATTTAAACTTTAATAAATATACAACATGTCCTTTACATAGAAAGTTGCCTATTGTTTAAATATTTGTTCCTATCACGTTCTTAAAATTTTATTTTAAGCAAAATATATTTTTCCTTATCTCCACTCAGGTCATGTTTTTCATTAGACCTTAGTAGTTCTTTGTGTTCGTTTATTATTCATTAACTCTCACGTCAATATACTAAGAATAACCTTTATATATTTGCGTTTATAGCTCATGTATAATTTAATGTAACATAGGCTATAAAATACAATATTTAAGTGTATATGTACATGAATATATATGCATCAATCCCAGTTTTACAGTCATTTCATTACTGATAACAAAGTATTCGATTCTTTCTATAGTTTCATGAATATTTCTAGAACAATTGAAACAGATAAGTGTACGTTCGTATTTGTACACATATATAATAAATCGCATTATGGTGTAGCGTTTCAGTGTACGAGGCAAGGATTTAAGCGTACAAAGGTATCTGGTCAGACAACCGCCGTAGGAAACTTTGCCGTACGAACGTTTCCAGGCCATAAATAAAGATTAAACGTGTATTGATAGCGAACTGTTGGGCAACTTAAATCCAAAGCAGTGCTCGGCTCGAAGAACGGTAATCGCCGCAAATGCAGCCTGTGCAGCACACGACTTGCGAAATCGTGAGCTGAGACTGCACAATGGCCGCGAAGGGAGGCTGTATTAACAATGCACACATATAGACACACATGAAGAGTGTACGTGTGTTAGTATACGGGGAAACTTGATTATAGCTTCTCGGAAGGTATACAAATATTTTTGACGTTACACTGAATAATAAAATAAAAGTTGAAAAATAATTCAATAAACGATGTAATTCCGAATACAATGTATTGTATATTTTTAATATATTTATAGTATGCTGTTATACATATTTTAATATAACCGAAATTAATATGCAAAGACTGTGCTAAAAATCGGATTACATCAAGTAGTATAAGTTGTCTTTATATGTACATATCTACATACGTATGTAAGAGCATTAAAAATATCATTCTATAATTAAACGTTTTACTGGTTTTTATTCAGTAAAAATACATATATGTTACACTGAAAGTTTATTTAAAATGTAGTATAAAAATCGAAATATAAAATGTCAGGTTTGTGTCTTATGAAGCGTTTATATCTCTTGAGCAATAACACACGTATATTTAATTTCGTGGAAAATATGTTTAATGATGGTTATTGCTATATTTATTTATTACACTTTTTTTAAAAGATCTTCAAAAATGAAGTTATTTATTCCTTTCAGTGTAGTAAATATATATTAATTTATGATTTGGGATTTTCATAATTTATGCGTCAGAAAAATAGAAGCAAATATTTTTAAGTCAGTCTCAAGTTTAAGGTAACTTTTAATAGTGTCGGGTAAATATTCTATAAATAAAATCCATAACGGTGTATTTACATTTTGCGCTATCAAAGCAACAAAAATAAAAATTCAAGTATAAGGTCAAGTCTACGTTTGTAAACCCGTATGATACGTCATACGTCATTGAATATGTAAATAATTTCTGTGATATTCAAAATAAATGTTTGAGCAATGTAAACATTGACAATGAAAACTAAAATATAAATACATATTTTATTCATGTTTAAAAATTAAAGGGATAAAATGTTTTTTAAACACACAAAGACACTACTCACTTCTAAAATCTAGTCTTAAAAATATAACTTAATAATGCATATTTTAAAATAAATTTATAGTATTTAATAACTGTTAAAAGATTCTTATTAAATATTCAAAAGATCTAAATATGATTTATGTATAATATAGAGGCAATAAATAAATTATATTAATAGCAGTCATGCGAGTTATTAATTTATCGCTTGAAAAGTTATATTGATTTTTAAAATGGTAACTCCTACTTTATTAAGTAAAATCTTCATCGACAGCATGTGTCAATTTTTTTTATAATGCACATTCATTAAATAAAAGAGTGTAATGCTGCATTTTTTACCCTCCAGAAACAGATGTCAAGTTCATCGACGCGTGACTACGTAATGAAAGCATAATAAGCATATGAGTTTTCAACGAATCTTTTCAAAGCATTATATATGCATGAAAATATTTTTAGGTGTTCTTTAATATGCATTAATTACACCCAAAGCGCCTGTTTAGGACAGGTCAAGCTAGTTTTGTCGAATTCAGAACGCCAACGGTGTAAATTTAACGTTCGTCGAATTTTCACCGCGGAGACATCGACGAGCGTAAGCGGGAAACCTGAGTGTCTGTATTATATTGTATGTATTTATTATTTTTTGTACGAGCTTGATATTTAGATAATTCATCAAAAACGTTTATATCACCTTGCAACTTTTTCTCGGTCTCCCAAAATTTTTGCAGCTCGGTGAAATATTTATCCAGAATGAAAACCTTCGAGAGGCCCAGCGTGGCCATCGCAGACTATGTTCACCACACTTCAGCATCCACCGGGGCTTCCTTCGGATCGGAATCGTATCTCATATCCTCCGGTTGCTTCCGGAATAAATCCCCACTTTTCATTACAGTATGCACAGTCTGCTTACGCGTTGTTTATTCACAAAACTTTTTAATTCAACTTTTTTGTTTATATTTTTATGTATATTATTTCACAAAACTAACGATACCACCGTTACACGTCTTGAACGAACAGTTGTTTTCGGCAAACTGCCACCCGCTACTACAACATCTCTTTCCCTCTTGCGCGGACGCATTGAAAACTGATCTTTCATCTCGCTTCAAGGCGAAGGTGGATATCAAAGCGTGGCGCGCATGTTACACAACAATAAACATATGTTTGGGGTAGGAAATTAATTACTTATTTTACTTTTTAAATACTTTTTTATTAATATTTTTACAAATCATAAAAATAATATTTTCATATAAATTGTAATGCATATAATTTATTACATTATGAACATAATTTAAGATAAGATTAAGTGCAATTTAAATGATAACATATACGCTAATTTATCGATTTTAGATAGCAGTAACTTTGTTTACAATTTTTTTAATAAAATCATTATTCCAGAGTTGCTTCGACAAATATTTTTATGCTATCATACAAATATTATATGGTTTATAAAGCAACAGGAATGTTCGTACTGTGAGCTCAAGCATATTGAAATTTTCACAGCTTACTCTGAATTAATTTTCTAGAGCAATGCTATTTTCTTATATAAAAACTACTTACACGATTAATTTAAATGTCGTTCTAACGGACATTCTGAACAAATGAAATTAAATAGCAACTCTTCCCGAAAGTAAGACCTAACAAAGCAAAAGAGATCTCGGAACTATTAATTGCGTTAATATTTCTTAATATTTCATGGACCATCTATTAGAACACCCATCCATAGACTTTAGTCACTTGGTATCACCATTAAATACTGGAAAAACTACTATTTTATTTGAAATGATGTGCAATAGACAACGCGTATATCTAAGAATTAATGCAATTGACTCGCCCACATTCTCATCTGTAGTTTGCCAAAGCTGTCACCAGACAGCACAGAGAGAAATGCGGGCAGAGAGACAGCTCCACAAATGCCAAGGTATCACAGCACGAGACACATCAGCAAATCGTTCAGTATCATCATGACAGATCACAGCCGACAATTATTCTACTCGACCCTCCAATTTTCTGACTTGATAGCGGAATTCACAATTTATCACATACATCTCATAATATAAAACACAGAGAAAGCATTTGAATATAATATACAACTCTCCATCTATTTATAGACTTGAAGCAAGCGTTCGATAGCTTGAATATAAAAGGTTCTAATTAAAATAAAATTCGTAAGAACCACACTATCATAATCAAAAGCAGTAGTAAATATAAAAAATGAGCTCTTCGAGTGTTTTAAAATTACATCTTGGGTTATGCAAGGAGATTCATTGTTCACCATGCTATTTAATCTAGTGCTGAAAGCGATAACCCGCAAACATAATATCAGTAGTTGTATTTATTTTATAACAAATTAAATGTTTACGTATTTGGAGAGTCATTTTAGGTCAAAACAGAGAATTATCATACACGATGCTAGTCTGAAAAAATAAGTTTTTGACCTAGAAATTAATAAAATCAAATACTAGGGAGTGAAAAGTGGTCAACCAACATAAATTCAAAGAAGTGGATAAATTCAATTAAAACCTCAAAAACAATAAATATAAAAAAGAAATTAAGAAAATTTGAACCATTAAATATACATAATTATATATGTATATTTAATGGTTCAACTTGACTCAATATTTTTAATGTTGTTTAAACATATATGTTTGTAGATCTAAATATCTATCAAATACTGACTGGTTTTATAAAATACAATAATATTATTCTTACGCTTGTGCTTTTATTAAAATGATTGAATTTCTGTGAAAAGATTAGTACATATTAACAGATTTTAAACATAAAACTAAGTATTTGCTATATTCAGCCCTTATAATTCTTAGTATTGTACAACAATTTTATTCTGACATAATATCCGCATAGATTTAGAGCCGCTGGAGTCCAGCCGTAGGTCTTCCACCATCAGGTATCTCCGTCTCCCGTTCGCACACAGGTGAGATCAAGTGCTCTTCTCTCTCTCGTGTAGAACTTACCTGTGACGACTACCTGTGATGACTGTTGTTGTCACGTGACCGAGTATATCTCCTTCATTGGCCGACCGTTCCTCTTGGGTAATTCTAGATTCGAGCTGCTTAGGCACACGAACTTTCGAGCGCTACTTTTCGAATCGTTTAATTCGTTGGAAGCTTTTTAAAAGCGCCGCGCACGTTTCTGACGAAAAGAAACTAACAAAAAAATCACACATCGCTCTAAATATCATAGTTATTAGACAGACACACGTCGGTCTCGATGAAGACATTGTTTTTAGCGTTACGAAATTTTTGAAGAAAAGCGGCGTGACTGGGTACTTTGGAGGTACTCTAATAAATAGATGCATAACTGGTTAAAAAAACGGTTAAATAACTTTACGTATTGTGTTAAATTACTTTAGTCTATTCGTGAATTTACTGTAATAAATAAACAGGCATCGATTATCCGATCGTCAATCAAAAATGTCAAGATAAATTACGACGCCTACTACACGGAGTAATTATATGTGCAATTCACGTATTTCTTGTGTTAACGCAGTTAATTTAGGACGCGATTTTTCGCAGGTCGAGATACTCAAAGGACCGGACATGCCATGGATGTATCATATTATGAGAGAGCGCGTGCATCATCGGGGTCGGTCAGTTGGTCGGATAACTCAAGTTTTCGTGACTGAAATGAGTTATAATTTTTTATTAATATTTTACGGCAATGCACACGCTGAGCGCTTTTAAATAGTTATGGCGGCGATGTAATAAATAAAATATACGGTAATGGCGTAAAATGGACGGTTGCAGTAAAATAATGAATAAAACATGCAAGTATTAAATATGGTGCTTACAAAATTATAGTCATTTTCAGCATTTTGAATTGCTAATTGAGTATTTTTAAGCTTTTTTTTAGGGGTTTTGCTTTTTATGTTAATATATAATAGATACCTGGATTACAATATGACAATTGTATTAACTTATTATTCAATGTAATTAACATAATTCAAATTAAGTAATTTTTATGCTTAGGTGACCCTTCAAAAAATGTTAATAATAAATCTGAATAAATATTTTTGCCACACATTTGTGAAAATATTCACTGATTAAAGACGAATTTTGTTCCTTAATTTAATTAATTAAGTAACTTTATTAAATATTTAAAAAAAAGGTTTTTCAATACGATGGAATAATTTTAATACAACACGATTAATTTTTACTCAGTTTTTAATGCGTAATTTAATTTGGAGAAATCTGGGTTATATACTATTATTATGGATTTTTAAAGTAAAAAAAAGTAAAAATTGTTTTTATAGACAAAAAAAATCGATTTGACTGAAAATAAAAATTAGGATTATACGTTTCAATAAGATAATAATTTTGATAAAAGATCTAAGTCAGAACTACTAAAATAAATTTAAAAAAATATATATGATACAGGAATATATCATTTTTATTTACATGTCAATGTCAAGGCATTTTTTTATCAAGGTATTTAACAAAGCAACACTGATATTATGTTAAACATCTAATAGATTTAGAGGTCGTGTTTTCATTATTATAAGTATTTTTTGTACATATGATTTTCTATGTGAGCTGAAGTAGCTCATTAATAAAAAAAAATATACTTAATATGTACGACCTATATCGATTTGAAGTTTTCATTAAAATATTCATCCGTGAGATTGGGAAAATATAGGATAACCTAATATGTGATGATTGATTGGAATTGTAATCGTATAATATTTACTAATTCTGACTTCCAAGACACGATAGAAATTTAAAAATACAAAGGTTCACATGGGATTCACCGATTATACCGCTGATCAAAAATCTCGATTTGCACTGATTCATCGTTGCAAACTCAATGACATTATTTCAGATTTTTCCAGGGTGAGGGGTAAAGTTGGATAATCAATGGTCGGTTTTTATTATCTCGATTTCAATAGGCTTAGTATTTCATGCAATTTTCTGGCCAAATGCAAAGAAGAACAAATGTTCACATTGCCTTCCAAATGCAATAAAATCATGCCGTTGCAGTGGAAACGCTCGATTATCTAGTGTTCATAATAAGATTTTCTATAATAATATTACAACTTCTAATAAGCGAGAATCGAATGAAGCATATCTAAACCGAACTTTGACCAAGAAGATTTGCGGAAGATTGTGTAGAAGAACACTTCAAATTCTGATCGAATTTCTCGACAAAATGTTTCAAAAATGCAATGATTTGCAGAGATCAGATTCTGTTTGACGCCAGTAGTAATAGTAGTAGTATAATTAGTCAGTAATAGTGGTATAATTAGTTGACTTTTAAAATAAATGATCGCAGATCCCCTGAAATCTTTCTAGATAAAAGGTTAAACTCAAAGTTAAACTTTCGCACACTAGATAAATTTGTGTTTTATTATAATTTTTATTAAAGATTATTTGAGGAAAAAAATCGGTAAGACATAATTTTATTTAAATTAAACTTCATTCTGAAGTCAAATGTCTTCTAATTAAAAAAACGTTAAAACGCCTTAAACCCTATCATTGAATGATTAAACTGTAGTTTTGATAGTAAGTTTTCTTGACAATAAATAATAAAAAAAATAGAAAATATATTAAAGATAAGGATACATAAAATATAAAACCTGTTTTTTATTCACCAATTCAATCATTATACCTATCATACTTTTTTGTTATATTGTTAAAACATATAATAATTCAGAGCAATTTGTATAAATATGCTACTTATATTATAGCATATTATTGCCTCAAGATCATTAAATAAAATATAGCATACATAAATAAAAAATTACGCAATTTCGTGCCCTCCTAGTCATAATCAAAGATATGGTATTGCAATAATTATGGATTTATGAAGAGCCTAGAAAATTAATGACGAGCTCGGAAGTGCTATTTATTCCATAATATTATTTCTCAAATCTGAAGGAGTAAAATAGTGAACAGTCGATTTCTGAATATATTTCAATAAGGCGTATAAAATAAGAAAAATTATTGGACTTCTGTTACACTATGTCGGATGGATATGGAAATAAACCAAAAATTAGAAAGCAAAAATTGGCAAATTCGTCACAAAATGCGTGATGCGGTACTCAAGCAATTTAATAATATTTTTTAGAAACTTACTTATACCCTTTGGATGCCACGGTATTTTTAAAAATATGTTTTTTCACATATTCATCGGTTCTTCCTATACATTATTATAATTAAATTCATTCAAAAACTATCTTACTAACGGGGTAACAAGTTCACAAGTTCATTTTTTTTCGAGCATCATGATGTCAACAGCGATCTTTGTTGGCATATATTGTATATAATTATTAATTGTATATTAAGTATAAGAAAACGAGTACGGCTAGGGGAATTATGTACGGAGGTTTTTATTTATATAATAGTCTTCCAAGAGAAATCCGAAACAGCAAAAATATAACGGGTTTCATAAATGGAATAAAAAAACACCTTCGTACATATAGAAATAAATTATAATATTAAGACTTTATTATTGTATATTTTTATTTTTTCTTTCTGTTATGAATTTTTTATATATTTTTATATATGTTTACTAAATTTGTTAGATGTAAAGATTAGCTATTAAGCTAAATAAATTAATAAAATAAAATAATAATAATAATGACGAACAGTAATATATCGTTGATTAACATCTAAGTAACATTGTTGTATAATATATTATCTCAACACAGGCATTTTTTGATTCAACCTTATTATCGTCAACGCTTAATTATATAATGTTTATCAGAACTTCATTTCAGTATTATATTTATTACGTTACCCTAAAATTTTGACAATTGTACGGTCGAGAGGTATAAACTGTTTTGGTATCGCCGCCATACAAAACCGTACCCGATACCCCCGCGGGTGATTTGTCGAGTCGTTCTTTTTTGCTCGCCGGCGAATTTTGGGAATGTGCGTAATAGCGCGTCGTTCGGTAATTTTGGGTTGTATTTTTTAATTCGGCTGCACAAATAGTTGTGTGCGTGCGAGGGGGGCGAGGGCTAATAGAAACAGGTTCTGGGTCCTCTCTCCTCCCGGTATCCTTCTCCCGCTCGGGCACACGGTCTCACACCTTCTGACGGAGCCAGAAATACCTGTCGTAAACAGACCGCATTGTTTTGTAGCCGAGCCTGCCAGCATTCGGGACCGGGTCTGCCGCTTCCATAACATTTTGTTTGTCCTTTTTGTAACGTTTTTTTCAATGGTCATCTTCGAGATGGATAGAAAAAGGAGGCCGGCCGAAGTGAAAAGCGAATCGTGCTCTATATGTTGTATACAATACGGAACATGCGTATTTTAAATCGATTATCGCGATCACTAAGCT
The DNA here is from genome assembly GCF_051122295.1 of Plectrocnemia conspersa. Lineage (NCBI taxonomy): Eukaryota > Metazoa > Arthropoda > Insecta > Trichoptera > Polycentropodidae > Plectrocnemia > Plectrocnemia conspersa. The sequence goes on from NW_028277178.1 coordinate 16,094,842, forward strand.
TACTAAATAAATCGTGGATTAAGGGTTCAAATATATACTTTCACTCTTATAATTATTTTGAGAAATATTATTATAACTAGCTAGATTTATGTTGCTTATATGTAGTAATAAGTGAAGGCAAGGCGAATTTCGAATTAAATCTGCATGAAGCAAAAAGAAAAATCGCTAGAAATCTAATCGTTTTCTTAATCACATATATGAGTTAAATTACATTTAACCATAAATTTTCTTAGAGTATAAAGCAAAAAGGCAAATCGTTAGAAATCTAATTCTAGCGTTTAAGTGTGCCAGTAAGGATTGTGGTCTCAATTACATTTATATATTTATTAATGACTTCACAACTAACCGCGTTCCGTTGGCTCTAAATTCTTCAACAGCATGAAGAGAAAAGGCAAATTTTTAGGAATCTAATTTTCGCATTGAAATGTGTCAGCCAGGATCGTTGGTCAAAGCGCGTTCCATAGCACAATTTTTTTTAATCAAAATTATTCTGATTTAATAGAACAACCGACCTTTAGTGTACTATATAAACCCACTTAATAAATCCACGTAATAATTTTTTTAAAAATTTGTAACTTGAATAAAATTAACGTGCTGAAAGTGGCTTATCATCAAAAGAGAATTTGATTTCATAGCTTTAGTTTTGCTTGTATTTTAAGTTATTCGTTGTAGGAATAATATTTAATGTTACTTAAATATTTTTTAAATTAAATTATAATTTTTTTATGAAAATTTGTGTGAAAAGCGATACAGAATATTCCGTTGTAATAAGTCAGGCGTAAGCCCAATGCGTTACAATGAGGTAAACAAAAGCAATAACTACCAAATAAGTAGTGAAACATCAGACAAGTTGGTTAATATGTGACATCAATTATATTATTTTATTTTAATTATCCATTACGATATTTATCTGTGAGATTAGGAAAATATTGAAAAATTTAATCTGAAATAAACGACCGAAAATATGATTGTGATCTTCCAGATACAATAAATTAGGTTTAATATGAAATTTGAACCCATATCTAATAGGTATCTAGATTAGATATTTTCCAATATCAAAGTAATCAATTTTAGAACTATATATTATAAAACTATACATTATTGAATTTTAATAAATTTATTCCTCGGTAAAAATTGCTAAGGGGCTGACATATAAAGTTTTCGAATCACTGCTAAAAAATCAATGTATATTATTGCCGAAACATGGACTGTCAGAAGAAAACATAGGATCGAACATGTGCTTCTTAATGGGCGATAGTATTTAGATTTAATTATTTTTTTCTAAATTAGGGTTTAATTTTGTGTATTCATAGAAACGACACATTCAAGTTGTTCTTGCCCTTGTTTCCTTTACACAAAGGGTACCACGGGCCCCGCAAAATTAACGATTGAGTTTTGGTGGAACACGAAACTGGCTCTGTCTAGATATATGAATTTTACAAAGATACACAAAGTCTGACCCTAGAATTCGCACAATTTTGCTTTCATCGTGTTTTCTAGGAGAATGAAATATCGCTATATGAATTGAAATTTCATATTTTGTGATAAAAATAATCTTAACGTCAGTTTTTATTAAATTTTTATATGCTGATATATGATCTTGAAATTATTCTAAAGATTAGAGGCTTTTAAAAGTAAATAGTTGCTAAAACATAACAGAACTTTTAGAAACTATAATTTTATATACGTATACATATCATATAATTTTATTTATTTATATTAAATCTTACATTGTAACCTGACAGACGTAAGCCCAATGCTTTACAACGGAGTAAATCGGTAGCAACTGAGTTAGTCAATCAGATTTAATTAATACATACAAGTAAGTATTAACCACTAGAACGAAAGTATGGAAATCGGTGACATCTATATTAATAATTATAAATTGTTATGTGTAATATAATTTATAAGAAAACTTGGGACATACCCTGGAATATCTAATATTACTCTTAATTTGTTTATAGATGCTTACTCTCCCTAGAGTTGAATACCGTACATCTAAATTGACTTAAGGCAAAACATTTTTTTAAACTTATGCATTTCGAAGCTCATTACGCATAATATTTCATAATAAATTTGTGTGCCTTAAACTGTATAGCAAACAATTTTATCTGGCTCAATAACTAGTTGAATAAGGCACACCACTCGGCATGCTTACTCAGAAGTCAATGTTATATTTTTAGCTCTTAATTTAGACCTGATAATGGTCTACAAATATATATACATATATAGTCAAAAATTAAAAGGACTATTGATGCAGTGGAAGTGAGCAATGGGTGAACCAGGAAAGATCGGACGAATATGTGAATGAAGATTGAGAATACAAAAAATATAAGCTGGTGCCCAGAAAGCTATTCGTGGACCAGGTCAAGACCTGTAGAATGTTGTAATATCGAGAAAGAAGAAGTTACACGCACTTAATGAGTGTTTTTGATTTGTATAGATTTTTTTTCAACTTTCAACTAATGTGTATGCGTTGTTACTTTCGGCCCGGTATCGAGGAACAATGGTCAGGCAATCAATGATCCGTCAGCCCTCCCGCTGCCCATACGGCCATTCGGACAATCTGACGAATCATCTCTCGAGGTGATGCTGCTCGCTGGCCCCGTTCGTATCTTTCGGATCGGAGGCGCTTAAAGTTTGGTCTTTAATTTCGTCCGCATTTACATATCGTTCGTGTCGGACTGCCGCCGGACCACACCTGCACTTACATCGCAACTTTTCGATACCTAAGAAAGTATTTCGTGTGCGTGTTGTTTATGCGTACAGGATGTGTTTTTGAGAATTTGTATAAATATCGTTCGACACCAGGTGAGAAAATTATAAATGAGAATTCTAAAGTGTTATATAGCGTAAATTAAGAACACGCACAAGTTCTAATTAGAGTCTCGGAAAATTTATATTGGGATTTAGGAAAATGCTTATGAAGATAAAAAAATACATTAATATAAGAAAAGTATTCATTAGACAAGGCATATAGATTATACAATACACTTATATTAAATAAGCTACGATTAAAATATCATATAAGTAATGAATTAATTTTGATGAATTTTCTAATAAAAAATATACGCGTATAAAATAAGCAACCAAATTTGATAATATATATGTATATATAAAATATAACTTAAGATATTTCTACATTAAAAAGACTTATATTAGCGAATTATAGTTATCATACAGTAATTTTCAGTATCATCAAAAAATATCTAAGGCATTTTATTACACAGGGTGGCGCCAAAGTCACTTTCCATTTTAAAAACCAAATATATTTTTTATTTTTAGATATTTAATAAATATTTAAGTAAAATACACGAGTGAGCAAAGAACAACGATTGTTAAATTTTGAAGAAATAACGTAACTATTACGCTAACATCATTATTTAATTACAATTTTTCTTGTAAATCAAAAATAAATCAACAATCGTCATTTTGGCCAGAATTCTCATTTTTTTTAGTTTAATAAAATATTCGAAAATATTTTTTTAATACATTAATATTACAGAATATTATGAATTATGATTAATTAATTTAAAGCTGAATTTTGAGCTTTAGGTTTCAATTTTCAATTTGAATATTTTTGTGAGAAATAAAAGTTAAATGTTTTGTCGCAAAAAATCGCAGCAAAAAAATTTCAATAATATTTATTTCACAAAAGAAGCATTTTAGTTAACATATATACGTATATGACCTATTTTTGACAATATAATATTAGTGTTTTGCTATTTAATGTATAGTTTTCTTTTTAGTGGAAAAGTGAAAAACTGTGCATTAGTTTCGATGTTAAATACACATATGAAACGAAATCTGTGAATTTGAATAAGATGAATGTTTGTAACAATTGCTTGTATTATATGCAAGCATTAAGAACATATGTCATAAGTAAATAAATATGTGTCATTGTAGGCGAAACTCATGGGCGTTTTTATGGCGAATTTTCATCATTTACACGCATATATCAGAAAGAGAAAATAATGCGTGATGATAAAAACTGGTTATTTGACGACATTAAACTGGGTCTTGTAAACGTCCGACAATATTTTAAAGTTATAACGCACTGTCAAAAAAAGGAAGACGATTTATGATTCCATTACACAAAAGAATGTTAAGACGCACTGGGCAACTAACCAACTTGGCTTACCAAAGGCGACTCCGACAACTCGTTTTGGAAGTCAACATAGAATTAGGCAGTTAGTAATGAGGTAGAGAGAAGCTTTAGCCGTGGGGTAGACGTCTTTTGGTATCTAATATGACATACGTGGAATACGTGTGTAGGTACATATACACAAATACATTCACGGAGGCAGCTGGTCAAATTGCTTTTTGAGCATACGAATGACCTCATGCTAGAAAAGCGCTCTTCGCTAGCGCTGGGCCGTTGAAGAAAATTTTTTTCCTACATCTCATGACACATTGAAACGAATTAACCATTTGATTATATTTCACATGCGAAACTGTACAGTTACGTTCGCGGGCAAGACGGTGTTTGGTTTTAGTATTTTTATTGCCTCTCGTCGTGCGGACGAAGTTCGTATAAGAAAACTTGATTGGAAATTGGCTAATATCATTAGCAAATTGTTGAAGAGCTGTCATATTTTACAGCAGATAGGCCACATACATTTTTTTAAAAAGCAAGAACTACATGGAAAAGTTTTGAAAATAAAAGCTATTGCGGTCATAAAAAACGTTTTGTAGACCGCAACTATTTTATACTGATGGTTAAATTCGTTTGGCTAAAATTTTCAATCGAATGCATTACGTTTAATCTTAGAAAATAAATAATATTTAAATTTAGAAAACATTAATCTGTTTTGTAATTAAAAGACAAGATATCTCATTACAATTTTCTCTATGAAGTTTTATTTTTAGGCAACGTGGATTTTATTTTGCCAAAATACTCAGTAAAAGATGTAATAGAGAATGGATAGAAGATAAGAATTGGAATAGATTTTGATTACTTATATTAAAGCAACTACTTATATTGAAGCATATATGTATATGCATATATTGTATTAGTTAATTTGTATAAATAATAGATTAAAACAAAATTAATGTAGTATAAAATACTCTTACGTTATTAGTATTTTTTATTACTATACACATTTTTGGTTTTGATTCTATATGTCGCTAAGATTATATATGTATGGTCCATCTAAGATGTTAACGCTCATCATCGTTGTTTTGGAAATAAGGGTGCATGTACGCATGCATGCATACATATAAAGTTTTCCGCGAATTTGTTTACACCGATACGAGAACGATACCAATTCTAAATCAGGGCTGTTTTAATACGTTGAAAATTAAATTAAAAATTATAATGCGTTACATTTTTATTATAAATTATTGTCATGTTGTAGTATTTTGTAATCAATAAATCAATTCCTGTAATATTCTATTGGTATTTTTAAAAATATTATATTAAACAGATATTCAACCTGGAGAGTGATTCCAAAACTGCTCTCATGTTGTTGAGTTAAATATGTATATAAATAAACAAAATAAGCAGAAAAGTGATATTTTACATTTTTCTCAACAAATTAAATTAAAAAAAGAAAAATTAATTAAACGTGTAATTTCACATCGTCACCCTAAAATATTTCTCACCAATAATATATCGATGAGCGTTCACATCTTGGACGGACTGTACATATATATATTTTATATATTTTTTATAATTTGTTTGCCACAAAGATATAGAACATCTTCATTTAAATGTATTATATTGAAATGATTTAAAATCTTTAAGTATATTCTTGCTATAGACAATTTTAATTTAGCGCATAGTTTTATATTTAAATAATGTTCTTTAGGCAAATAAATTTGTTTTAAGTCTGCGAATAGTTAATATAACTACGTAACATATACCGTTAAAAAATAGTAGGAATAACTAATGATAAACTGATGTCAAATCCTTTTTTTTCTAACCTGTGTATTTTTTTGCTTATGACGATTTCAAACGAAAACAATTATAATTTAGTTACAAAATCAGGGCATAGCTTAATTAGGTCTAATCACTACAAAATATGTAATATCACGTGTAAATCGATATAACAAAAAAACTATTCATGGCAGCAAAAACTTATTTACAAACATACTATTTTAGTAATAAAAATACTATGTACTACTAAAAAATTATGATTTTTGTTATCGTAGTAAATTACATTGCTGTAATTATGTATAGCTTAAATTTATTTCATAGTTAATGTTTTATTCATTATATATAATATTATATATTTTATAGCTGGGTAATCATTTTGTATCGCATATTTTACGGTATGAAAGATCTATGTGCAAGATTACGCTTGTTAGAAAAGCAAATTTTTCTTGCAAAGATTCATTATATATCTAGTATGAGAATTCCATTATAATCGATTTTAGACAGCAGTACTATATTTTATAAGTAAAAATTGACTTAAGCACAAAAATATAGTTACGATATTAATTTAAATAAATTAAATTAAGACGGTTACCACAAAAAAACAATACGTAATATTATTACAATACACATTTTGGCTAAAATAATATTAAATATTTTTTTTATATTTCATTTGTGATATTTTAATTTTTATTTTGACTTTTTTCAAAATCATTTGTAGCTTTGAAAAAAATACAAATAATCACTTTGACTTTAATATATAAAATATGTATCAATTTTATAAAAAATACAATACATCGTAATGATATTTTAAAAACTAACATAAAGATCCAAATAATTCTAAATATAAATAGAATTTTATTTACATATTAAATAGTTTAATAATTAATTATAATAGGTTTTATTCTACAATATATATTAACGAAAACCAAACTAACATAAAATATTATATGGCTAACTAACAACAAACGAACTGCTACGCAAATTATACGATTGATTAAACATTCTTCAATCGATTTCGATCCAATTTGAAACGAAATCCTTTCAAGGTCGTTTTTGTGCTACAATAATACTGCAGTAAAATTGGTAATAATATATTATTCGGTTATTTTTGTATGTATTATATATTGGATTTTAAGTTTCAATCTAAAATAATCTATTTACTTATTTTTTAAAATTATTAATAATTCAATTTTGATTGGATTAATATACACTAAAATATTTTTTTTTTATTATCAGGGCGTTTTTTTAAACATAAAAAGTGCTGGAACTCATTTCTTATCAAGCATTTTACTAAAGAAAATTATATTATATATCATTTAAATTAAATTTAAAACAGCTTTTCCTATGCCAGATTAATTTATTTCAAAATTTAATGATATGAGCATATTGGTCAAAGTGTATTCAAATCGAATTTCGGTCAATAGCAATTAACACTTCTCAGAAGTCTAAAATTCACGTCAAAAGCGATAAAATCGCAGTGGAAACGCTCGTTGCCGAGCGTTCCTGATGAAATTTTACATTTATTCGATGGAATTTTCATTACATTCCAATCAATAATTTGTATAAGATTTTTTGACTACTGAAAACAATGCGTAGCTCAATTACTTGCGTAGCCTATGTTTATATAATCCTCATACATATTAATTTGCCTCGCTCCTATTGAAGAATCTGTATGTATATAATTTTAAATTATAAAGCGGGTCCGATCGCGCCTCATCATTCTTCATAGTTGTGCTCGGGCTACTGTTATTTGTTGATTAGTATTTTGTCCATTTATAATGGCACATTAGATTCCCATCGAACCGACCCATCCAACTCGTTTTTGGCTGTTTACATTTTGCGAGAAAATCGTTACACTCGAACTAATCAAAAGCGGTCGTTCACGTTACTAGTCAAGTACGTAAATATTCACAACTTTTTGCGCTCGTTCGATCGCGTAAAATAAATTTTATAACGTATTAAACAATTGGTAATAAAATATAACAACCTTTTAAGGCAAAACATAACGACGTGATCGACAACAACGAACGTCGAGTAAATTGAACCATTTTGTAAAATTATACACGCGGCAACGTATCTCTCTGTATCGGATAATTGTTTTATTACGTTATTATCTAAGATTTACTTTTACTAGTTTTCGCAATTACGCATTGTTGATTAGCCATAAACGTTACATTCGGGTATATAAAAAAATTCGACCATTAGCATAATAATTTTTACATTAAGCATTTAATGAGCGCAAATTGAATGAGATTACTTTTTTTCGACATTCTAATGATGCAGTTTTTATTTGTGTAATTAATAAATTTTATATGTGAGTTATTTTTAAGATTTAATATATTTAAATTTAATAAATAACGGTCGTAAATTTCAAAACATGTTGCTACCGAAGTAGGGGTGGCCTAGGACTACTAGATACCAGAAATTGACGCCCTGGGCTATACGGAAGATTCCCTAGCTACTGAGCAAGTTTTTTTATACATAAAATAATTTTGTCTCGATCTATTTTATTTTTTCATTTAAGTACCGCTTCAATCGCTGCCCTAAAATAATTATTTATGGATGAGCTACCTCATAATATAATTTATTATATATGCATGTTATTTGAGAATATTCTCTGAACCAAAAATTTTCTCTAATCGACTTTCGAAGGGTTTAATATTATTAAATTAAGCTTATGAATTTTAACCTACTTATAAATAATACCATAGTACATTTTCGTACGTTTCATAAATTAATCAATAAAAACGATAAATTATCAAATATAAAATATTATAAACAAATATTTATTACCAAATATTAAGAAATATTATATATAATATGTACATAATATGTAACATTAAAATCTTCATTTAATAATATAATATGCATTAAGAATTTAATCACCTCAATAAATATGCAAAATTATACGCATTTTTTTCCAGTTATTACAATTTTATGTACATTGTATATGATGTATAAAATGTATATAAACTTGTAATAATACACATAGTATATCATTTTCTTCATTGAATGATATTTTTTAAATAAATAAAGTATAAGGAAGCAATATTACTATCTTATGACATATTTATAGCTATCGTGCATAGTATTTATTATAAAAAAACAGTGGCTGTTTATAAATAAAGTTATTAATACAAAAAGCGCTGTAAATATTAGAGAAACACTAAGTACATTTTCATAAACTAATTGTTACTTTATATTTTCAATTTAGAACTGTTTTAGTAAAATATTTGCAGTACTTATTTTATAATTTTGGGGATCACCCAGCCAAGCAGAAAGCACTTAAAATACGCATTGTTCACGAGAAAAGGGCTTGTCGCATATTCGCGTTAAAAGCGCAATAAACAAAATGTGACTCGCTAACGAGTGCATTTGTTTGCAAGAATCAGGGATTACAAAGGATTAGCAATTTAAATTGATAATTTCGGTGTCTTTACAAATGATTTTGTTTTATAAAGTACAGTGTTTTCAAATATCCACCTGCTAAAGACGACTAAAAATCAAATACTCCCAAATCGTCACGCCAAGAGAATCCAGAGTGAAAATACATCCTCCGTCTCAGTCAAGTGTATGTAAGCGCATATATAACGCACTCATTAACTTATATTTATTTATGAATATAGCTTTAATTAAGAACATCTACAAGTTACCTCTGTCTTAAGACAATTCGCACAAAGCAGAGATAAACCAAGCATTGACAGAGACTTAGAAGAGCAAGAAAGCAGCTGCTTCTCTCTTTGCGTCAACACTGGTCCAACTACGATGTCAAAAATTCAGTGTTTTACCCGATATATGGAGGCGACTCGATTCTACTGATGTAAAAAAACTACGAGTAAATTACCAGGGCCGCCGAGAGCGAACCCGGGCATTAATAAAATAATGATTCCGGGCCACATGACGAAAACGGCATTTTATATATCTCTAAGCATCGTAATATATAAATATTAATAATAATGAGAATCGAATAAAGAACATCTAAACCAAATTTTGCCCAATAGGAGAGCGCAAAAAATAATTATCTCTTCTCAGAAGACAAAAATCCACGTCAAAAGCAATAAAATCATACCGTCGCCGTCACAATTTTATTGCTTTTGACGTGAATTTTTGTCTTCTGAGAAGTGATAATTGTTTTTGCGTTCTCCTATTGACCAAAATTTGATTTGAAAATACTTTGACCAGTGCTCTTATATTAGAAGTCTAAAATAATATTGGTAATTTGTTTTGATAGTGTGATATAAAAACATTTTGAAACATGAATTTTCAGTGATATTTGAATTTAGTAGACTATTGCTATTTACGTAAAATTATGAATTATTCAAGGAATATTGTCTGGCTTTTGAAATATAAAATAATCTAAACGTATTTATAAATAATAAATAATCTTTATTATGGTGTGTTAAACACACATCACATCACAGACCAAGTTGAGATAAGATTAAGGTATTATTATTGATTGAGCTTAAATTTTTTATGCGCGCTATCAACGCTCAAGTTGTATCGCTACACACATGAACACATACTACATAGTACCTTTTGGTACTATAATATGACCCAAAAGTGAGAACACATGTTCTCCTCATCGACTTGGGTCATTGGCTCTCAGCTAGGCTTCCGAGGTTCTCTCTCCTCAGGCGCTGAAGATCGATCCGATGGAGATTTTTTCCCGTCGTCAGGTGACCGCGTCTAATCTCGTCGGTTAAGTGAACGACATTCGGTTTTTACTGTGAGAAAAACTAAATTGCCGCATGGATGTATAATTGCTATATAAAACGTAGCCATCGGCGAGCGTTTCGTCAGCATTTGCTTATTACGATCTACACTTTGAGAAAAAATAACACATTTTTATTTTTCGCTATATTAAGGCAAGAACTATGATGATATAAAATCAACATTCAATATCATGAGATACATATCTATATTATACAAACATCTTGAATATTTTTTAGAAATTGTAATATAAATATAATAAAATAGATTAATCACATGTAGTGTTATAAAAACTTGATATATTTGTAATCTCGTTTCATAATGATACTTTCCGTAATTTATTAACACATAGCGTGAAAATGTAAATAGTAATGCATATTATTTTAATATGAATAAATTTATCAAAGTCAGGATCAATATTTTGTAAATAAATAAAATTAGCTACAATAATAATTTACAAAATATTTTTACAGATTAATGTATGTATCGACCACTCGATTACGATCCTTTGCACTCGAAACTGATTATATAGTGAAATTAAAGTTATATTTTCTCCCTCGATTATTTTAAACATAAATTTAAATTATTTTAGGATGTATTAGTTATAAACTGATACTTTTGAACTTATAAAAAATCTTGTCCTTGGGCATCTTTTCCGGGAATTGCCATTATCATTCGTCTAATTCTCGTGTGAAAAATAAAGTTTTGGACACACTCGTCGGAGGATGCCCCGATGACCGCTGGACCCTCGTCTGTCCGACTCCCAGATTAGCGATTCGTGGAACCAGCAAGAATGCGTGAATTAATCGAGTTGAAAAATCGTCTTTCTTACAGAGGCGAGCATAACTAGCCTCACTCGCCGGCGATGATTGATAGTCGTTGCGACACAATCCGGATTTCGATTCAGCGTTCAGTTATCTCAAACCATACGGAGGCGGCCGCGGTTCCATCCGAATAATTAAACTTTTGAATATTGAGAAATAACCGACATAATTGCCCTTCGAGAGAAAGATAAATTAAAATTCGCACGCTGTTACAGCCTCTCTACGCCCGTCTCTAAATAGATGGAACATTTTACGAGAGTGTTGAAATTGGATTGAATAAAATAGCGGCGTCAGCATTGAAGCGCTTTAATTGCATTCCAATCACAGCGAAGCTTCAATATGGACATCTATCAATATTTTTGATCGTAGATTAATATACGACCAATCGAAATGTACAGTCGTTAACCCGTTGTTGACGCTCCAAATATATTCAAATATTTATATTAGAATCGTACAGTAGAAGTGTTAAAGAAGCACACGTACACTCAAAATGCGCCCAATCAAGTATGACACATAAGAATATTCAAACGTTGAAAATCATAAATTATTAGCATTGAACCCGTTCTAAGATAATCGAAAAGTATTTTTTTATAAATACTTGCGTCGTTATCCAGGATTAAGATATAACATAAATCAATCAGTAACTTAGTTAAAAGACCCATTTCGAATTGGCAACACATTTTATAGCGACAGCCAATTTAACAGCTGATAGCTGATTTGTGCTCAGTTTGGTTTGCCATTTCACCATGAAAATTTATTTCGAAAATCATGGTTCAGTTTACAAAACTTACCATGCGCTACGTCTATTTTACTGTCGACATAAACGTCCATCCAAGCAAGTAATTCGGATAACCATGCATATTCTAATTGATAATACGCATCCGCAGAGACGTCGTACAGTGCGCACCGAATAAGTTGTTTCTGCTGTGGGGAGTAGTATTGAGGAGGACCCGAATGAGTCGATTCGTCATCGTGCACAGCAATTGGAGCTGTGTCCATCCATTTTATGGAAGATTTTGCGGAAAGATCTTGGTTTACGAGCTTACAAGATCCAACTCGTGCAAGAATTGAAGCCGCTTGACAATCGTGTGCGTCGTAAGTTCGGTGAATTAGCACACGACAAATGCCTCCACCTGCCTACCCTGAATGACGTCCTTGGATATTTTGTCATATATTTATATGTATTAATTTTATAAATGTATTGTTTTTGATAACAATTTATTATTTGTTATATCAGTTTCATCTTTTTCAACAACATATACATATTGTTTCCTGTATTTACATATAATTTATGATTATATATTGTATTTTAAAACAGAAATGGGAATTAATTGAAATAATTAAAGAAATTTATCTTGTAGATAACTAAAATACATAATGGCTTTTAACTATACGGTTAAGATATAACAAATATATTCTAAATGTTTAGTCCATTATGGACCTTAAAGTCAGTCTATAGATTAGAAGTAAATAACCTCAAATAAGTTGAAATTAAAATCTCTGAAGTAATAAAGGCTTTATAATCAAACAAAAAAGGCATAAAAGCTTACTATTTAAAAGGTTATATTTTTTCAAACATCTTGTGTGTAAGGAACCTATTTACTCATTTCATTAATTTAGTTTGAAAAATATCTGATCCACTCATCTCTGCCTATTTATAGATACATATGAATTTTAAAAGCAATTTGTGTTAGTTAATTATCAAACATTCAAAAACATCGACCAAACATAGTTTAGCAATTTAAATGTTTTAAGACTATTATTTAGGAACTGATAAGAACATATTATATACTATAATACTACATTGATTTTTTCTCTGCAATACGTATATTTCTCAAAAAATCTATATAATATAATACTATGTTGTTTTTCCTAACTCAATAGCCAGAATAATTTTCAGAGACATTTCATGATTTTCACTCTTTTATGTGTAAAGAGCTGCAAATGCATTAACAGTTACAGACGAGGAAGCGTAAAAATGCTACTATCATCTTCAACAACATATTTTTGAGAATAAGGATTTTCCACCCTCATGAACTTTAAAAAAAGTACAAATAGCGATTGAACATAAAATTCAAATAACTTTGACATATTTTTTTCTAGACCTAATATAAAAATGCTTTCAATCAAATTCTTTGGATATGTTCGTATTTTATTATTTCATTTGCGACTAATTAAGCCTTATAATTTTAATTTTTAGCGAATTATTCCCCTACAGCTAATTTTAAAGAATCTAAGGAATGGGTAGTATCATAATGTAGTATTTATACAAAAAGACCAAAAGTTTCGAGCTACGCTGTAAATGTTTTTTTGCTAATTAATTATAGTATATAAAAAAATACTTCATTTTAGTTTAGTATAATTAATTATTGTATATTTGTAGACAATTAGTAACGATTATATTATATTTTGACTATCAATGAAAAAAGTAGATAATAGTTTTGCTACGGAATATAATGTAATACATTTCAACAAAAATATATATTTGCATTATCATTTTATAGAATGTTTTTAAGTAAGTACTTAAAAATGGACAAGTTAGATGTGCGTTGTTTTGCGAGATATTTTAATGGAACAAGTATAGCTTTTATTGTGTATTGTCTCGTAATGGAATCGAGTACATTTAACCAATAAATATATTGTACCATAAACATGAATTGCAATTTAATGTTTTTACTCAATTCCGGTATTGCTAGACAACTTTTCAGTTTATCGAATCCATTTTACAGACGATTGTCCATTATATAAGTATTGAAAAAGCGTCCTTGAGCCTTTTTTCGGCGTTTCCCGCGCAATCGAAATACACACACCTCAACTTTTGTACGATCCGTTCGTTGGCGACGAACGGGTTGAAATGGAAGTACTTGACAAAAACAGGGCATCTTCGCTTGTATACATTGGAAGGTACCGGCATTCCACAGCCAGTCTTCCAGTGTTAGTAGTCTGCCTATTAAAATTTGATGGTACCTGCCGACAGGGGCCAACGCACGCAATAGAGAGCGTCGTGAATCTGGACGCGCGTGCTTTTTTGACGGATACATTTTAATATAATACGTATGCGTGTCTTTTTATATTCATTCGTTTTAATTTTTCATTGAAATTGATAAATCGAAAAATCGGCCGGGTTGGTTCTTGCTCCGATTTTTTACGGCGATATAATGTAACGAGCGTCGGAAAGTGATGCTTTTGATTGATCACCGGGCATTCCAGCGGATATATTTGTGAGCGAAAAAAATCGTTGAAAACAAATAAATTTTTTAGGAGGCAAACCATAATATATTGTAAATAAATAATTTATTCCAATTATTAATACTGATGAAGATCAATTTAAAAATGAATTATTATTTATCAAAAATATAGCGCCATCTGCAAGCGAATGTCTTAAGTAAAATGATCAGATTTACATATAAACGACTATAAAATGGTTCAAATCTTGGATAAAATATAAAAATATATTTTTGTAGAAAATTATGTTATGACAATAAAAATATATTTCATTAATGTCATAAAAGCAAACAATAATAATAGAAATACAAAAGAATTTTCACATTTAGGTGATAATATTTTATTATGAAATTTCACGCCTAAAATGTATGTTTCTTCAAATTAAGTGTTTTATAAATATGTAGAAATAATATATTTCGCATAAATAAGCTAATGGTTAATTTTATATAACATATTTTATATCTAAATAAATGTTAAATATTTCAAGATTAATATTTTAAATATAATTTCAAGATTAATATTTTAAATATACTATGCATTCATGAGCTTGAGATAGTCTATAACAGACGTCGACAACCTTTTTGTCTCAAGTTCCACTTTCGACATTCTCGTTATCGCCGGAGAACGCATATATGCGACATATTTTGTTAAGAAATTGAATTGGAGAGAACATTAATAATTCCAATTTAGTTTTAAATCTTTACAATAGGTGAATACACATCTGATTACAACACGTTTGCTTATTATTTTTATGATTTCATTTTTCTAACTTAAATACCTTTTTTATTTTCAAAACCATTTTTACGTAAATGGTGATAAACTACAGACTACTATTGTATATTAAATACATGTTAACGTTTATCTTCAAAGCTAAATATTTTATGCTTAGATGCACTTGTAGTCATCAACTATGTGATCGTACTGTTACATTTTTTTATAAAATGTAATTTAAAATCTGCAGATAGAAATGATATTTGGTTAGACCCAGCTATATAAGAATAAACCGCAAAAATATTTTATATGTAATCTAAGATTGTAAAATTGAGGCAGATGTGGTACTAAAAAACGCAGGTTGTAGATAAACATTTTATAAAGATAATCTGACCGCTCCAGATAAGTATTTAAAAATCATTTGCGAGAAGCTCTGAACACTTCTGAGTAAAGTAGTTATGTGAACGTGAGTATACCAACAATAATGTGGATTAAGAAGAACCGTTCATGTACATATGTATGATATATGAATAAAAAATAATATGAAAAATGTTTCCTAAATTAATAATAATTACTATAACTAATAATAATAATAACTAGTTGGATTGTTGATATTTAACGAGTTAACAAAGCACTATGATTCAGGAACAAATTTGTATGTATTTCGAAATCGGTTTCGATTATTCCAACCTTTTTCATGGATTATCATGTTAGCGCCAAAATTCACTTGGTATCAGTTACTCTCAGCGGATGTAGGCTTTCGAGCGAAGGATCTATAGGAAGATTTTTAAACCTACTTGCAAGTATGGTACTTGGCATCGTCGGTATAACAAAGAGCTATGCGAATTAAATGAGGAGTCTGATGTCGTCAAGTATATTAAAATTCAACATCCCAAGTGAGCCAGGTATCTGCTTTATATAGATCTCGAAATATGCTAAGCGACTAACTTTTTATAAACCCGAGAGTAAGAGGAGCACAGGCAGACAACGGCTACGTTGGCTAGATAGAAGTTAATCTTGGATGATGCAAAGGTTCACTCCGGACTGTAGCATTATGAGAATGTTTCAACATAAAAATGGAAAAAGTGTTTTATGCCGAAACGCAGTAAGATCAGCATTGACGAACAAATTGAAAAAGTTCTCCCCTTCGTGTTTTAAAACAGATTCGATAACTATAGCACGTTTGTTTTGAGTGTTAAATAACTGTAAAGATGTAAAAGATGATTCCGACTAATGTTTTGATACTAGTCACTCTTCCTCAACCATATCTCTTAATATAAATGTGAATATCATTCGTTCTATTTTTGTTCCAGTTGCACTCTAAGACCCTAAAAAAAATATAGCCATCCTCTTTCCATTTCAACATTCTCTTTGTTTTCATATTAGTCCTCTTTATTTTAAGCAAAAACGCTGTTTTACAAACACTATAAAGTTTTGAAATTCAGGCAGAAATAGTCCGTTTTATTCGCAACATTTTTAGCATTTCACGAAGCTTGGTACAATCATTCGCAGAGTTCTAAATAAGTTGAATTGCCTTATTCAATAAATAATGTTTATCGGATTTTTTATGTATATCTAGATTGTCTAGAAACGCTTATATTTATTAAATATGTGTGTTTATAGACAAGATAGACAAATACAAATAGAAGAAAAAAAACTATAGTAAAAGAGTATAAACAATGTCTAGTACACAAATTCTATGATTGAAAAAATAAGTTGTCCCTAAAAAATATGCGCCCTAATTTTTTACTTTATTTTAGATTAATTAAAAAAAAATATTATGATCATTATTTTCTACTTTATTATAATTTAAAAAATTAATACCTTTAATATAGGTATTCAGGTATTAACTTTAATAATATGTTGATATAATACCGGTATCGAAAATATGCTTCGTTATTAAAAACTCTATGCATAACGGAATATTTTATGAATTATCAATTCAAAATCACTTTTTTTCAGAATAAATAAAGCTGGAATTTCAATAAATTAAATAAAATTGAATTGAGGAGAATTTTTTTTACGACAGTGGTTTTCAAACTCAGAAAAGCAAAGAAGCATTCAAGTCAGAAAAATAAATAGGACAGACCTAAGTTTGAACATTTCTTTATTCACTGTGCTTGTAAAAAAATATTTTCTTACGTTAGTTGGAAAAAATCAGAAATATTCTTACTAGGCGATCTTTTGAGGTACGTATAGCCCATTTTGGAATCCTCTGCTTCACGCTTTAGAACAGTAAATTAAATAAATAAATATAATTTTATTTCTATATAATAAAAGTATGTGGAGCTTATCGTTACACTAATCAGACATGCCAACTATATTGAGTCAGAAATATAAACATTCCGATTTCGTCCGAAGTATCAAATTAAAAGAAAGAAAACTTTTGTATACTGATATTAACCTTTGACCTATAGATTGATAAAGCTCGCCATAATGACCGAGTTGTTCAGACAATTGCTCGAGTTTTAACGGGGTTTGGGATCATTCAGAGGTATTTTTCGAAAAATGTTGCCTTCTGCAGATGCAGCGAGTGGGTTTTGATCAATTAAAATAAGGGCATGCGAAGGATGTGATTCGCGGAACTGGAATTGGTCCGTCCCGCGATGTCCGCTGTTTTTGTCAACCGAGGCACCTGTAGTAGGCCGACAGCCATCCTCGCCTCTGATTTATGTCCGACGACTCGTCACAGCCTCCGGGAGCCGGCTGCGAGCAACTGTTTGGATCTGCTTTTTTGAAACAATGACCTGGGAAAGATATTTGGACATGGCCATATCGGAACGGATTCGACGCACACGCACGTTTGCGATGTAGCGGACGAATAATGACACTGGTCAATTTTACTTACGCTCAATGCTACTCATTATTTATTATCACGATTTAGGATAACGTTAACTACAAATAATTATATTAATATAGTATACATAAGATTTTTTAATTATGCAGAATACATCAGAATATATATCACTGATAGATATGGATATTATAGAAATAATTAGAAAGATCCGAAATTTGTAATTACAAACAATTAACTGTTTAGTCCTTTCGAAAAACTGCAAAAAAACTCGGGCTATAAATTTTTGAACAACTCAGAGAAAAGCATCACATTGACAGTTTCAAGAAAAATGTCTTAGAGAATGATATCAAACTATATTGGAAACTTGTTACAAACAAAAAGTAACATGGAAGCCAAAATAGAAGCATGGAATAATTAATATGTAACGTGATATTTGCCACAGCTAAAACACTAAAATTTAACTAGAATGGATAATGTCAGATGGACTAAGGCAGAGTTCGGCAAAGTGCGGCTCCGGAGCCGCATACGGCTCTTTGGCCCCTTAAGTGCGGCTCTGGCACAAATATCCACGGGCATTCGCGCAAGACGCGCCGGATTTAAAAAACAAGGAAATATGGAGCTCTAAATTTGAACGTGTTGATTTGGAAAATTATAATAAAAGTTTGCTAAATTAATAAATAGATTTGGCTCTCATTTTTTTTAATCGTTGTCATGTACATATTTGGCTCTTTGGCTAATAAGTTTGCCGACCACTGGACTAAGGTACAACTTAAATGGTTTTAACAGAATGTTAAGTATGTGTCATCTATGATGAATTAAGATTCCAACCAAAATATTCAAATGTATTTAGCATTTTTCTACTATTCGACACTTAATTATTCAGGCAGTTATTCAAATAGTATTCGTATTTATTTTAATTAATATATTTGCATTAAAAAGGTCATAAGTTTATTTACTAATAATTAAATTTTAGACACTTGGGACTATGATTATGATGTTAAAGAGACACTTCTTGCCTTTAAAATTGTAACTTGAAATTCAAAGCACGATTTTATCTTCTGTGAAAAACAATAATACCGTTCGCTTAAATAATACAAAAAAATATTAAGATAATTTCTAAAAAATCTCTACATCAATAGCTAATTTTCAATGCATAGATATTTACAAAATATGTATTTTTTAATTTTAATAAATGTACTATTTATGATGATTTTTCATATATATAACGTGATTTATATGTATTGCTTACTATTTTCGTAGCTTTAAACTGTAAAACTATACTAATATTTTTAGTTTTACAATTTTAAATTTTAATAGTTTAAAATGTCGAATAGTTGGAATTTCTAATAACAAAGGAAAATTGTAAGAGAAGGCAAACAAATCTCAATATTTTTTCTTATTAGTGAACATCATGAAAATTAACGGTTTATGTTATTATTTTGTTAAAATTCAGTAAGTTATAAAAAAGTTGTACAGCCAAAAAAATATTTGCGTTTTTTTTAATGAGCTGTGCTATTTATTGTACATAAACAATAATACATACATCTGTCTCTGCAGATATCTTATTGAGGAAATGATTTGCTCTTGCTAATTGAGAATTTATAGTGTTTGATAATCAATTAATAATATAAAAGTAAAATGCAATAATTAAGTAATAATAATAATAAGTAATAATTTAAATATAAGGACTAGCTGTCGGTACCTCACGATAGTGAGCGAAGCTAGCGAGTGTGCGGATACCGGACCCTCAACTTTTTGGGTTTTAAATATTATTTTGGCTTCGTTTTGATTTTTTTAAATTTAATGGTTCAAATTAGACATTATTATTTAGGATTTTCAATGATAGTCAAAATGGTTTAATCTATAAAAAACTACTTAGTATTTTCAATTCATTTGAAAATAGGTTTACAACTTGTCTAAATATTTCCAGAAGAAAACATTTTATATTATTTATCGTTAGATTTGAAACTTAGATATTTAATGATAAATCTAAATATTATATATCATTTATGAATCAATTTAAAACTTAGCTAGATAATAATAAATTCAATATTTTACAGTGTAATACCAATATAACGAAGCTCACGGAACTAATGAATAATTTCAGTGTACTGAAAATTCGTTATATTGAATGTAACGAAGATGATATATTTTTATTTTATTTTTAATTACCATATTACTACAGCATCAAAATAACCTCTTAGAAGGTTGACAGATCGTTTTTTGTCCATGTTTAAGGATTATTTATCAATACTTTCATTTTGAGAAAAATCATTAGAAAATTTCGATATTTATAAAATGTTACAACTTGACATTTTTTAATGCTGAACGGCAAACGAATAAAAAAAGCATATTTTCATATTAAATTTAAATAATCTTGTAGAGATAAAAAAACAGTTATCGCTCTAAAAAATAATATGCTTAAATTGTAATTTTATAATAAAAAGTCAAAGGGAACAACTTATGTGTTGTATCATATATTAATAATAAAAAAACGTAATAAAGCAATAAATCTATATGTCTCTAGGGATTAAAATCATTTCTTTCTAGAATTCTGCAATTCTGAAACAATTATTTGATATTTAAATACATATTTAAATTTTATTACTTTAAGAATCTTCATTTGAACCTATCAAATATATTACAATACTAGTTATTATTACTTGTGTATTTTATTTTTTAGGTTGTTGATAGAACAAAGAATTATTACACAAATTTTCTAGTAGCTAATAAAAAAAATTACACGGATTACGTTCTATGTTTTATTTGACGTTGTCTTTAGATTTACTTAATAAATATTAATCAAAACCAGTTTTAAACAAAATCTTTGACAGCAATATGAAAAAGAATGACTCATTATAACACTCGAAAAATATTAATCATACATAAATAAAAAATAGGCAATCGTTTGAAGCACTATTATTTAAAACGTGATTGATGAAAAAAATATTTGATTTAATTTTTAAATAAATATGTATTTGCCTCCATGCCAGTTTTAAAAGCATAGACAGTAATCAACTGAGCAATAAAGATTTTAGATATTTTTATACGTCGAATAAATTGGCATTCTCGCGAGAAATCTCGCTACACGTAAGTGAGCGTTTTCTTGATAGTTAAATGAAACCTCTTCTCTTATATCCACGGTGGAACAATGGCACACGGGGTTGTGATTAAAATCTAACCTCACCGGTCCCCAGACGGTAGCTTAGCAACTTGGGTATAAACCACTTAACGGCGATGGCGCTGATGATAAAGTGACACATTTCTTCGGTTAATTGCTCGCTAAAAAGGACTTCGGCGGCCTTCCTTGACCACACTCACAATTAAGTCAATCTCAAATGGAATCCTAGCTCTATAACAGTGTCGATGTGACTTAGTAGCCAGTTCGACAATTACGCTTCAAGGAACGCATCACGGTTCTTTATATGAGAAAACTGCCACTACTTCGTTAGCGAAACACAATAAAAAATAACAATTAGAAACCTGAGAAAGTTTGCCTCGACAGCTAATCGATGTCCGAAAAAACAGTATAATTACAATCTTAATACAATTTTCACATTATTTATATTTTTTTCGCTAATGAGAGTTTCGCCATGTTAGAGTTATGGTCGCGTCGGATTCTTTATGTTTCTGTATTTTTTTTTATATTCTCGTCAGTCACAGCGCAAATATGTATTGTTCTTTAGAAGCTTAAGCGGAACACGAAGAATGCGGACTAATAAAGTGGATAGATCGACAAGATCTCCCCAGGTTCAGTAATTGGACTTGAAGTCACATACAGATGTCGCGTGCTGCTTCCTTATTCCACCTCATCTTACACACACTGCAGATTGTGGTCATTAATCTAAAATTACGTACTACATATTTGCTTACATGATTGAAAAGATGTACGTGAAAAACTGTCATTAAAATTAGTATATTGCATAGGTTTTCATTACATATCTGAGCCTGCATACCTTTATTGATATTATCAATTTATGTTAAGAGGAATAGGGGACATGAATGTGCCCTTTGCTCTGCGAAACCCACCGAAGATAGGAAGACAAGTGCCTTTGTTACTCCCGAGTTATGTGAACCATAAAATGTGTTCAGATCGCAATCTGCCATATACGGGGGTGGTGCTCGCTGGTAATAGTTGTGAAAAGTGATTTTTAATAACGGGACCAGTATGAGTAATTACTATCGAGTTTGCATAAAACTCGGATTAATTCACGTCTCGTTTAGCGGAGGATGTGAAAATAAATAAATCTGTCATACAAAGTGAAAGAATATGTGTTAGAAAATAAAACTTAATTGGTAGTTAGGGCTAGAAAAAATTTGAAGCAATTATTATTATCCCGTTTGAATGAAGATATTATGCTAAGCGCTGGTGAAATTATATGTTGCTCTAAAATGTCTATAAAACGCAATTTGATAGATTCTTCAAACCCAAACCTAAACTAATTATAGTTTTAAACTAAAAAACAAGCTAAACCAACTCATCTCTCAGAGGAAAATAAGCTGAAGAAGAAGTATAAACAGACGTCGCATCTCGCATACTGTTCTATAGTTTGTTTGCATTTGGATATTACACTATGTTTTAAAAAAATGCTATTCTTATTATTATATTACTATTTACTTATAATATAAGAGTAGTATTCAAACCGAATTTTGGCCAATAGGAGAGCGCAAAAACAATTATCACTTCTCAGAAGTCCAAAATTCACGTCAAAAGCAATAAAATCGTGTTGGCGCCGTCGCAGTGGGAACGCTCGGTAAGGAGTGTTCCCACTGCAACGGCACTATTGTAATTTACATTACAATTACAATTAATTAAATTATAGAATCGTTCTTGTGTCATTGCATTCTTGGGTGTTTTTTTTAGATAGTTGTTGGACCTGGAACGAGTACAGGGTATACCCTAAATAAGTAATAAGAAGATTTGATTTTGTGATTAAATAAATTGGTCCGGTAAAGGTTTAAACATAAAAAAATTCTTTATATTTTGAGATATATGATAAGTTTATATGCTAATTTGAATAATACTTAAAGCAAAAAATGGATAAGTTGATAAAATAATATAAAGTCAATTTTTCTACTATTATATTATATTTTGATTTAACGGTAAAAATATTGGCTGATGGTTGAGTAATTGCCATTTTTTTTTTGAATTTTTACGTGCATGGGTTTTTCTATGTTGTTTTCCCATAAAAGTTTTTTTTAGAAAGAGGGTTTATTTTTTGTTAAAATGAAGGTATCCGAATACCTGCATTTTGCATTAATTTAGGGAAATTGCACCCAAAAAAATACACATCTAAAGGAGTGTAATTGTTTTCGTAGTAAATATACTTTACAATACAATATGTTTAAAAAGTTTTTAATATAATAAAATTTATGGATATCATTTTTGAGCACCAGATTTCTTTGAAAATAATTCGTAGCAATACTTAAACGAGAAAACTTTAATTTTATATTTTTACTGTTTTTTTTATTTACGTTAATGTTCATCATGATTCATGACGCATTGGGGAAACCTGTCAAGTCATGATGAGCAGATTTGTAATATAAAATGAATCATAAATCTAACCTAAACATGAATGAATATTGATATATTAAGAAAAAAATAGGTAATAATATTAACATATTATTAGCATCATACCTGCTGAAAGATTATATATATATATATATATATATATATATATATATATATATATATATATATATATATAAATATATATATATATTTATATATATATATATATATTTATATATATATATATATATATATATATATATATATATATATATATTTATATATATATATATATATATATTTATATATATATATATATATACATACATATAGTACATATAATATATATATATATATATATATATATATATATATATATATATATATATATATATATATACATATATATACATATATATATATATATATATATATATATATATATATATATATATATATATATATATATATATATATATATATATATATATATATATATATATATATATATATATATATATATATATATATATATATATATATATATATATATATATATACATACATATAGTACATATAATATATGCTTGTTAAATAAGGGAATAATACCAACATATACTATGATAAAAATGCATGTGCCTATATAGTTATTTTTTTTATGATACTAAATCTAGCTAAATTTATTTATTAACATACTATATGTACATACCATAAATAATAGGATTTGTTAGCATTAAATAATGATTTAAAATTATTATGTAACATCTATTTTTGCATCTATAACTAACATATACATATATTTTTGTAATGTATTAATAATAATAACACATTAATGTAGGCTAATTTCAACTGCGCTACATTTGATTACATCTATAATTATGATTCTAGTAGGATATAAAATACATGTATACATTTTGTTAAATATGGATTATATTCAAATAAACTTTTAATTTAGTATTTTTTGCAAGATTAATATTGTTGGATATTTAACTAACAACAGTTTTTTTATCCCATATACATATGTTATTAACCGACCTCATTTATATTGGATAAGTTCAAAACTATATAGACAATATATTAAGGTAAATTGAGAGAGTTAAAAATTCGCCAATACAATATTTATATTTTGTTAATATAAAAAATAGTAATGGAAAACTTACCGATCTTTAATATTTGCCAGTCCATGACTAAACGTAGCGTTCGCGTCTATGCCTATGATGATTTAATGGAAGTCAGAAGCAATAAGTTTGTTTGAAATGTAAGCACACAGAAAGAGAGTGCAGCGCAGGTGGGAATCCGCATCTTACATACATGACTTCTGAATGAGGCTATATATTTTTACGCGCTCATTTGAAATTCACGGGATTTGACAGCGAACCGTGCCACCATTGCAAAAGGCTGAAATAATGGCATCGGATTCTGATCGAGAAGATGGGGAGCTGTGAGAAAAAATTATGACGGGGAAAAACGTAAACACAGAGAGAGGAAAAGAGCGAGAGAAGAGTTCCATTAGACAGCGACAATGGGAAGAATGTGCATTTGCGAACACAGTTTTACATAAGCATTGCGAAGATGGTGTGCAAACTAAGATAACATCGGATCGCCAACAAAGAATACTCGAAACGGATATTTAATTGTTTCTCACAGTTTTGACGATGAAAGGAAACGTCATGTGCACCCTAGCAAGAGCGTATAATAATCAACAATTATCACGTGTATATCCATTTCAGAACACGCAGTAAATTATGATGTTAACTATAGAAATATACATCATCTCAACACCTATATATAATAACACAGTGAATTCTATCTTCAAAATATTCGGTGCGGAATTTAATTTTCTGGTTGAAAGTACAGAAACTACAGTCGTGTGAAATTATACCATAAATAAAACATGTGATAAATTGTATCATTGGCGGTCACGTGAAGGTCGAATAGCTATTGATTTCTTCGCAGTAAATTAGCACGTACATCGTATTTCTGTCACGGAACAACAAGTAAAAATTAAAGCCATAAATCTGCAACATATGTAAGTCGTTGGAAGCTGTGTGCTGGCTTAACACATTAAGTCGTACTATTGTCTTTGGGTTTTAAGATGACATGCAGATTCGATTGGAAAAGTTTTTGAAACTGTGACAAAATATCTTACAAATAATGGTAGATGGGTAATTGGAGATAATTTCACTATTTTTCACCACAGATTGCTAAAGTATTTTTTTTAGCTCAGCCACGTTACATTATTGAACATCAAGAGTCCATTATAGGTAAATCAAATTTCCGTAAAAACGTGGATGAGAGACCCAAGTAGCTATTAAATTCATTACTTTTATTACAACTGAAATTAGATCATTTAGTTCTGTGAATTCTTCCTTGGCATACAACAGTTTCTTAAGGATAATGCAATGAAAAGGAACAAGTGGATGTTCAATAGCTTCCATAAGCATTTTATTAGATCCCACATTTTTCCCCACCATATTGGGTGCACACTGTAATTACTGACACAACTTTAGGCATATCGATGCTTAGGTCACGAAATACCCTAAACCTTATTTATTTTTTATTTTTAATTCTTCAACTCATCAGAATATATAGCAATAATGGATAACCAAGCATTTGTTGTGACATCAGTATATTAAGAGAAATCTAAAAATATTTACAATTTTTTTTTCTCCTTCCTATTAATGCTGTTAGTTTGTGTTCAGTCTCATAATTTTGTCTTTGATGTACTTTCTACTGTGTGAACTCAGAAATTTAATGACGCATGTGTTATCCAGCATATCTTGGTATGTTACCTTTGACACGCGTGTCATAAATTCGCCATCTATATATGTATATATGTATATGCAATACTATTAAATAATCTGGTTTACATAGTAACCCAACTGAGCCTAAATAGCTTATAATATCAGAGCACATCTCGTGACAAAATGATCAGGAGCTTAGTCTAGCAATGATATATTGAGTCATTAAGCTCATTTTTATATGAATAATTATGTGAACAAGCAAAAGCTGGTTAAGGAATATATCAGTCTATATTTACATTGAAAATGATGAGGGTATTAAATATATTTTTTGTCGATTTTAGCACATGTTTTCAGCAGGTTAAAGCCACTGCGATATACGAATATGATCAGAGCAACAATGAGATTTTCAATGAACTTTTTGATGAACAAAGTCAACCAGATTTTACGGCCCTGTTATTTTTTAGTGTATTTTGGAAGGAGCAGAACATTCACGCCAAATTAAACTTACATAAGTATTCTGAATAAAATATTTAGCAGCAAGAGAATGAAAAATATTACGTACGTAGCCATATAAAATAAAAATAATTGCGAAAGTTAATTGTGTTTTCATCATCCAGTATCAGTAAAATAATTTAACGCTAAATCTTCGTTAAATTATAATGAGATTTTAATTACTCAATACCATATACACAAGATAATAAAGTAGCATATTTCACGCTTATCTATACGAAAAGCAGTAACAAATAATTTTATTAACTTAATCAAAAGCGTTAAATTCGTTTCTAAAAAAGCAATAAAATATGTTTAGATTTTAAACTAGATGTACATACATATAACTAGATAAGCGGTTGAATTATTTTCACTACAGAAAAATAAGAAGCTCATAGAAAGACAATTGATCATAAATATTGTTTATAATACATCATAAATTTATTTATCATTAACTTCGACAGGATTCAAGCTTGAATCGTCGGTATTGGAAATTGAATATACTGTTTTATCCCATATTTATATCGCTCCAGTGGTTATAAATCGATCTTTGATATTTTTATAAAATCACAATACCTCATAAATACACATAATGCGATACTATATATAGACAAAATCATGGATATGTATGATACAGTGGCTCTCTCATACACACACGTAAGGCGTCCTTTCAATAGAGTCCTGTTTTATTCATCTCGTCCTCGGATGCCGCCCCAGGGATATGACGACACAGCATCCAAAGAGATAAAATCTCGCCGTTTGAATGTTTTGTTTTAGCCGAGATCTTTTATATGCGTCGGCTTATTGTTCTCCTGCAGCGAAGAACAAAGGCAATTTGTTACCGCGGCAATATTAGTTATAAAATTAGTATTTAATTATCGTTTATGGCTTTGAACCTTGGCTACGAAAGAAGCAATGTCTAATAACAGAAACATACCATAAAACCTTTACTTCCTTTACTTCTTTCTGAGATAATTTGTCCCTATTTAATTGAAGTTTCAATTGGAAACGAGACTCTTTATAAAACTATAAAACGTTCATTTTTCAATACTTGCTCATACAAAATAATTAAACAGTATTTAGTATTGCTTATTCAATTATTGATTATAGATTATGCAATTATTGTAAATATAACGTTGCAACATAACAGGCATTTAGCCGAATGCGTTACAACGGGGTAAAGATAAGCAACAACTATTAAGTAAATTGTGAAATATTAGACTAAAATCCAGTCTATAAATCTGTGACATATATTTTTTTAATTATAAACAATTATTACAGTTTATAATCAGTATGCAAGACCTAGTTCGGTTCAATTCTAATTATTAGTCATTATATTCATATACAAGGTTATAAAAGTCTATGGAAATCTAATCTAAATTAATTGATAGTAATTATAATTATTGACAGATCAATAATTCTGATCTCACCAACACGATAGACATTTCAATAAATACTAGCGTCTGTATGCCACTTAAACCAATGACTTTTAGGTATTAATCACTTATACTACTGCTCTATTAAGTAACTATATGATCCTGACATTATTTTTAAGATAAAGGCTTATTCTAGTTTAGAGGTCGAACGGGTGTGACTTAACAGCTAAAATAGACTGGTGATGGATTTAAAATGACAGGTCCTGAAAGTCGGAGAGTCTCTGCTGGAGTGTCGAGTTTTATTATTGTTGACAGATCTGTCATGAAATGCTATTGTGATTATGCTAAACGATATGCAGATGTACTCGTGCTGTGTGTCTTTCTTTGTCTACTCCCTATGAGCAAGTGTCACATATTTTATATTACTGGTTCGAGACAGCTCAGGTGAATCAGAAATAAGAATATTGGTGGACCACTCTTCACACCCACGAAATGTGTTTAGGCCTTTAAACAGTACACTTAACAATAGGGTAGAATAACAAGGGTAGAACGCAAAAAGTAGTTTTTACGGTATTTATGGGTGAAAACGAGTGATTAACGTCTCGGGATGGAGTGAAATATTAACAATTATTAAAGCCCATGTTTAGTCCCGAGATTTCTCTGTCATTGTTAGGCATTACATTTAAAACGGGATGGTTTGTATTTTCATTTGTTCAAAATGATCGTTAGAATTCCCTCTAAATTAATTATGCAGGTAGTTAATAACCACACAATTTTTTAATTCAAATAATTGATAAGAAGTTTTTAGTCCTAGTGAAAAACACTAGTATCATATAGAATTCGAACCCTAATTTATAAATCGCTGAATAGTCCTGGGTTCGATTACCATATGAAATGTAATGTTTGTTATTTGGGTAAGTGATTATTATATAATTATGATTTACCTAGATTTTACGGATGAATATCGTGATGATGAATTAAAACCGAGCTAGGTCGTACAAATTAGGTAATAAAATTTCATGCGTGAGAACATGAGATGTATTTAAAGAAATACCACTGGTCTATCGTGCTAGTATAATTATAATTAAAGTTAAGTAAAAGTAAAAGGAGGAAAATAAATTAATCGTTTATTAACACTTCCTTTCAAAAAATAATCAAACGTTACAAATGCTAGCAAAATTATAACTATTTTAGTTCGCAGACTACTTACATAACTTAAATAATAATACAATTTCGTAACAAATATTGATTATATTTATTATAATCAAGCGAAACGATATATTATGTCAAAATCGAGTCCAAAAAATATCAATTTCTAAAAGAAAAATAATTTAATGTTCAGTAACTTTAAATAAAACAGTCAATAATAATCAATAAATTTGTTATAAATTATCAAAAACTAATTTGTTTTTATTTTATATGTACATACTACTAACCATTTAATATAGTAATACGATATTTTAAATTAGCGCAGAATTATTATAATTACTCAGCCTTTAACATAGGAACATTTAACTTTTACTCTTTTTAAGTTACTAAACATTTTTTCAAACAACTAAATAAGATGAAACAAAATTACGGATCCAGCAAATATAGACATTGCAAAAAATATTGCACAATGTTATATTATGGAGGGACCAGATTTCCAAGAAAATATATTCAATGATTCTACTATTCCTCGAGTTTAAATACTTATGCTTTTTGGGAATCTTGAAAGAATGAGAGGAAGATAAAAATAGGCCAAAAATAAAAATGTCTTTTAATCGGAAAATAATCATCACGAAATCGTGTCAAGCGATGGTTATAAGTTTTGATTTTCATCAATAAAGGAACGACAAAGTATAAATATGATAAAATAATGTGGCGAGACGGGAAGCCTTATAAATAGTGAGATCCTGCTCTAAGTCAAACCGCGAAAACGATACGTCGCACCAGTTAAAAAAACGGTTAAATAAATTGATGCAAACTAGTGATTACAATACACATCGTACATAATATTTCACGAAATAAATATAAATAAAAGCGACTCACCCGATGCAGAAGAGCGACTGCTTCGTCGTTTGCGATGTTGTGTTCTGCTCCACGGTACCGAAGCTTCCGCCGCCCTAAAGTCATAATTAACCCAGTTTTTATTACTAACATAATTTGGATTCAATTCTAATTACGTGTATATTCGTCACAATTAAGGTTAATACTCTAGGCGCCATAATAATTTTATTATCTAATCAAATCTGAGTCTAGTGCATTGTTTTAGTGGTTTAATGTGAGAGTCGTGCATAAAAATTTTCCGCACTAATGATAATGTGAAATATTTGGCTCAATTGTCAAAACTTTTAAATACATGTCTGGATGCAAAAATAATGATGTATATTTTATTTTGTTTGGGATTGTCATAGTGTTTATTAGAATTAATTTTTAGCATAGTCACAATGAATCTTAAATTATGCATTTTTATTAAAAACTATTTTTTTTATATTATTGATTTGTTCTTAGTTGGTCTCGGTTGAAGTTGGATGACACAATTCATTAAATATCATACAAATAATAAGTGCTATTCAAATACAACTTTGTTGCCGACCAAGATGGCATCTCGCCGTTATCTCCAAGCATCTCGACCAGATGGGCGTTTAAATAGCGTTTGATATCATTATATATTATGTATATACCTGAGTGTTTTCTGCAGCAGCATTTTCTCTTTGTAGCGGCAAAAGAAGTCCGGCTTGATGCGATTTCGCATGAGGAAGTCGTCGTAAGCGCGCAGAAGCATGAGCAGCTGTCTACAACTCTGCGCGCACTCCTCGTACGTCTCATCCGGCAGCAGCATGCTATCGCCAGCATCGCTCTGCCGCCTCCTGATCCTGCACTCCTGACTTTGACATCAACGGTCCCTGAAACGCAGACAAGATAGTATGTATTCAACCATGATCTAATGAGGCTGCAGAGGTTCTTTAATAAAGTAAATATATCTAAAAAATCATATAATGATTCAACTTCAACTTATTATAATGCGTTGGTACCAGTTCTATGAATATTGATCATTACGCATTACACAGAAGGCAATTACCAGTAAATATTATTTTTGTGCAATAAATTTGATTGATGGGATAATAAATATTTATAGATAATATTTCATAAGGCCAATGCACATGAATGTTTTAATCTAAACATTCGATGATTAGTCAGCATATTTTTACTTATTACTATTATTCATATCAGAATCGATTTACATTATATTTTTATTCATCAAGGCTAGAAAAAAGTAGTTGGAATCACTATATAATCCTGTTCCTCGATTTACGCAATAGATACGCTCTACAAAAAAATGCGTTAAAAATACCAGAATCGCTTATAAAATCATAATTTTTTTTCAGAATTCAGGTATGCTGTTTGAAAATTTCGCTGCTGTCTTCCAAAACATTTGCAGTTGTTTTCAACTTTAATGATGTATTGAATATAATATTTATTATTCATTTCTTGAAAGCACTCACTGGTTTCTATTTTTAAAGAATCATGCACTTGATTTTACCTTTTTTTAATTTATTAATATCTATATTTATCTCTCACTGAACGTTTAAAGCTTTCACCATATTTCTCAATTTTTAGCTAATTTAATAATTTTGCTCATTTTATAACTTCAGAGACACTGGAAGATTTGCCTTCGATTAAGAGACTCAAAACTATGGTAACTAGTTAATCTTCAGTTATTTTATCTTCACTAAATTATTCCAAAATATCATGATTATGCAAAAAAATGATATACTTACAATAAAAGCAGATTCATCTACTTCAGTGACATAATTACTTAAGTAGTTCAGGCCAAAGTGATTTCCAACAATCGTTAATCGTTGATGTTTCTTAAATTCTTGCAACCAAAATAAAGGCTATGAACAATTTATATTTGTATAATTTTCCAAGTATCAGTATTTGTTAAAATATCATGAAAAGTATGTTTAATTCCCTTTTACATTAAAAATTATACATATACCTTAAATATAAAATATTAGTAGTATTTGATTGTAAAAATACAATTGTGACATTGGGATACGTGCCATGTAAATGATCAGGTGTGATATATAAAGTAAAAGCAGTTAAAAAAGATTATTCAATATTTTTGTCTGTAGTGTGAGGAAAAAATTGTGACTATTATTTTTTCTCGAAAATTTCTCTTGAAAAATACAAATCATTTTATGTTAAAAATAAAATTTATACGAATATTTTTTAATGTTTTACAACTACTGCTAAAGAAATGGAAGGTCCGTGCCAAATGTTTGAAAATATGCATGTTTTTAGTAGAGGTCGGAAGTATTTGAATGCCAAAAAAATGTTTTGTACGAATAATTTTAAATGTTTTGCCACCGCTAGATTTTTTTATACCACTGTATAAGAAAAAGTTGATCCATGCTAGATGCTTGGAAATGCATGCTTTCTTGGAAGCTTTTAATACAGTTCAGAAGTATCTCAACTACTCTAATCGTCTTTATTTTTGATTTGGTAATCTAAGAATAACATTAATAATCAGATAATAAGAAACCCCTCAGTGTGAGAATCGGCAGATTGATAAAATGCATAGGGGCTTTACATAGAGTAACGCCATACAATTTGCCCGTGAGTGAACTTAAATCTCGTTTATTCAATAATCCAAGGAGATTTTTATTTTCATATTGTTCAAAATTTAAAAAATAACAGCTATTATTGCTATTTTTTTACGATTCGAGTGTAAATACGGGAGTGTAGAATTGCTTAGTAAATCAACGTTTAATTTTTTTATTTACACTTTTTGTTGTATTTATAATAATTATATGATGTCCATGCTTTCATTAAAATAACAACAAGCATATATAATTGAATTAAAAACAGATAGAAAGTCTACCAAAATATAAAAATAAGCATTCTTATAAAAATAACGTAACTGGTAATTCATTATATTTATATACATATATGTATAATTTATTATAAGCTAAGAAACTTAATAAAATTAAATAAATAGATTTAATATTCATTATTATGTTATAAAAATAACTTTATAACGTTCTGCTTTAATTCTACAACCTCACCGGTGTTCGATATTCAATCGATTCCCACAAGTTCTAAATTGGTCTCGATTGTATGCCGCAATTTTATGTTTTCAATTTTCCAATACGTAGACCGTAACGTACCGAAAAATCAGGGGCATTCAATATCATATACTTTAATATTTGATCACTATAGTTGAAATCGATTTAGATATTACCAAATCAATGGCTAATCACCATGTCATCGAACAGAGGAAGACGATTGATATTTGCATTTCCTTTGGATAATTGAATAACTTGATTTTATATTAAATTACGCAGGGAAAATTATTTCAAATTGAAAACAAAGTTCAAATTATTATTACACGACATTAAAATAAATAATCCGTTCATTTAAAAAGGTTATAAATCGCTGTGTGTGTATAATAGCGATAAGACAGCGTTCGCACGCTCTTGATGCTGTCGCATCGCTTTTATTTCAGACTTAAGAGATAATATCGTGTTGTTGGTCTTCTGCGGTTGTTAATGTTATACGACGTACCGTATTTTCAACACGTCAAAAGCTTAAAAGTCGAGCTTTAAGTTTTCGTTATAAATCGTATTTTTTATTATCGATCCTGTTTTTTTTTTAAATACGTGTAACTTTTTCAATTCGCGATCGGAAACTATCAAAGGTTGTTACGCATTAAGCTTTTATTATTCGTATAAGGAAGGGAAACCACCATATAGATACGGCGGCTGTAACAGACGGACGTATAAAGTATTTTTATAACATTGGATTTTTTATTAAGACTCGCAAGGCGCATAAGTGATAAAGTAACTGCCTTAAATTCGTCGATATTAAAATTACGCAAGAACGTGAGAACGTACAACTTTTCATTGTTAATATTTCAGAGTTATTTATTGGTTTCAGTTATAAGTGGGAGGGGTTTAAAGATAATTGCTAATTAACGAGCGTAGGTATGTACTAACAAGCAGTCGTAAGTTAAGTGCTCGAGTTCAAACGCTTTGTTAAATATTGTAGGTTCATGGGTGATTGTATGTAAATGTTTATGTTAACACATGAACCTATTACCAGTATATTTTTATATAATGCATGTGTTATTTTTGACTGCTACTTTGATTCTAAAATATTTTAGCAAAATTTTAAACTTTAATATCTATATATCCAATTTCCCATTTAATGTACTATTTTTTTCACTTATTGATTATTCATCAATGAGTTTCTTAATTTTTAAATGATCTCATATTTAAGAATAATTTGTGTGAATATTAAAATTTAAGATTTCAACAACTTAAAATATTACATTACCTCGTAGCTAATTTGTAATTTTACTCATCCGTGAGAAAAATAAAACGTATTAGCTATGGTGTAATTCATTTTGTTTTATTAAATAAAAGAAAAGTATATTATTTAATTATCCCATGATTTCATTATTGTTGTTCGTTATTACCTATTTTTAGACAATTTTATTTTAATTTATCTGTGTGAATTAACTTAGAAAGGCACTGCTTCGCAATGAATTAAAACACACCAGGTAATCATTTACTAACTTACTTTCCGCCGCAAATTTAAAAGCAAGTAGCATGTTCAAATTATATAAAATAAAAAATCAGCTGTATTCAAAGCAGGTAGTTGAAAAAGGCAGAGTACATTTTTTACAGAGAAAAAAGTACATTTTCTGGTCAACAAGAAATAGGAATGGTGGATCGAATAAAGGACTAATGACTAAAATAAGATTAAATAAATTTTTTTACAAGATTATGATAAAACATTGTTATTTATTGCAAAATAAATATAATATATAATAAAATATAATAAATCTAATTTGAAATAAATTATTAATGATATAATTAGGTGCTTGTATGTTTAATAAATCTTAACCATTTTTTGCGTTGGTTTATATGTTAATTACTAACTATAATCTCATTTTCATACAAAAACATTTACCCAGATTATTGTAGATGTAATCAGTAAAAAGATTTTATTTATACAATCAGCAATGGATAGCAGCCACTTGATATGCTCAAAAAATATGACTAGAAAATTACTTTCAACAGGCAATAAATAAACATTATTCGCATTGATTTAAAAGAAAATTCAATACCAGTCATTGGGAAGTCATTAACATACATAAGTCATTAGTAAAGGACATTTATATATTATATTACAAATTATTTGTTTATGCAAAAATTATAAGGTAAATATTAATTAAAAATACTGATTCAACAATTACCTTTTATCTATTTATTTTATAATTATAATATTATTTACTTCTTTATTTAAAAATTAGCGATCATACTCTGCGTTTTTGATTACTTCGATCTATGTACATACATATGTACATAGATCAAAAAGCGGATATTCAGAAAGAATACACAAATATAACTTTATTCAGCGGCAAAGCGTAAAAATAAAAGCATAACTATGATTCATATGTAATTAAAATGATAAAAGTAAAAATGCATTAGATATAATATACATTTGGCGAGGTTTCAGTGGGGTCGACTATATCTCGGATTCTGGGGTGTAAATAAGCAAAATTTTCGATAGAAGATATTTAATATAATAATAGCTGAGATGAGGTGGGTGGTTGAGATAATCATACGTTTAATAGCCTATTATTTAAGTCTTAAGAATCAACATAATTGAAATTAAAAATAATAGGCTCGTGCCACCACTGCCCTAACCGTCACTATTAATAATATCACTTCCTTACTCAACTCTTTCGCCTATGTCTGACAACTCAGCTACCAAGACCTTAACAGGAATCGTCAGATTCAGCAGCCGACACCGTTGAAGCACGACCAGAATTTTTTCATCGCAGTGCTCGGACATCTTTACTAAGGCCTTGCCACCGTCACGTATTTGCAATGAAATGCACTTACATAATAAATTTACTGCTCCTACGTCAGGAATATAGATACAGAAAAAGATGGCCAAGATAGAGGCGTTTGCCGGCATACGATGCTCTGAGGCCTTAATGGACTTGGCAGACGTGACTATGAAACAGTTTTTGATATTACGTTACATTTTTTTTTATGTAACGTGTACGCATGAGAGCAATCTCTTTTCCGGATCATCCAGAAGCACATTCGAGAGTTCATACATCACGACCTTATCCTGTTAGCCATCCTCGGACTCACGCGAGGATATATTTAACACGCCGACGCACCGTGTTAATACAAAGTCGATACTAATCCTTTAAAGTCTCAAGCTTTCGATGTTGTGACAGGCTAACACGTATGATGTATGCGCATAGTATGTATCGTATAAGCATGAAAGCGAATGTGCGGAGATAAAAATAAAGATCTGGTTGTAAAAACGCATGAGGTGGAGTAGTTTTCCGTTTTTGGTACGAGAAAAAACGCACCAATTGGGGCATGCGTTAAATTCCAAGATTGGAACAATGAACTATACGGATTGAATGATTAATTG
Source organism: Plectrocnemia conspersa (assembly GCF_051122295.1). Classification (NCBI taxonomy): domain Eukaryota; kingdom Metazoa; phylum Arthropoda; class Insecta; order Trichoptera; family Polycentropodidae; genus Plectrocnemia; species Plectrocnemia conspersa. Next base: position 16,131,559 of record NW_028277178.1, read on the forward strand.
TTGCGATTGCGAAAATGCGTGGCGAGAATTCATGGTGGTGTTTTATATATTTACTACGATATTCTCTTCATTCTATGGACATCAATAAATCATTGTATTATTAAATAGCATATTGCATAAGTAATAAGGAGTTTATAAATTATTTTATTTATAAGTGAGTTACAATAATTTTCAATAGTTAATGTTATTATTTGCCATAACAAAATATTTAGCAGCTATTATGTTTTTTTATGATAATTATAGTATAAACAAATCATTGTAAAACTTTTATTATGTAGCAATTTAATTTATGGACCGACACTGTAGCTCTGGTGTCGTATAAAATGGACCAACTAATGCAGATTAATTTTATCAACAGATGGTCGTCCAATGAAGTTTCTGCAGTAAGTTATATTCCAGTCAGACGTCATTATTATAGTGAAAAATATGGAAAACTGCAATGGAAACAGTTTAAACTGAGTACATAGATAATGTCATAAGTCGTAGAGTACGCTCGGGATAAGGATTCCGGCTTGTTATTGTGTGCATGAACTGTGTGGCTGAAAACAATTTCGCTCAGAATATTTATTTTTTTATTTTAAAAGAAAATATATGTTTATTTAACATACATACATATGAGCTAAGTTGGAAATTTCAACGGACAATTAAAAATATATTATATAATCGAAGAAACCAGACATTGATGTCATTAATTAAATATTTGCAAAATTCAAAATCTTTCACTAGTCAAAAAAAGAATGAAGTCTTTAGCTATTCTTCAAAAGCAAAAAGATATAAAATGGGGAAAGAAATTATTCGCAGATTGTTTAATGGCTCGACGACTCTATTAAATCATTAGAATCCATTGAATAAATTAAAAAATTATCATTGGCACAACGATAAGTATAATAACTTTTTTAAGCCTTACAGAGAATAGTGTAAAAAAACCAACAACGTACGGATTAATGGAAAAATTATTAAAATATTTTGATCCACGGGTAAGAGAACGAATAACTTACAGTGTATATTTGAAGCCTTGATATCAATTAACCCAGGTATGCCCAAGAAATTTTGTTCTCTTAAAATTTCATTTATAAATAAAAAAAAAACAGTGGCACGAATTTAGTGAACTACCCATGAGACAGTGGGCATATCTGGGTTAAACCAATATCAACACAAAATTATTTAAAATACATCACTACGGAAGATCGAACTTCTGTGCCACACTGCACTTTAATGACGAATACCAGCGTTGACGAATCAGTGACTGCCCTTAAAAGAGAAAGCGAGACAACGAAGTACACGCTACATTGCTTCTCCTTCTCATATACATGTACACGCACACAATAACAAACCGGCATCCTTGTCCCGAGCGTACTCTACTAGTGTAAATGTGTCACTAGGTGAATCAGGGATGATTTGGTTTATATCAAATAAAGAGAATTACCACATTAATATTTATTTATTTAAATTAAATTTTGATCATCGTAACATCGCTAACAGGTTACCCAAATGCGTCACAATGTTCGAAAAACAATACACAGTATTATTTCAATACACGTAAAAGTATAATAAAAATAATATATAAAAAGAAACAATATTAAAATTAATTATACGAACCGGACTAGCTCTTCGTAGCTGACATTAAACAGAGCAATGTGCAATACTAGCGTATTAAAGGAGCCGGATTTCGACAACCATAGGCGGAGTCGGTAAGTGCGGACGTCCTAGCCCTAACGCCTTCAAAAGAGGACGCGATCGTGATTCATGAAGACGTTCCGGAACGCAAAGCTAAACTTTTCGAGAAAGTTTAAAAAAAAAGGCTTAGCGACAGACAACTTTCTGCGAGAATGTTCTGCTATAAATTAAGATGCCACTGATCTGTTTCAGTTGAAGCACGCGAATTAAAATTAAAACAAAATTATCAAAAAATCATGAAATTAAATGAGTAAATATAAAGTATTTTTCTCTATAATATAACAGCAGTAACATTGAATAAACTACAAATGACAAATATGCAAAAATTCAATTAGTAGATAATGTGACGTATTATTAAGATTTTTTCATTTGCTTTTTAATTTATATTTTTACATAGATTTAAAAATGCCTGTCAAACGCATACATTACTTAATTTTTCTCTGAGATAGCCAAGATAGAATTAAAACTAGTATTTCTCAGACTGTGTATTTATTAATATTAAAATAATTAAAACTGTATTGCATTTTTTGATATGCATAAATTATTTTTATGTTCTTTGTTTATGGTAGGTTAGGTTAGATTCTCGTTGTTTTATCAATAGATTCTATGTTATTATCCTACGCGTTTCGATTTATATATAATACCATATTAAATTTCAATATTTTAATTAAATATCTTATTTAGAAGATAGTATAGATAAATTCTACATAAAAAAGGTATTACCAGCAATCAATTTTGCAAGAGTTATGCAATATATTGACAGTCACGATAAGGTTATTATAACTTACGTAACGATCTGTATATAAACATATGTACGTAGTGCTATTAATTCTATAATTATTAACGTGAATTAAACGCCCAATATAATGAAATAAACAGAAAAAGTTAAATAGATAATATTTTTTACATAATGATTTTTATTCAAGGACAAACATCCTTCCATAATCTGACGCTAGTTAGGTTACTAACAAGAGATAAGTGATTTTTAAAATTTCAAGGTGAATTTGGAAAAAAAGTTTTTTTGCTTTGCCCAAATAAATATTTGACAATAAAACAATTTAAACAGTACGTTCTGCGCCAATAACCATAAAATCTGATTATTTAGGTAGTTCGCTTCGGCAATAATATTTAACTATAAAATTACAGTTATCAAGCCATGTCGATGATGAAACACATGCGACCTGAGAGATTCTCATATTTAATCCTTTCACGCATCTTAACTTAACCGAAGTCTAAGCCGGTAAGATGCCAAGATTAGGTCTATAATCTTAACAGTTCAACAGGCGATATGCTAATATACCGGTCGGTGAAAAAGTATCAATCACGGTGTCAGATTTGATAAAATTGAACGAACACTACGAAACGGTTCGGCACCACTGCGTTAATAAAATAATAATTATACAGTATATAAAAATTGTTAGTATGTTAATATTCGCAGCCTACCATTTCAATATTTATATCATTCATCATAATTAAACCGCTTAACGGTTCGTCTTCGTCATAAAGGCGAATATATTATAATAGAGATTCCGAGAAATTTTATCCGCGTTCGAATCTCGCCATGGGAAATTTAATAATATAATAAATTGAATTACACCTGGGATTTTGTACATACGTACAACAAAGGTGACAAGTCATCAAAAAAATTACTCTCACAAAAGTTTAATCTGCTTTCCATTAGTCGAGTTATTTTTTGACCAACCACAAAAAATATGTGGTACGTTATTTATAACGAATGTATAATTGTTTTATGCCATCTCGACAGCTTCAGAGCGATTGCTAAGACTGAATTGACCGTAATCGGGAAAACTAATGCCATAAAATGATTTATTTCTTGCGTCATTAGTAGTCTAGTTTTTGTAACGTTGTTGAAAAAGTGTAATAAAGAGATGCCGGTCTGGTTTTTGGGATGATAAGATTGTATCAAAGAAGGCGTTGCTATAAAAACAAAGGGTTCGGTAGGAAGGGCCGGGGAGCGATTAAAGGGTCGAAGGATGAGGCGTTTCGAATCGTGTTTCAGACGCGTTATTTTATTATACTTTAATGTTTGAATTTGTGTAAAATTGTGAAGCAAATATCGAAAGATGACCGGGTAACCAACCTTTTAATTGAATGCAATATGTTAATGAAGAGGGTGAGCGGACTACGTGGAGATTTATTGCAGTAGACATATCTTGTCAACACACTTCACTCGGTACATGCAACAGAATCTCTAAAGTGCAGCTTCCCAGTGATACAAATAATTTAAATTTGATCCTAATCTATTTCCATTGCATAGCAATAAATATGATTTCAGCAAAAATATAAATTTACATAATTCGTGTTTTCAATACTATTGCCCTACTTTTGTCAAAAAATTTTTTTTAAAAATATACAACTACTTTTGAGCTACTTTAAAATGAACTACGTAAGAAATTATATATATTTTCACTCTACGTCTTAAATTACCATGGAAAAATTCATTCTAATGTATCTATACAATATAAAAACGTATATTCGAATATTAAATAGTAAACAATAACATTTTCGAATATATATTAGTAAATTTATTAAGAATAGAAAAACACAGTTATAATAATATCTACAGGTTAACACGTATTTCTAACAAGAAAAAGTATGAAAACTATTAATTTTAAATTATTAAAGCATTAAATGATCGTAGATCTGCATACATTTATTTAATGGATTTTGAGAAAGCATTTGATCGCGTAAAACAATATTATTTTATAGAGAGCCTAAGTTCTATTGGGCTATATGACAAATATGTAAGAATTTTCAGAAATCCCTATTGAAATTAATCAGCAGTAATAAGCATTGAAGGAGATCAAACTAAAAATATTCCAATAAAGATATATATCAGACAGGAATATGTTCTTTCTCCTACTCTTCTCAATTTATACTCCGAAACCATATTCAAAGAAGCACACCAGGAACTAAAGGAATAAAAATCGACACGGCAATATTTGCAGAGACTATCAAAGATCTTTAAAGATCCTTGGATAGTGTAAATTAAAACTGTTTAAAAAGAGCTTACGAATAAATATTAATAAAACAAAATTTATGGTTATAAACAAACTTCCCGTTGGCCCTATAAGTTTAACACTAGACAGATATAGAATTAGGTAAAAGCATTTCAAATTTCTGGGTAGTTGGGCAAAAGACAAATTAGACCCCGACGAAGAGAGGAAAGTCAGCATCGATTTTAAAATTTAATCTGATCCCACAAAGAAGTAATTACATCTTCGGCCCAAAATTAAATTCGTAAAGTGCTATGTCAGATGCGAGACCTGGACATTTTTAACTATTATAATAAATAGACTGATAGCGTTGAAACGTGGCTTTATAGGCGTATGCTGAAATTTCCATGGGTTAAGAGACTTTAATGACCAAATTCTCTTCATGATAGGACGCGATCGAGAAATTCTATCAAGCATTAAACTGAGGAAGAAGGCGAACTTCGGACACATGATTCGAGGTTCAAAATATTAACTTCTTCATACCTAAATAATGGGAAAAGTTTGAGGTAAAAAATGGATCAGAAGAAAAGCACGTATTGCTTGTTAAATTTACGCGTATGGACAAGGTTGACAGCAGTGTTTCGTACTGCACAAGAAAAATAAATGTTTTCAATTTTAAATAAGTATGAAATTTCATTTTAAAAATTCCTGCTACTGAAAAGATTCATTAAGTTGCTGTTGATGTGGGCTTTATTGTCAGCAATATATTGTAGCATCGCTCGTTGCTGAGCGTTCCCACTGCAACGGCGCCGACACGATTTTGTTGCTTTTGACGTGAATTTTTGACTTCCGAGAAAAAATTGAAAAAAATCGGTTTGAATAAATTTTAATCAGCCCTCTTATATCACAAATCCACAGTAATATCGTTAAGGATTGTTATCATAGTTTTAAAACATAGCGTAATATCGAAGTGCATACAAACTATTCTTCTGATTATTTTCCCTGAGAGATGAATTAGCTAAGTTTTTATTTTCGTCTTATCCTAATGAAAGTTATAAAACTATAATTAGTTTTAGAACTTTCATTAGGTCAAGATGGGTTTGGTTAATTCGTGTAGGCTAGGTTTGGGTTTGAACAACAACTGTACGTTTTGCAAATTCAGTTTTAGAATAGCATAATTTACTAGCGCCTATCAGTTAAATTTTATTTTCGTTAGTAAAAATATATATTTACTGATAAACATGTATTTGGACTTCACCAGTAAAAATATAACTTCACCGAAAAATACACATAAATATAAATGAAATAAGTGTAAATATTATTGATAAGTATGCAAATATATGTATGTATATATGTACATAGATACGTATGAAAAAATTGAAATCATATAATTCTACTATAACTTGCCAGATAAATTATATTTTCACTGGTAAAAATATATTTCCAAGGTTGAAAATGTATTTCGATATGATTTCACTGAAATGACATATTTAAAAAAATATTTTTAATATTGCTAGATTTTTTGAAGGATAACTTAAGAATTTTTTGCTTAGAATCAGTGACGTATTTTAGATTTTATTAGGGTGAGGGGGCGTAAAAGTCAGAGGTCGTTTTTTTAATATTTCGATTTCATTAAAATTCATAATATTTCATTAAATAACATGCATTTTTCTGGCCAAATTGAAAAGGGGAAAAGGGGAAGGTTATTCTTAAACAGTAATTAATAGAATTTAGATGAACCTTTATTTTTATAATACATTAAATTAAAGTACAAAAATTGAATCAAATCTATGTCTATGCCTGTTCAATAAAAGGTCATTCAGAATCATTTTAACAGATGTATGACAAACAAGTTTAACCTACATTTGGTTTTTTAAAAATATATCTATTTAATATAAATATTACTTAATTTAAGAAAGATTCATTAGTAAATATTATACAATTTATTTTAAATGGAATAAGTTTACCTATACTCATAATTAACATGGTTCATTGTACTTATTTTTTATAATCATTCATTAAATAATTAATAAAAACTAAAAAAATAATATTTTAGTAAGTTTTATAACATGCAAGCATCTAAATGATAAATCAAGAACGATTTTTACTAAAATTTGATAATTTCAAGAAATTTGGCAATTTATAATTGGTAAAGAATAATAAGATAAAATTAATTACTATTATTAATTGGAATATAAAATGAATTATGTATTTTTTATATTAAATAGGCACGTACTACATACACGTAGTAATTAAAATCATTCGGATAAATCTCGCAAAAAAGCTCACAATGATACAAATCGTTCTCGCGACCCTCAGACCTCTAGTTTCCACCGACTTTCTACTAACGAGAAAAAACATGAGATACAAATTAACACGTGGCATTTGTTTAATACAAATCGTTTTCTAGCGTGTATGCAAGGTCATTCGGGTCACATCTCAATAAAAAAAAATCGCCATTGTTTCTGCACTTCGATTGTTTTCGATTTTTAACGAACGATAGTGAAATTTCCTGCTACGTCTCGAGCGTAAACTATTTTAATTAATAGCCATATTAACGGTGTTCAAATATTTGCTTACTGGTGTATTTAACGAAATTTCATCAGCATGAACGCACATCAATATATTTCTGTTATTTGTCAGGCGTTCAGAATTCCTTTTGGATAGATAAAATCACACCTGAGCGGTCGGTCATGCGTCGAACGCGTCGAGTATGTATAATATTATATGTGTATTTTTTCTCTCTTTTAAATGACGATCATTATAGCGGTCATATTAGGACGTGTTCTTTCTCAATAATAAGATTGGCCATATCGTTTCGTGTCTGAGTCACGAAAACAAATCGCCACGGAACTATGGCCTTACGGCACGATTCCCATGGCCGGCCCATCGATGGGGGCTTGCCCAGTAATTAAGGAGGCTTCACCGCGAACAATCTTCCTCTCATATTTTACATAAACGACGTCACGAAGTTTGGGGGCTTTTATTCGCTGCGAATATTGCACCGGCCACGAAAATAAACTACGAGAGGTCGCAAACGTGTGTGTAAAGGTTGTGATCGAGAATTCTGCAAAATTTAGAGATTATCTTATAATGAGGATCCCTTAAAATATATACTATATATACACGATTTATTATATCTCACGTTCAGAACATAAGTTACGTATTGAAGATGTCGAAATTTTGATACCATCTATTATTTAGATATGAAAAGCCATCGATATAAATACAAATAGTAGGTGTAACTATTCATTGGCGATACTAATTAATAAATAATTTAATTTAATTAAGCTTCAAAGAATTGTTTAGATTAGTCTCCATCACACCCTTTGGCGAAAGCATGTAACTTCCAGGTGCCCTTTTGAAGGCGACCATCCAATAATGACAAAATATACATACAACAATGTTTAGTCGATGCAAGGCCGAGAGTTTTGCTTCAATTTTTGTATATCGAAGCTTATGAAAATATGGTTTAAAGTGTGTTTATGTTGTGATAGTCTTGCGGCTACTGTTACCAATTAACGATTTCTCGTGCTTTATTTGGCAAAATAAATACAGGTTATTTAACGTGTTTTAAACTTTAAATCAGTACGAATATTTATTTTAATTATTCCAGCTGCCAAAAATGATACAACTCGGTATATGAAAAAAATCATAATAAATTACTTTCGACAGATAAAAAATGAACCATTATAGTATTGACTTGAAAAAGATAAGAATAATAATACACAGCTGCAAAATATAACCTTGGATATATGAGCAATTTCTGAAATTTCAGCAATTACAAAATGTTTCCATCTTTGTTTTGTTTGTCGATTTTTAATGATTGAAATCTTTTACTATAAATAACAAAGATAAGAAAATTAATTTTGAAAAATAAAAAAGGTTCAATATACAGTTTATTTAAAAAATGCTACATATAAGTACATGTAAAAACTAAATATGTGACTGTGTAGCAATAAATTAAAACGCGGATTATCGGTAAGTTATCTTCGTATATGGTCAAAGATGTCATCCAACTTGTTTCGATGGCTGGTTTCATGTCAAAACAATTAATTGATTGACGTGTGTTGTAATGACGTACGCATGTTTTTTTTAATATTATTTAGATAAAAAATATCTATCCACCGACTTACTTTAATTTATGTATTTATAGTACAATTAACGTTTATTACTGACGTAAAGAGCGATAAAAGAAAAGATGTATATGAAGAGGCTTTCGCATTTAAATTCCTACATGATCTGGTGTTGTATATATACTATAACGATTATTTTTTATCTGTAAAATTAAATTTTATGTATCAGTAGACGCGTACTATATAATAAAATTACATTAATAATCGATAATTTCACATTAATTCGCAATATCTTGAATTAAAATTAAGCGGTTAAAATAATTTATGAAGAGTTTTAATAAATGTTATGAACTTGATTTAGAAAATAAATTAAAGGCTTGCTTAATGTATTATTTGTATAATTATAATAGTTATCCGCTGATAGCTATTATGGTACACGTCCTTGAACTTATAGCCATAACGTGCGATCGAACGGGCAGGTTGTTCGAAAGTGAATTTGTTTATTTTCTTTTAATTTATTTTACAAAATTACAGGTATCGCATTGCCCGCGTGGAGGATAAACGACCTCTTTCATTAGAGGTCCATGGTTGCGTCCCACACGTTGAGAGGTCACGAATATCGTGTGTTCAAATTATATAAATTTACCCGATGAACTCTACCAGTGACCGACACGGTTTATACAATGTGTGTGTATATTTTATTTTGTGCAGTAAAATAAAAATAAAATTTAAAAAGATCATTCAAAGGGTACTTACTAACTTCTACATGGCAATGAGTAGAAAATATCAGATTACATAGAAAAGATTAAAACACTTTTTGAGGGTTGAAGAGAAGCGATTTAAAGGAGAACAAACAAGATTTATTAACTCTTACTATAGTATTTTATACGCATAAATAAAAATGGTCAACTACTTAAAAAAGCAGTTAACCATTTTTATTTATTTTGTAATATGCATTATTCAATATGTGATGCATGCTTAAAACGAGATTTTTCACTATAGTGGTTTACGAGATTTTTCATTGTTCAGATTGTTCAACTTTTGCGTGGCACGTTTTTCAATGGCTGTTAAAACCATTAGAGTGATACTGTGAGTTTAAAATTAAAATCATTAATAGTGTTATATTAAAAGTTAATTTTAGTGTTTTATTTTTACTTAATTAAAGGTTTAGTATTCAGTTCATTTAAGTTTTATTATATATACTCAATTGTAATTAACTAATAAAATTATATTGTTTTAAATATAGATTTCTCATTTCAAGGTTATAAAATATTATTAACTCTTATAAATAAATGTTTGTATAAACTATTTAAGAATTATCTAAAACCAGTCGAGTAGTTTGTAAAAGAATGACAAATACATATGTAGAACCATCGTAAAACTAGCAAAACAAAACTAGTAGATCCACCACCGATGAATATGTAAAAATATACAGGACATTGCGCTTAGTAATCGCCGAATCAAGCGAAGCAATTTTGGGTATGAAACGATAAGCAACAATATTTGTTCCAAAGCTGTTGAATTTTCAATAAAACAGAATTGTGAAGAAATTCCTTAGCAATTGTTCAATGAAGTCGCTGATGACCTTTGATGTGTCATAATGTGTCTTTAATGAATTACTTTAATGGGACTAATCATGTGACATTAAACAAAGTTCAATCGACTCAATGGAAACACCTTGAAGAGATAAGAGCAAAAAGCACATCAAGTTCGATCGAAAGTCTAGGTTCTTCTTACTATTTTTGATTATAACGATATATTCCACCACGAATTTTTATCACTAGGTCGTTTTGCCATTAAAGACAGCATTTGCACGGGACAATCTAAAAAAAAACTAAAACTTTTTTACCATGATAACGCGCTAGCTTATGTATACTTTAATACTGATCGTGATGTTTTGGGCAAAAGCAATGCTACAGCACTGCATTTACCAGATATAACCCCAGGATATCGAAAGGATAACTTTTTCTGACAATAGAAGAGATAAAATTCCGCAAATTGCTAGTTAATGATTGAAACGCGGGTTTTTTTTATTTTTTTTTGCCCTCAAAAAATAAAAAGGAGAATAATTAAATAAATTAAATAGTTACACAGCTTAATGGCTCATGCCAAGGAACTGGGAAATAAAATATTATACACTATATGTATTTATAAGCAGTTTACTCATCTTGTAGTTATTTAATCAAATTTGGTCTCATTGGCTTTTGTTATCTATATTTTGGAACAGTTTTGTTATTTCCTTGATCTGGTTAAAAAGTGCTAATATATGACATTTAGCAAATGTAATATCAGCTGCTGACGTCAAGTATGCGGTTGCAGATCGAGGACTGGATATCAGCTGACTCTTGGAGTCGGTCGGCGAGGGAATTAACCACTCGCCGATGAACCAGTTATAGATTTTATATATTCATCACGATATTTATTCATGAGATTAGGAAAATCAAAACTTAATCTGTGATGATCGATCGGAATTATATTTACAATATATAATAATCACTAATACCAATCTCCCATAGAGTTTGAACCCAGATCTTTCAGATATTAGTCACTGATTTGTACCACTGTTGGTATATGATATTGAAATTATTTTAAAGTTTAGAAGCTTTTTAATAACAATTTTGCAGTATTAATCTATTAGTCTTTTAGACTAGACATTTTTTATAAAACTAAATTAGTATACGAATAAAATATATTAGATTTACATAACACATGACCATAGAGACATACAAAAAAGTTCAAGAATTAATACTGTTCCGTTAAAGCTTATTGCGCGGTAACCCGATTCTAATGTGTGTACTCGTGTTATTAACATTTTATCACGTATTATAAAAATTCACCGAAGCTCCTTTTGTTGGCTGTCAAAGCTTGAAGCGTACGAGTCTAGATGACTACGCAATTCCTACAAACCAATTCTGATTGGTGTCCGTATTATCCGAAGAAGCATCCTCCACGAGAACTTCGGCGATCGAGTATCCATTTAATCAAAACACCTCATTAAACTGTCAACGAGCACAATTGCGCTCTATTCCTGCGGGCGGATAAAAAACATGTATGTTTTCACGTTAATTGAAGTACGTATTCGTTAATATGTTTTGACACATACTTGCATTTTGTATTACATTATGTGTACATATTTAAGTTTTATCAATCGCGCTCTAACCGCAAAATCGACTCGGTGTGAATTTATTAGTTGTAATATACCATTGTTACGACCTGCATGTAAATTTGTTAAGATGGTTTTACGACGCCGATATTGCATTTTACACCTTGGAGTTTAACCTCACATCTGTGAAAATGGTAGCGAGCTTCTTAACAACGTTATATATTGTATGTATTGTATTATACATACAGGGTGTGTTATAGAAACTAAATCGTTTAATGAAAATTACTTTAGGAATATTTATGATTCAGAGTTTACTACCATTATTATCTGTTTATGACTAGAGATAAACAATAAAAGTTTGTATGCTATGTTGGGTGATATTTAATAGCTTCAATAAAAGCTTAAAAATATATTTATAATTTAGTAACTTTTCAGGTATAAGATGTTTTTAAATTATTTGATTGTATTTTAAAAATTATCGGTAAATTCTGTCTGTTTACGAAACCATCTTGTATCCTCTTGTATACAGGAGGATATTGAGCATATAACCCGTCTCACTTGAAAATTTCTCACGAAATTATAATCTCAAATGTTAGAAAAACCATGAGATGTGATAACGACGGATAGGGGTAATATAATGACAATATAATTATATTAACTGGCAATATAATGGGCAAAGCACAAAGAATTATCATAAGCAGTTTGTTTTGAAACCTTAACGATGCCTCCTTCTTATATTTCTATAATAACATATGCACAAGAGTGAGCCAATAAATCAGAGGTAGCCAACATTACATTCCATGCGCCAATTATTTCACATTAAAATTCAGATGCGTTATAGAAACAAACAAAACTGCGAGTATTAAATATTGAGAGAAAAATTATCATTTTGTAAAGAAGCAGTATTATTAAAATAATTTTAAATGCTATACTTTTTTATAATTGCATATACGTGAGACTAAGCACTGCATTGTATTGTTTTAATACAAGTTTTCACACTAAGTTGTATAAAAAGCATTAGAAAAGCTGCATTAATTAATATTGAATAAAACTTTATATGGCAGTACTACAGAAATATATATTTTCGAAAACTAAATAGTATAAAATTAGCTATTGGCTATTTTCTTTATATTTATTACTCAATACAATACATTAATTTTATATAATTTAATTTATAAAAATATTAATATTCTCATTATTCCAAATTTTGTTATAGTTTATCAAGAATTTTTAATGAGACATAAGATAATTTTTATAAAATTACAATATATTATTAATCGTATTATATTATATGTTTACTGCTAAAATTATTAATAAAGTATTATTATTTGTTCAAATATGTATCATTTTTACGATAAACCTCTTGAAAATGCTGTTAATTTCATAAAAACTGAAGGTAAAATCTGGTCAAATATTGATGCAAAAATAATATTGTTTTATATTTAAAATAACTTTATGCTGTTAAATACACTAACTGTAAATTTATATGAATGTAAAATATGTATTGTATGTTATTTCATATTAAATGTCCGAAAAACGAACCGTGATGACAAGATGTTCATAGTAAGTAACCATATTATTACATTTATTTCACGACTCAGTCTTATATGTATGTATTATGATATCGCTAACAGACATACGTTTTTTTCACGAGTGCAGACTGAAACACAATGCGGTGCAGGCCAATACTGTTAGTTAGAAATCTGTAAGACATTGATTCAAGCAATTTTGTACTGGAAATATTAACCTTTAAAATGAGCCCTTTTAAAAACCTCTATTCTATATGCTGTTGACAAAACAAGATTGAGATAGCATTGAAAGAGATGATGCACAAACAACTATTGAGACAAACGCAGCAGCTAGCGTTCAGTACAAGTTTACGCGACAAAACGTTCACAAACAAAATGCTCACACGACAAAAACATTCACGGACAAAACTTTATAGGACAGAACGTTCACGTGACTTAATGTTCATCCACAAAACGTGTGATGACAAGAAATTACACACTGTCCTTTCACAGATGAATATATATATATATATATATATATATATATATATATATATATATATATATATATATATATATATATATATATATATATATATATATATATATTGGATAAACTAGTCTAATAAAAAATTTACAAAGTACACATATTAGAACTTTCGAACTCTTTATAGTAGTAAGGAAAAAATTGCATTTTTTCTACTGTGGATCTTTAGTGTGTGCGATTTGATTTTTCTTTTTCTACTTTTGTGTGCTTAATAAAATTAAAAAAAAACATTTATAATTAAGTCATTGTAAAAAAAGAAATGTAGTGATTAAATATAAAGTACCAAAAAAAAAAAAAAAAATTGGGCACACTAAAACACAATAGAAAAAAATTAGGGTTCATTATTAATATGAAGAAATTAAAAATTCTTGTTATAAAACTTTTACTTACTGTGTAATTTTGGTAAATAATGTGTCCGTGAACGTTTTGTCGTGTGAAAATTTTGATCTTGAATCATCTGTCATGTTCTTTATGTCGATAGCGATTTGTCCGTGAAGGTTTTGTCGTGACCCATCTATATAACATAGGAATGGTTAAAATGGACAAATGAGTACGCACTAATAGGCCAAATGCTTGTTTTTTATTATTATTAGAATTATTATTATTCACTGCTCGTTTCTAAAGTCTAGTCTATTGTATGGAATTAATTATTAAGAATCCAATATTGGTAAACTCCGTGTATTTCTCAATGCTAATGCCAAACCTAATACTTACACTAATTACTCATCTCCTATAATCCCATTTTCTTACCCATACAGATTATTACATTTTAAGGCAATTTGACTTATTTCTTCGAAATACCAAATTCAATAATAGGAGCGATATTATAAAAAGCTTTTCAGAACTAAAATTGAAACTTTTTTAAAATATTTTAATATACAAGGGATTTAATAATAATTATATTATTTCTGTAAATAGAGTATATTTTGATTATTAAAATTCTAGTTAAAAAATTTGCTTCGAATGAAATATTCTTTATATGTAAATATATAGACAAACAACTACAAAGATAGTAATATTTTTTTAAAATATTTCACTAAAATTATTTAAAGCGTTCTTTGAATCAATGTGTTACATATAATAACGATCTTTCTAGTATTAACAAAAAATAAAAACATAGACAGTAGGTAAATATAAAAAATATAATATTATGATTACTGTTAAAAATAACTAAAAAATTGAACAAAATTTTACCTAAAAATATTTTTTGAATTTCTTTAAAAAAGTGAAATCTTTTAAAATGGGAAAAATAATTATTAAGCAAAATAAGATTAAGTTTATTCGTTAATTGCACAATAAGTAAAATGTCATGTTTGTTTAATGTCATAAGCTGTTATGATAAATGCCACAATAAGAGTAAGAAATTATAAAACGGAAATATTAATTTCATAAATAATACAAAAATACTAATTGACCACCTTGTAGAATATCCGAGTAAATTTAATGTTTTTATGGATATTGTTATTGGTGAATACATGCTGTGATAGTTTTCTACACATGTTCATACAATAAAGCACGGTATCCCGTTAAACAAAATGAATAGTCGACCGTCAGAACGGACGGACGATAGATGATGGTTCACATCACATCATCACGATTCGCGGCCCTTGTGCAATTTCAGTAATTTAATACCAGGGTAAACATTATGCAAGTGCAATACGTGTTGCTGGACGCACACTGAGAACGCAAATTGTGGTTTTTGTTGCAGGGTATGTGCACTGTATCATAAGCTCTAGTCGTACCGTAAACAATATACGCACGCATTACCATTAAAATAAATTGCCACTTTTTCAACGATTTAACCAGATTTTTTTTATCGAAAACTCTCTCACGTTATATTGTCAGTCGGGGAAGATAATTTACCAAGATACTACGTATAAACGTAAAAATAAAGTAGTATGAACAATGAACAAATTACTACACCTCCAGAAAACGTACTATTTTTTAAAATCATATTCTTATACGATATAATAACAGCTACACATTAAAATAAAGTCCATAGCAAGACAAAGTCTGAGAAAACGCAAAATGCTCCTAGTCTTTTAACAACTCAATGCTGTACATAATGAAGTGAGTAGAGTAATCTATTTTATTGTAGATCTTTAAGTTATCTATCGATCTACAATAAAATTATTATTGTATCATGAAAAGCTTCTTTGTACATATGTACTCTAAAATAGTTTTAATTTTGGACACGTCTGCGTTTGATGTTAAACTATGTATAATATTCAGTATATATCTGAGAATGAAACAAATTTTTGACACAAGCACAATATAATAAAAAGCAAAACTATAATATATTAAAAGTAAATAAAGGAGCAAAAATTAAATATCTAGTTTACACTTATAGATTGAGTGGTTTTAAATTAGGTCAACTTTTACTGTATTTTTTGAATGCATATTTTTATTAAGTTTAGTAAGCAATTAATCACAAGTCAGTAATAATTTTACTTTACCGTCAATTTAAGATCAAAATTCATTTGTATGTTCTGTCAAATGCAACGTCACACATTTTAAGGATATGAAAGTTAAATATCGTGAATGAATCATGACTAGTGTTTTTCAAATTCTCGAGAAATGAGAAATTAAACCAAAATTTTCGAGAAATTTAGAAATACGAAAAGTATTTGTAATACACAGTATGTATTTATATTAATACAGTATATATTTTTTAATATGAAAAGTCCACTTACCGATTTTACTCGCAACAATTTGGGACAATATTCAAGTATGTAAAGTATATTAACTATTAAAATATAAACAAACGCGAAAAATAGTGAAAATAATTAAAAGAAAAAATAAAAGAATATAATTATTACATTATTCATTTTTTCAAATTCTTATGTTATATATATTATCATAATTATGACTAAAATATTTAATGCATATTTATTCAATGGTGATGTATTCACTCGTATCTTAATGTATGATTTATAGGAGTTATATAAACATTGACCCTTGACTTATGACGATGAATATATCCTTTTCATATACATAATAATGTACTTATTCTTAATTCTTTGATGCTTTAAAAGTCGGTCATAAAGCTTATATTATCAAGCAATATTTTCGGATTGTTAATCGAACATATCTGTCCCTTTTCGCACTACCTGCTAAGAATGCAACTGTGAATTTATTAAATTAAAATCAACACTTGTATTCAAAATTGGTGCGGTTATTTACCATCTAAAATGATTTGTATAAATTACATTTTTAACAAAAACAAATTTTGCTAAGAACTTCTTGATAAGTCATAATTTTGCAACAATTATTGAGAAAAAACACTCACCACGAAGATTCAATACAAATCATTTTTATGCTGTTCACCCAAATGAATCATGACGATGTTTTAATAAAATACCAGTTTGAGTAAAATATATGTATTTTTGAGCCTAGCTTCATACATCAATATAAGGTAATAATTACAACGAATCTTAAAAAAAAACAACCTTGATATATTACACTTTACTATGATCACATTTTTAGTATAGATAGAAAAAACTAGCAGTGCTCAGCATTAATTGAATTCCGGGGAGGAAATTCTGATTTAATATGATTAAAATTATTTGAGTAGCTCGCTAATAATTTAATTATTTAACATGGCTCCTATGCCTAAGAACACTGTTAAATCTCGTTGGTTTGCCATAATAAATAAGTTACTAAGAAAATGGTTATTACCGTGATAAATACGGAAAAGTAAAAAATCAATGTTGCTTAAACTTTTGAATTATGCCTTTCAACAATTAAATGTCTGTAGAAAGCATAGAAGAACCACTACAACTAATCTTTCTAAAACTCTCACGTGCTTTCACAATTGATTCACCACCTTCAAGTGATGATAAAAGATACTTGTCAGAAACACACGTGCACATCGAATGAAGTTCTTCAACAAAGTTCAGACAAGGAATTCCGTGTGATTAACAACTAATCCAACCGTCGATGTGGCAACGTGTTAAACCGTAGTCATTGTTCGCGTACGGAGATCCTCTCTTCTCTCTCTCGAGTGTTTGGAGTGAGTATCGAAAGCATCTCTATAAAGAGGGTCGTGATATCCCAGGGTTGGATTCAGCCTTTTTGCTCTGGCTCATTGTTGTCGGACATCCGACGTGAGATATGGCTCCGAGCACTTTTATATGCACGCCCCGCGCCGGCTCCATCCTTCATTATATATTACCCATACGAGAAAAATGCATCATTATTGCACTGGGCGCGGTGCAAAAAGTGCACTCGATATCGTTTTTATTGATCTTGCCGAGCTTTCTACGCGCCAGTCGCGTTTTGATGCTGGAGAAGAGTTTCGTCGTGATCGCGACACGTGCCCGAGATGTTCAAATATTAAGCTTATTTGATAGTGAGATGAATTTTAAATTGTTCGTTTTCTATGTACATGTACAGAACGTGATGTTTATTTATAATGTTTATATATGGAAATTAAATAGGCACTAAACTTAAGTATTATTATAAAAAACATCAATGAATTTTAGCTTTTCGAAAACGACATACTAAAGTATTAAGTAACCGACAATAAACGTTTAGTGATGGCTAGCATGACAAACTTTAGGGTTTCACTTAAATTTGGCAAAAATAATAACAAAATGTAACTATGAATTAACGTAAAAATAAATTATAGTAATATATTATATGAGTGTACTTCTATTTGGGTATCGCAAATGTAGCACACTTTTTACAGCATATTTCTAGATCAAAGAAACTTTTTTTCAAAAATATTATCTTATAGGTAGATACATAGATAAGTCTCAGTAATCAGTGAATGACTAATAACTAAAATATCTGTATTCAGAACCACATTAACGCTAGTGTTTTAGTGGTAGGAATTAATTATTATTTTAATTTTATCGATCATTACAAACTAGATTTACTAATCTTACGGATGAATATCGTGGTGTTAAATTAAAATTTAGCTAGTTAATGCATATATAGTATAAAAAATCTCAAATACTGTACTTTTTGCGCATATTCCTAAACAAAAAAGTATATATACACGCTCTTCCTTGATTATCATCTAGATATGGTCTTTTAAATTTAAGAAATTGCCCAAGTCCCTTTACTTATTATTGAACACAAAACTCCAATTCGCTACAGTTTTCTCATCAAATATTGAAATAATAATATAATATAAAAATGAATTTATTTTTACGATTTTAATAATAATACTCATTCTAAATTTATGTTAAGATCATATAGATTGGTTTTAGATCATGTCATTTATTTGTATCTGTATATATTTTAAACCATGTATCGAACAGACGTACTTCACCGAACTTCTGAAAGAATGCCCCTCAATACATTGTAAAGCGTCCGTTAACTGGATCTGTTTCCTTGTTGTAATGTTGGATCAATTGGTATCCGGCATTTTAATTTGTCTTTACAAAAAGCGCATGAATGGCGGCAGACTCGACTTATGCGATAAAATGGTCGATCGTCCACATTTGTCATCCGATATGGTCACTTTTGAAATGGTACTATTCTATATGATTATTATTTTTATATAGAAATGACAGTTACATATAAAAAAAAAACACATTAAACGCGTCGTCATAAATCTCTAAAGAATTGAACCAGGTTAAAGATAACTTACGTACGTTCGAATGATAAAAACAATATATATATATATATACAATTATAAAACTGCCATTTATTATTGTTTTATCTAGGATCAAATCTATGGTCTTAATTAATGCTGTATAGATCGTGCGTTATTATCCTCATGTATATGAACTATTCATTACATTCCTTCCATTAAAAAAATGATCTATTGATATAATGTATAGCACCATGTCACGCACATCGTTTCTTAATTGCACTTATAAAAAAGTGACGTTTTCTTGTATTCTTGTACGTGAATCAGGTGCGTTGCTGATGTAACGGTAAGATCGGGAGGACATTGTTCAACGCATTTCCACACGAATGTCTCATTTATACATCTTCATCTTGATTAAAATCCATATATGTGCTACGAAGAAATACTTCTAGGACTACAAAAAAGATTAATAATCATTCGCTGAATTCACACTCTTCCATACTGCGAACAACTAAATGAGTCTATTCATATGAATCGATTAGTTTTGTATAAAATAATTCACAAGAAATATATACGTTAAATGATATAAATTGGTTACATTTTCAGACACACCAAACGGAAGTCGATCTCTGAGTTAACAATAACCAGTTTCGCGATGACAAAGTCCTGTCAAACATTTCGTATTTTGCCGTTATTGCACGATCTACGGTTAAAAAGATTTATTTATTTATCCGCGCGAGCGGTTAAATTAACAGAACTAACGTTTATATGACGTCGAAGAGTCAAACCTATTAACTAGTTAAGCTACCGGGTACTACAAGTGTAATTTCCGGAACATAGAGGAAGGGCTAAAAAACGATGACAGTTTCTAAAAAAATATGTACTCAGCTATACTTACTAAGTTTAGAAAACATTTAAGCAAAACTATTAAGCATTTGAAAAATCACTCTCACAGAATGATTCGCCAGTTCCAAAATAGGTAACAGTAAATTAAAAAGATGAAAAAGAAAGTGACAAATCTATTTTATTCTATCTGTTAATGCGTTTTACTATTATTATTATTATTTTATAGAAATTAAATAAAAATATTTATCTGTACCAAAATTATTTTTTGATATTGATGAAAACAGTGTTTTGAATAAAATAATTTAAATTAAATATCTAAAATAAATATCAGATATGTTACATTTGAGGTATGATGAAACTTATGGTAAAACCTAAAACTTAAATATAAAACAATCTATAGAAAAACCAGTGGACCATATAAATAACCAAGCCATATAGTCATTGCAAATCACGTGAGAAATATTATTTGTTTGTGTCTTATATACTCTTTTCTAAAATCGTCTATATTTAAAGCAATATAAAGTAAGACACAAATGGATATTTTTGATATTGATTCCAGACGTCACATTTATTTAAAGATGGCAAGATAAGTAACTGTAAACTTCGCTAGCTCTGAGTAAATGCACATATGGATTAGACGAAAAAGTGAGACCATAGAATTGAATTGAAAATGAAAGTCAGGTGTCGTGTTTAGTCACTATGTATGTGGATTATAATGGAATATGAACGTTTTTATTTAGAAGCAATATATATACATAGTTAATTAGGCTAGTTTATTGATCAATGTGATATAAATATGCTTTATATTATATATAACCTTATACAATAATTAACCTTATACATACCTTTATCGTGTCCTCAATACAGTAATAATTAGCTGTGATATATCTTATCTTAATAAGATGCAATTACAGTGGTGCATCGAGATTCGCACGTGGGAAACGCAATGTACACATATATGTACATAATTGGACGTTCTTTTTTGGAACCAACATATGAACAATCAAACCACTTTTAAAACTTACTAAGCAATTTAATCTTCAGTTAAACTTAACTCACCCTATCGATTAAATTGTAATCCAATAGATGCCAATACTCAATTCTTGATTTTTTTAGAAACTTTATCACTCAAACTCTTATAAAACAATTTATACACTCTCACAATATGTTTATATGGGTTTAAAAAAAGTTCTACAGACGCGGATGTGTATTTTACAGAACGTTTAAGACATTCGTCGGTAGACACGCGCACCTCTCTCTACGGCCGCACGTGGACTGATCTCTTCAGCTGTCAGAAAGCACGAGCTTGACAGAAAGATCAGGAATCTGCGTGAAGATCACTACTTACTTAATCGACAATATTATGTAAATGATAATGTCGATTTAAGCGATCGTTCATTCATTAAAAGCTTCGCTCTATGCAGATTTATTCATGAATGTGTGTTTTTATTATCATTTTAATTATTCCACCGGTGCAGGTGGAATGATTAAGATGAAAAACTAGATAAATGATAAGGCATGAGTTATTGATTATAAAGCAAAATATTTAATTATTAATTATTAGATGAATACATAATAATTATACTGAATGATTCAAGTTTACCAACTGTTAAATAAAAAAAACTAAATGTTGATAGGGCAAATGTTATTTTAAGACGCTTTAGATCTTGTCACGAACTTGCCCGCCCCCTTTTACATTCCGTCAACTGCCTGAATGCGCCTTTGAAATACATAATTTGTCTTAATAATTAAATAAAAAATCTCACTGAAAAAAAATAATCAATATAAATTGAGTTTTAATAGTCAATACTAGCTTTATTAATGTGTCCAATTTTTCAAGATGCCCGGCTTTATTTATGAGAAACGCGTTTCACTTTAACTTTCGCAGCGTTCTTGAATCGGAATCTATAATTTAAAATCCCCAAATAACAAAATAATCATTACTAAAAAAAAAACTAGCACTAACTTTTGCCAATCAAAGGAAATAAATTAAAATGTCTACCAATTTATAAACGACTCTTTGTAATATCATAAATGTATGTTAAATAAATATATATTTTTTTTAAATTAAAAAATGAATATTCTGAACGAAATTGTTTTGAGCCACAATGTACATGCTACAGCTACAAACCGGAAACCTTATCCTGAGCGTACTCTAAGCAAAATAAATCCTTAATAAATTGCTACTGCAGCAGCTCAAGCTGTGTCTGATACTGACCTCTGCATTTTTATTGTATATCTATTTGATCAATATTTCGTACAATTTATTTTCATAAAAATCACATTTTTGAAAATTTCACAAAAAAGTTATGTAAGATATTTTCGTATGGGTTCAACTCATTTGATACGGGCGACGTCTAGAAAAGGTATTATATTGAGAAAGATTTAATTTGTGTTAATGAAGTATAATAGAGCAATAATGTTGAAGTTAATCTAGAAACAACCGTTCAAGCTCAGTTTCTAAAAAATATGCTGAAGAAGTTTCATATCTACCATACGAATTGACTGAGCAAAATCTAAACAGTAGCAACATTTTATCGTGAAATTAAATAATTAGAGAGTATAAATGTTACTTTAATCCTTCCCTCCACAGACCCTGCATATTATTATTATTATTATTGAGGGTGAAACATAAGTCTAAAAAACTAATGCTCTTTTATCAGGCTGGCTTAAAGAATTGTTGCCGAACCTTTGTTCACACTGCTCTGATGTTATTGCTTTTTTTATAAGTTAAATATTTAATGCAATATTGAATATTTTAATTATGAAATGATAGAAAACAGAAATACATATACTGTATATATATGGATTTTTAGATTTTTGCGAGTATAATTACTTTTGAGATCTCGGGATTCATTGTGATTTTTGTTTACTTTCTATATTTCGGCCGTAATTTTCCGGCCATGATTACGAATTATTCGCAACTGTTGTTTTTTTTTGCGAATAATTCGTGATCATGGCCGAAATATAGAATACAAGTAAGCAAAAATCGCGATGAATCCCGAGATTTAAAAAAAAAATATATATATAATATATACATACACAAATAAAAAATGCAATAAATTTATTAATATACTGTTAACATAATAAATGATCAAACAGTTTTTAAGAGCAATTATATTCCTTATCACTATAAACAATAATAATAACGTATCTATTTAATACAAAAGGAATGTCTAAAATATCAAAACAACCAAATGTAACAATTAGAATAATTTGCTTATAAAAATAAATACATTTATGGAATTAATACTAACATAGTGCTCAACTTTATGCTAAATATCTCATTATTCATCTATTTTATATGTAACTTCAAATGGGTTGTTTTTTCTAAAATGTCACTGACAATTTTTTCGAACAAATTAATATGTATACCATTTAGGAATGTTATACTTTTATCATCTTTGAGTTCATCAAGATTTTTACAATATTCCGGCCAAGCACACTTCTCGAAATATCCAGGAATATCTGGTGGATCATAGGTACGCAAATCTCTTCTTAGTTTACATTCATCTTTATCCAACACCAAATGATATTTCAACTGGCACAACTTCGCTATCGGTTCATAATTCAAAATAATGAAACCCTCGATTATCATCAACTTCTGAGCCCCACCTGAAGGGGTGACTAAAACATTAGTTATATCTTGATACATTTTATCCATATCCAACGAAGACATAATATCGTAATTTACATGATCCATATTTTGGACTTGAATATGTTTGGGACTATCCTCAGGATAAAAATAATTATCTTGGCTAAAAACAATGCAATCTTTAAATTTCTCCGATAATTTCGTAGCCAATGTCGTTTTACCACCACAAGTCACGCCCGATATAGCGACTATAAAATAGGAATCCATTTTAAACTTTATAAAATACAAAAAAAACTGATTTAGATTTTATTAAGTTTCACACAAAGGGAACAAATGGTAAATAGTGAATCCCATTAGGGAACCAATGAACGTCAATCCGCACAGTGAAGAAAACAGTAATGCATAGATTTGATCAATAAATCCCTTATAGAACCAATGATCTGAAAAATAATATTATGTTAAATAATTTGTATATTTTTTTATCTAAATTGAAGTTATGTGAATATTAATACCTTCTTCTAATTCAGTAAAAGGTAAGACTGTAAGCCATATAAAAGTATACGAAGATAATATAAAAGCTAATATCAAAATGATTTTCCCAAAAAATGCATCAGCCAAATCCATCGACAAAGGCTAAAAGTTTTCCTGTTCGAATTTTCTAAAATCTTCTTCAGTGAACACAGTGCCTTCATCGGGTTTCTCCTCTTCGATTTCTAATATTGGTTTTCCGGTCTTTGCTCGTTTTATTAACTATAAAATTATATAATAATAATAAAATATTATATTTATATTATAAATCACATACATATGTATTTTATAATACCTTTTTAGTAACATCCGATGATAAGGAGTGACTGCACAGATGCTCCAATTTCTTTAGGTTTTCTTGTATGTTTTTTTCAGTAGAGGTTTTTTGTATTTTCAACTTTTTTGAAGAGCTATCCGAGACGTTGAAGATTTTAGTATTTTCTGTAGAAACACGTGAACTTATGTATACACAGTACTACGAAGAGAATAAATAAATAAATGAATAATACCTTTCTTGCCACCTTTTCCGAAAGTTTTAATACTACGATGTGCAGTCGGTATTAAATCGAACACACCTTTGTTCTTCTTATTTTTTCTTTGCCCTGAATTAGTAAAAAAAAAGCATTACTAAATTTGATCGTTTTTAAACATGGAAAGTGTTTAATTCTGGCTATAATTTAAAACTATGTAATTTAAGGTGACCAGATTTTGAAAATGTCGAAGGAGGGCACTAAAAATAGAAAGACCATCTCGAAAATTTTTATTTGAGGGCAAATTGCTACCGGAGCTAAAAAGAGGTCATCTCAGAAATTTTCGTTTGAGGTCAAACTGCTGCAGGAGATAAAATAATCATTTCCGAAATTTTTGTTCATTTAGGGATTCTGCGGGAGCTAAAATGAAGGTCACCTCGGGCATTTTTGTCCGAGAAAATGTGGGCATTAGTAACAAAATTTTTGAGGAGGACGTCTGGTTTTCTTAATGCATACAATAGATACTTATAAAGTACAAACAGTTTTATTAACTATATATTTTACTATAAACTAGTTTTAGTATTGGTATTATATAACCAATTTTTAATGAACGTTTTTCATTTTAATATTCATTATCTAATTCGTAAATTAAGATTATTGTGATTGAGTTTATAAAATAAGTTAATCAAAATAAATTAAATTAAGTGTACTCATAACTGTTTTAATACCTTTTTTAATTTGTTGAGAATCTGTGATTTCAAGACTTCGTTTCACTAATGAAGCTGACATGACTTATTTCAAGGAAGATGTCATGACATTTAAGGTTAGGTAGTCTGTAAGCCACACGGTACTGTATTGCCATTGGCAAAAATAAATACGTTATCAGTTACTACCTATTTATTCGAATAAAATTATAAATAAATTAAACACGGCAGCCAAAGTGGTGACGCCTTAGGCCAGTTTCACACGTGCCGGATGGATTCACCCGGCACCGGGCTGGCGCCGTTTACAAAGCTTTCACACGTGGCCGGTCTCTGGCCGGTTTCTGGCCGGTTTCTTCCCAACCCGACCTATACCCCGTCAACTGGTGGCAGTAA
Organism: Plectrocnemia conspersa; assembly: GCF_051122295.1. Classification (NCBI taxonomy): domain Eukaryota; kingdom Metazoa; phylum Arthropoda; class Insecta; order Trichoptera; family Polycentropodidae; genus Plectrocnemia; species Plectrocnemia conspersa. Next base: position 16,157,505 of record NW_028277178.1, read on the forward strand.
TTTAGGATTAACGGCTTCACATAAGTCCTTCCACACATTTCGCGTTATTTTTTTATTTTTGTATGTATTCTACTAAGATAATTAAAAGAGATTACATTAATATAATTAAAATTTCGAGGTCTATTTCTTCCGCTATTACCTAAACACGAGGAATATATTTAATAATTTTATTACAAGATACTACAATCACAGTCAACGGCCCGGTTCATGTTTGAGTTTTACCCCCACCACACTCAACTCGGTACCCGGCGCCGGACAGTTTAGTGAGCGCGGCCGGCGACAACCCGGCAGTCAGCGTCGGGCCGGCGCCGGGTAGATTTGTCCGGCACGTCTGAAATGATAGGTACTAGCCCATACAACACCATCCCCACTACACGGCGCCGGCCCGGTGCCGGGCAAATCCACCCGGCACGTGTGAAACCGGCCTTAAAATAATTATATATAAATTAAATGAAAATATAAAATCAATATATGAATAATAAATAATATAAATAAAAATAAAAGTATATACAACGTTAAGAACAAACTTAATTAAAATTTAAAATAACCAAATATTTTTTTATTATTAATTGTGGGAGATACGTTTAGTTAGAATGCCTATGGTGCATATGCGAATCCAAAAACTTGTCATAAAGTGGTATATTTATTCATATAATTTGCTTTAAAATATTATTTATTTACATGATAATGCTTTATTAACATCTAGTAGCATAAAAAATACTATTTTGAAAATATTTTTTTGTAGAAAATGTCAAAATACAATTATTAGTAAATGTGCAATACGAAATAAAAAAATGCAAAGCTTAAAAATTACCGAAAATTTACACGTAAAATTTTTTTTTTTTACGTAAAATATTTTTAAATAGAATCGTAGGCAGTGGCGTAGCTATGGGGGGCGGAGGGGGCGGGCCGCCCCGGGCGGCACTTGCTTGGAGGCGGCATATTCGCGATGGGATCGTCTACTGTGGTTCTTATTGGTTACTTATATACATTTACGAATAACAAGAGCTTAATAATAACTAATTTATTATTTTAAGAAATGCTGATTTTATGACCCTACAAAAAATGTATGGGGGGGGGCGGCAATTTTAAGGATCGCCCTGGGCGGCACATGCCCTAGCTACGCCACTGATCGTAGGACTTGTTTTTTACGGCTAAAAAGTTTACCTAGCCTAGTCTGCGTGGCAAGCGCCATATAGCGCCGAATGTAACTGCGTCCCACACGCCGCAGTTCCTCATATGGCGCCATATCCCCTTTCGAATCGATTATACTATGAAAATATATTTTATTTTATAATGTGTGTGAGACATCTCTTGTTCTTCCCATTCATTTCTAAAATTACTTATTAATAGAAACACTAACCACCAGTTCGCAAAGAAGGGTAAGTTTATCGGGTGTCATACAAAATCGAATCTCATAGGGTCAACAGCATAAAAAAATTTCCACGCGTGCGGGATAGTTTGGTCCGTTTGTTTTGAGTCGAAATTTACTCGATAATTGATAGATCGAACAACGATGATGATTTGAGACATACCGACGCTCCTGCCAGAAATAATAATAAACTTTAAGTCAAGTAGCACAATTTGTGATTTAAAATTATTTGTAATACATATTTTTGAAATTATTAATTATTAAAAATAAATTTATGATTTCTATAATGGTCGTCTTCTAATGTTTTTACGACCAAAATTTAAAATGTTCTGTCAAATGTCATGTGGCGATGGAGCACTAAAAGAGTAGCTTTTAATATTAAACCGATAAATACATTCATTTTTTCAAAGAAAAATTATTGCGATAGGAAAAAATGGGATATCCTATTTTTTGGCACCGACGAATTTTCACTAGCCAGTCTAAAAGTGATACATCAAGAATAGTATGCCATATAACCTTATTGCTATTTATAAAAATTCTGTTTTGAATTAAAAATTGATTAGTTATATAATTTCGTACTTTATGAATGTAGCAATTATTATTTTTTATATTCCAGTGTCAACAAAGGCATCATTAACAAATTGGAAGTGGTTGCTACTACAAGCGGTAGCAACAAAGCCATGCTCAAATATGCAAAGAAACATAATTTATACACACATAACTGGCCTTTGAGTCCAAATTTGGATAACAAATTTCATTTAGGAATTGTTGTTTCATTCGGCCGTATGATTCCAAAAAAGATTATAAATATTTTTCCACTGTAAGTTTGATATTATATTAAAAGTATTTAATATATCGATAACTATTGCATTTTTTTATTAATAGCGGCATGTTAAATGTGCACGCTAGTCTATTGCCTCGATGGCGAGGTGCTGCTCCCATTATTCATTGTTTACTTAATGGAGACACTCATACGGGAGTTAGTATAATGAGGATAAAACCTCATCATTTTGATATTGGTATGTTGTTATTGTATTTTATATTAAAACTCATTTAATTAAGTAAATAATTATTTTAGGTGATGTTATAAAACAAAAAGTAATTGAAATTAATAAAGATATGTTCCAACCTGAATTACATAAATTGTTGGCTAGTATCGGAGCAAATTCTTTGATGGAAACTTTAAATGAGTTACCAGAATGTCTTAACAATGCAAAGTTGCAGGATTCTTCAAAGGCCACTAATGGTGATTACATCTGTACATTAATATTAATTTATAGATTATTTATTATTTGTTAAAATTATGTTTCAGCTCCAAAAGTGCACGAGTCTCTTGCCATCATCGATTGGGAAAAATGTAGCGCTTTACAAATTCATAATCAATCTAGAGCTTTACTAGGAGTGTACCCATTGATTACTCGATTCAAAGGAAAGGAAGTGCAGTTGAAAAAAATACATCTTTGGAAAGAAGAGAGTTCGGAGATAGATTTGAAAAAGACTCCCGGTCAATTTGAATTTATGAAGTTGAGGAGAGTCATAAGAGTATGCTGCGGCGACCACAAATATGTTTATTTTGAATCAATAAAAGTCAAAGGCAAACCAGAAATGAAAGTGTTCGACTTCAAAAACGGTTTTATGAAACTATATCCTGTTGATCATTTGAAATTTGACTGTTTATAATATTTTATTGTATAGTTATTAGAACATAAATAAAAAAAATTAACTTTTGAGCTTAAATTACTTATTAAAAATCATATAGATAATAAAATAAATAAAATAAAATCAGATATACGGACATTTTTGTAAACATTTAAAATATATTGTTGCATGATATCATTTACATTTTCACATACATCAAAGATAGTTAAAATCTCTATATTCATAAGCAACATACTAGTCTTATAGAAGTAAACAAATGTGCTCTAATTTGGACATGGAAGAATTTGAGTGCATATGTTACATCAAGAATAATTATCAAATGTGTCCATTTTTATAGCTTCTTTACATGCAGAAACTTAGTAAATAGTTAAGTTTCCGTGTATATGAAATATACCGTCAAGACTGACACTTATGTTAGTACCATATTTAAAGGTTAATCGTAGTTCATAGTACAGAAAATCAATACAAAATCTGATGAGAAATGAGAAATTATCAATTTATCAAAGAAAATCTAAGAAATACAGTTTCAAATTTGGGTTCTCAATTACTCGTAGTTTTCAACTATTTGAATATATTTATATTTTTATTCTTCGTTTTTACCAATATTCATTTATTTAAGCAATTAGTCCTGAAAAACAATTAATTGCCTATAAATATTATTTAATTAAAAAGTAATTATCGGTTAGTAATAATTTATTTAATCATCGGTAACAGCGTTCTCACTGCGACGGCGCCGACATGATTTTATTGTTTATGAATTTTTTACTTCTGAGAAGGGTTAATTGTTTTATGCGCTCTCCAATTAAAAATTCAGCTTAGATATTCTTCTTTCGACTCACTGAAGTCGTAATATTTCTATAAATAGTCTTAATATAAATGCTAGATAACCGAGCGTTTCTACTGCAAGTGCACGATTTTATTGCCTTTGACGTGGATTCTAAATAAGAACGCCCCATTTTAATGAAAAAATATAAATCTTAATAAACCGTACTGAATGGCCAACTTTTGCTTCCTCCTGAAAAAACTAAATAACTTCCCTGGACTAAATAAAAATAAATACTATTTTTTTAATTTCAATCGGCTAATGTGAGGCCTTGTCTAATAAGAAGATTCTATAGCCTCCAGTTGCAATTTAATTTTCAGGCAGATTATCATGGAGCTTATTTGACAGACGATTTTATTGAATAGACTCGTAAATTCAAGTATAGGTCGAAAGTTCACAATATAATGTTATATACATCGATGACTTCACTACTGTGAGTCGAGTGGCACATACCCTTCAGCTGGCGATATATTATATAGTAATATTTTTATTCAAGAACATATCAAATAAAATAAATATAAAATACGTTTGCGTGTTGGCTTCAAGAATTATGTGTAATTTAATTTATATAGTGTGGAGATCAGAATTAGTAATTATTTTATAAATATAATTTCGATCGATCATCACAAATTAGCTCTTCCAAGATTTTCTTAGTATCATGGATAAATTTTATGATAAATAATAAAAATAAAACCGGAATAGGCTATGCATTCTGACATCTATTGTTCTGACATCACTACTTATTTAGTAGTTGTTGATTGTGTTTACTCTGTTGTAAAGCATTAGAATTAAGAATAATTATTAGAATAAATAAATGAACAAATAACAATTATTTGTTAGCAAAGATAATCGTTATGTTGCAACAAAACACATGCACAAAAGTCTGCGTCATTCTGATTTAATTGCAGGTCGAAGATGATTCTTGAAGAAGTCTAAGAGGTAGCACTGGTAAGGTGTTACCCTGGGCATGTAATTATGCCTCGTTCGTTCCAAAAGAATTCAAACATAATCTTTCCCGTAAATAAATATTATAGTTGTGTTCAAAACAAAATTTCTTCTAAAGGTATGGAGCCATTCATTGCTCTTTCTTGGTTTCTGGCTGGCAGCAACAATTTTCTTAGAGGGCTTCCGCCTTCTGCTGTAATATTCTCAAAAAGTCCCCAGCAGGCAGCAATACGTCATTCTTTATGATGTGGTAACCACCATGTAGCTTTCTAGCTCACTTGTACATTTTATAGAGCGACAGATATGAATCAATGAAAAAAGGTGCTCCACCCTGGTACATGTTTCAAATACAGTGGGTGACTTATTTATTTAAATTTTCATATCGAACTTAAAAACATTCATAAAAAAATATGAAAAGGCAATCAAATGTATACTTACTATTCAGCTAAACTAATTACTTACAGTATTCTTATCTGCGATTATGTTTTTAGGTTTGTTTCATGATAATTTGTCTAAAGCTTTACATACTTATTTCACAAAAAAAGATTTTTTATAAAGTATACTTAATATTTTTATTTAAGCTTATTAATACATTTTATATTTATTTATTTAACAAGGGGTTAACACCTAGAAAACTAATAATAATACCTGTGGAATTTTCACATTGTAAATATGACTATAAAAATAACCTGCAAAAATACAGGAAATTCATATTTATGTGCAAAATAAAATCTTGCAGGAATTACTTGAATTCTTGCCTGAAAAATAAAAAAGAAAATATGCAATGTTTAATTTATACTGAAGAATGAAGAACATATTAAAAACAAAGCAAGGTTGTAAGAAAAAAATATAGTTAAAATGACTTATTTAACTTACCGGTATTGTGTGCATTATCTATAAAATGCATTCACTCACATGTGATAATGTAAAAATTATCATTAAACATGTAAAACATACTATGACATGCATGATCTGAGGGATAATCCATGCATTGTGTCAATATTAATGATTATATTTGAGCTAACATTTGCTATATATTTTAAGAAGTGCACAATTTTGACATCAACGGATTTATGAAAACAAATAAATGAAAACCAAATAGTTTATTGAATATAAATTTTGATAACATGTACATGTTGCGATTGAACATTACGTATATAAAAATAATATAACAATTTTTGTTTTAATTCCAATTGCATTGTTAGAGAATGTTTAGTAATTTATTTTTATGCATATGACCAGTGATTGAATACCAGTGAACACATGATTTCGTTAATATTATTAATAATCATTTGAAGTATCACATTAATTTTTCACAATGAACACTTTGCAGCCACTTGTCCTTTCCTAAAATCCATGAAGAATGAATTGTTAAACATGAAAACACTAAAAAAGTCCCTACGTTTGTTACTCAATTAAATAATAAAAAAAAAAACAATAATTCATATTATGCGCAAAGAAAAATGTATAGTATGTATTATATATAAAATGGTACATCATGCAATGATAATTGTTTAAAAGTAAAATTTCATCTAAAGGGTTCTTTTTAATGTAGGATATAAAAACATGCAATGCTAAATTATAAAGTGATTTATTAATAATGAATAGTTATAATAAATAACGAAGTGCATATAATATTTCAACATCCTATATATATGTTATTACTATAACAACAATTAATTTAGCAGTCGACTAAATTTCATTTAGGATGTTGTACATACATACATACATAAAGAGCTTCAGTAATCATACAAAATTAATCACAACATAATGGATACTATAACAAATAAACGTAAACACAATCTATATTTTCACATATTCGATTAACATAAAAAAATAGTAGACATGTTAAATTACGATAGGATAAATAAGATAGGGAATGTCAATAATCATTAAATATTTTTTACACATAAATAAAAACATTTTTTTCAACAATTATTAAATACAGTTAAACAAAAATATAACAGTTAACCAAAACTAATAAAAGGCACCATAAAAACAATACTTTTACAACAAATTTGCATTAAATGCATTTTAAGCTCGCTTAATCACCAATTTAAGTTTTCTATTTAAAAGAAAAATTTAATCAAAAATTGAGCGTTTGCGTTATCATAAACAATTTGGCATTTAACAATACTAATTTAGTCACATACTACTACTAATTTTTAATTCACACATAATGTGAGAAGTTAACAATTAAGTGTTTACTTTTATCATTTATCGTTATCGAAATACACAAAGCAATAACTAAAATGACTTTGGCATACATTTCGTAGGCACCAAACTATGGTAACTAAGTACATAACATTATGAAATAAATTTTGTATGATATATAATATTGTGTATTATATGTTTTTTTTTTAATTATCACAACACATAGATAAGTCACAATTTGGATGAACATTTTCATAAGTAAACAGATGTTGTGATACACTTATATTTGACATACCGTTCGTTGCTGACACCTCGTTTTAAATTACACCTCTAAATAACATTCACAAGATACGGGATGAATATCAATTTTAACAAATTATACATTTACATGGGAAGTTGTGGTATATTTTTTTTATTAATTGAAAGTTGTTATTTAGTGACTAATTTTGTTATTGAATTGCAACCAAAAATTATTACATATAATATAGATGGTCTAACTATTGAAATAATCATGCTAATTGATAATAATACATAATCTGGAATTGTAGCACAACATAATTATATTTTTAACGTTTATACTTTTAAAATATTTTACTCTGTATATAATATGTAAAATAGCTAGATATATTCACAGTGTAGCAGGACATTTTATACTTTTATATAAAAAATAAATATATTCAAGCGGCTCTAGAAGTAATCTTCTTTAAAAATTTTGACAAAAAATTATATATCTAATATGTTTATCTATATTCTTCTCATATGTAATTTACATATATATATATTTATCACATCTAATTTTAATGATCATAATTGAATATAAAACCAAATATATAGGCACATGACAACAAACTAACTATGAAAAAATATATAGAATTTTGTTAAAATGCGATTAGCACACAACTATATAAAATGTATATATTTCTAAAATCAAATGTTTAAAAAGAAAGAAAACAAACGAATGTATTGATCCAAGAAAGCGATTAGCAAATATGACTAATACATGTGTTTTATACTCAGTCGTTATATTCAAATACAGTTGCTTACATATGCTCAGGGTGGTTTCTGATGCAGTCGATAAGGTCAGCCGGTTTCAGCTCCCTCATACAGATGCGATGAATAGCGGTGAAGAGTGGAAATCTATAAATAATTCAATAATATCAAATATATATCACAAGTTATGAATCGAGAGATCTGATCAAAAAGTAACAGTACTATCATTCTTACAAGTATGTAAATATTTAGAACAAGATAAATACTTTTAAATTGTAATATGTATTATGAGTAAAACATATAGAAAGCTTGAGGTAAATTAATACTATTTTCATCTATAGAAACTTCAACAGTTAGGGATGGAATAACGTTAAATTGACGATTGATTTGGCTTAGTTCAGTGCAATAATATTCTTGGCGCATATGCACCTTAGCAAAAGTTGTTTCACTGATGATTTGAAAGTCATCAACGTCTGAAAAAGCATTGCATTAAATTGACAGTTCTGCTACTCTTCAGACTCCGTGCAACTTTTGGCTCTTTCCCAGACTCAAAGACATATAATATAAATGCAACACCTGATGCAATTCCCGAAAAAATCCTTTGAAAAACTGTTCTTCTGATATTTTTTGATCAATGTATGTACATATGATATAAATCAATTAAATAAAAACATACTTGTTTTCCATTCCTTTATTTTTGAGCATGTGATTAACTTCCTCAGCCGTAAATGGACCTTGTAACTTCTGACCGTTCAACATTTCGTCTTCTAATTCCTTGATGGATTTTCCTGTTTTGACGAATGCCTCGGACACACGCCTGTTTCTGCCGCCTGTGTTTGAAAATTAATTTTATTACATCCATTCAACAATTGTCACACATCATATAATACACAATACTATTATAGAAATAGTTGATAATATAAAATATTTAGGAATAATTGTAGGTAAAATATTAAATTTTAAGGAGCATTGTAATTAAATAATCAAAAAATTAGTAGAAAAATAGGTATATTATATAGGATGAGAAATTAATATGATAAGTATAAATAAAAAAAATAATCAACAATAGTATTATATTGCCTCACTTCAATTATTGTGCAACACTATTATATATACTTAATAAATTAGATAAAACGATGTGCAAAAATTACAAAATAGGGCAATGAGAGTAGTTGAAAATAAAAATAGATTTACTAGTTGTAGACGAATGATTGAAATAGTTTATTTGAATATTCAAGAAATATTGAAGATGAATATTTTGGTATTTATATATAAGTTAAAAAATAATTATTAATAAGAAATAAAGATGTATGTAGATTTAATTCTAGAAATAGAGATAATGTAGGGATAGATAGGTATAAGAAAACGGGCACGGCCAGGGGAATATTGTACGGAGGTGTGAGTTTGTATAATCCTAGGACAATTCCCAAAAATAAAAATGTAGCGGGTTTCCTCAATGGAATAAAGAAACACCTTCCTGCATTAAGAAATAAATTATAATATTAAAGTATGTTTATATGTATGTTTCGATTATATTTGTTTATTATATAAACAATTAACTATATTAGCTAAATGAATTAATAAAAATAATAAATAACATGTACCGTAGCAAGTAGTGATGAGATCAGCTACGCCACACGATTCAAAGAATGTGCTGAGTTTGCTACCCGGGTAGAAAACGTCGACAAATTTGATCATTTCCATGAGTCCCAATCTGATAATAGCTGCCTTTGTGTTGTCTCCATAACCGAGGCCGTCGACGAAACCAGCGCCGCACGCTACGATGTTCTTCAAAGCACCACAAACTTCGACAGCGTCTTCATCATCGACGACGACTACTCTGAAGTTTTGGGTTTGCATCATATCTCTCAAAATAGGAGCCATTTTAGGGTCCCGGCAGCCGATGGTAGTTTCACAGAACTTTTCTTCTGCCACCTTAAAAATATTAACGAAAATAATGAAAATAACATTCAGTCATAATTATTAAGTTCGTACGTACTTCGCCGGCCAAATTAGCTCCCATAAGAACGTGGCACGGGATTTTCAAGTGTCTGGTAATAATGTGAGAGATGAGATCAATACCACCACCTTCGGCAACATCAAAGCCCTGAAAATAAGATAAAAAATATATTGATTTAATTATTCTACTGAGAAAATCTAACAAATAACATTTGCACGTCAAACTTATTCAATATACTTAACAGCAATGAAATAATATGTTATCAAAAATAATAAATTTCGAACAAAAGACCATATTCTTTATTTTAACGTATATTTAAATTATATTGTTCTAAAATAAACTAGTACTATATTAAAGAATAGTAATTTTTATATACATATGTTATTTACATATATTTTGAAAGGTATTAAAATGCCAATAATATATTTACGTACTTTAATCAACGACAACGCGACGGCTGTCGGCTTGATTTTACCGAGGAGTAAAGAGCATAGGTTACGAATGAACTGATGAGGAACGACAAAAATCAATATATCAGCATTTTTTGCCGCTTCCACAACGTCCGGAACAGCCACCTTAAAATATATAAAATCATTATTTATGGCTTAAAACAACTCGAAAGTAAGATAACCTTGATTAAAAACGGTTATCTATTAAGTTAAAAGTCCAAGATATATTATTTAAGAAAAAAAATTCAAGATTAAATACAAATACTTACAACATTTGATGGAATTATGTGGCCAGGTAAGTATTTTACATTTTCGTGGGTTTCATTGATGATTTCAGTCAATTTCTTTCCCTCAATCATTTCCTCGTAAACGTACATAGTGACGCGTTCATTGAAATTTGGCAAGGCGACCGCATTGGCCCCTACAATTTTGGCAATTGCTGAACCCCTGAAATATTACATTAAAATAATAACAAATCATTTGAAACCTATCGCATATTTTTGTGAAGTCCAGAAACAGAAGTGCCTAAACTACAGGAATGTAAGTAAATTTTTGCACCAGTAGAGTTTTAGGCTTAGCAAAATTTGTTTTACATTTTTATATAAAAAATTGGAATAAAATTATGTTAAAATGTCTGTTAACATTAAACTATTGATACTATTTTGATTTTTATATGCTAGTCTTTTTTCGAAAAAATTGCTAAATAAAAACAAATCATTATGTATTAGAAGGAGCTGTCAAATTTATTTTGATTAAAGTCGTAATTCTGTATATAAAAATCATACGGCACGCATATATAAAAAATATAGCGAAAACATTATTGTATTTGTGTCTTTATGATATTGTTGTGTGCGATAACCAATATTGAAATAATGCCAATTTTAAATCAAAACGGGAACACTGTTATTTAAAGATTCTTAAAATACCCACATAGGCATTAAACATCAACAATTAAATATTATATAATGCACTGCTAAATTTGTAGCATATATCAGGGGTAGACACCAGATGATATTTACAAAAAATATTGTCAATGGGCTAATGATAAATTTAACTTCAATCTTCATTAAAAACTAAAACAATAGTTTAGTTTATAATTTAAGGGTGACATTTGTCAACACTAATTTCAATAGAAAGTCACATTCCATGTTAAATACTAAGATGTGGTAAAAAATATGAATTAATTAAACGTTGATTATAAATATAGTAGTTTTAAAATTAATATATAAATTAATAAGTGTTATAGTAATTAATTTACACGATTAAAGTTATCAAATAATATTTAAATTAACTTTAAAACCAACCATATTTGGGCAATTAATGTAATGTAAGATATTCTTTTTGTGTAAATTTTATGCGTTATTCCAATTGTTACTACAATGGGCAGCAAATGAATATATAGTTATTTTAGGTCATCGTACCCATTTATATAATACACGCCTGTTGTAATGCTTTTCATTATTACGACCAATAATAAATGGCTGAAGCTGATCATATTTTTCATTAATAAAATATATTTGATTTGCTAAATGCTAATCATCTTCCATCGAAGAAGTGATAAAATTAGAAGCAGACAAAGAGCCAGTTTCAGCTGTGTACCGAAAGTTAAATTCAACGATTTGTCAGTAGCGCTTTATCATTTTGAACAATAAATAACATCTTACTCCAAGTTTCAACGAGTCTAACACATACATTACCTACCACAAAGGATTGTAAAAAACAGAGTAAAACGATTTTATGAACAATTTTTACTTTCTATAAAATTGTAACGAACGTTGGCGCCGGGGAACTCATATATGCGTGATTCGTTGTTTATAACTTTTAAAAAATGACTAAAACCAATATTTGGTTTTAACTTTCTGCAATCGGTTATAATTAATATAATATCACAATTATGTTGAGATAAAACTTCATAGTTTCTTCATGTTTATTTAAATAAATATGCAATGGTGCTTTTAGTGATATTCGTATAAAATTTTAATTCATGTAAATGGCCCTTCCTTTGAAATTTTCGGAATTCAAGACCACCTCAACCTTTCTTTAATGATAATGTTCACTCAGTGTACATACATGTAAAAATTAGTGGTTTGAAATTGGAAAAAACGGGAATATTGTTACTTTTATATACTATGTAAATAGTTAAAATTGATAATATAAATAGACGGATTTATACATATTACGTAAAATGAATGTTGTAACCCTGAAATTTTTCAAGTCAAGTTTTGTTTCATGTAAAAACCCCTATTGGATTCTTACTCGATTCTAAAACCGATAAATTAGATCGTTGTGATACTCATATTCATGTTCATACTATTTCGTTTATATATTGTAAATAAGTTAAATATTTTTAAAGGAATAATAGTTATAAAATACTATTTTAATATTATACATATTTTGCTTTAAAAATGTAGTACACAGAAAACATAATTAGCCTAATTCATTTTGGGAATGGGGAGAGGGGGGCAAATATATTTAAATGAGCAGGTTCAGGCTGAATCAAAAAGTTGGAGGTCTATAAAACAAATAATTTGTTAAAAGTTATAATTTCGCTTCAAGGCCAACTTTCCAGGCCCTATTAAAAAAAACAATAATTTATATTTTACACCGCTAGGAATGCTGAGTGTCAATCACGATTTTAGCTATTGTAATTTACTAATTTGGTATTGGACAAAAACGCGAAATTTTTTACAAGTATTTTAAAACGATGGAAATAACAATATTATACAAAAACGACCTTCGAATACTTTGTATTTAACATTTTCCACAGTTTTTTTTTCATTTAAATTCAAATGTAAAAAACTAGTATTGAATTTATAAATAAAAAAACACACACACACACTTGTGTTTTTGAAGATATTTTCAATGGCCGAATAATAAGCGCTTCAGACGTTTCATAAGATTAAAATTGAATTATTAAGGGAGCACACACACGCTCGACATCAATACGCGTTTGTTTACATGCGCGTTATCAGCGCAATTTTATTATCTACTATAAATTGCGAATAAAAGTAATGTCTAATCGAGTACTCGAGGGTATAATTAGAATTGCATTTGCCCATTTACACATTTACACGCGGCGATCGTCGGAAGCGCAAAGCGAGCGCATTGATAAGATTCAAGTCGAAGGCCACGGTATAAATGGTGTATACGCTTCGAAGGTCAAGGTTAGAAAGGTGGAGCTGGTTTACCAGTTGCCGGATCCGACGATACAAACGGAGGTGTTGGCCATGGTTCTAGAAGCGCGTCAAACACCGACAACAGCTGGACAAGCACTAGCACTGCTAGCTTGGCGCACCGGTCAGAAGACGCCAACCTTTTCTCGTCGCTGGGCTTTTGTGCAAAATAGGCTAATTGCATCCGAATTCGCTACATGCCTTTGATAATCACATTGATAATGAACCTGGTATATGGATATTGTTTTTATTTCAAATAATAAAAAAAAACAATTGGTTTCAATTCGAATGAAATATTTTCAAAAGTCGGAATTTAAGCGCTTCGCTCTTGTTAGTAACACGTTACATAATCCCATAATCTGTGACAATAATTTCACGTTATCTACGTTGTAAAATAATATACAATGAGCAACTAGAATCAGATAAGAATCCAATAGTCCAGTTTAGCGACTCAATATATGGTACTTAATGTGCTTAATTCGGTTTATTTATGTTGTCAAATTTAACTAATTACATTGCTAGTACTATCATACATTGCCGTTCAACATAGAGTCGTCACAACTCAAAATGGTGATCGTACTAGATTTACAAATATCTGGACGGTACGCGCGTTTATTTACATAATTAAAAACGTTATAATAAATTATTTTTAAATAACGTTTTTAAATATGGTCGTAAAATTTGTGCAACAATGATATTGCCCTAGTTGTTCAGAAATTCGAATTCAACTATTAGAGATTCAAGAAGACTGCTTGGTTGAACCAAATAGGACAGTCGAACATAAAGCGGTTGCTTTTCTCGGACTTTTAATAGTGGTCTCAGTCGATTCGGCGTAGCTACAATTGCTGCGAGCTAAACTAAAATCTCGTTTATTTCAAGTCGGAAGCGAAGTTCTATTTCTATGATCAGTTTCCGAATTAAATTATTGACGGAAAAAATTAAGTATGACATAATATATACCATCGAGGAGTGGGAGAAGTTGTGGTGGCGATTTATTTTACATGGCCAAAAGCAAGGCGGCGCTCTGGTAGTGGTAACGCTGACGTAGGGAAATACGTTATTTTGTAGACCTCGACAGGAAAACGACGACCGATGGCACTTCGTCGCCGATTATTCGTATCATTCGATAACATGTAAATAATTATTATATCATTCAATAAACTAATACTGCAGCGGCTCAATCAGTGCCTAATTGCGATCCGTCACCATTCGCCCACCAAAGATTGCTAAATTCCATTGTCGCTGGATTTATGTAACCCAGAATCAATCGATCGCCGGATCTTGCCGATAAAGATATGTATTTTTGCAATAATAGTCAATTAATGTAATATTATATAGTGTAGCCACACCTTTACACTGTGAATTAAAACACGCCTCGTTTTCATTTCAATTATAGTGATTGGGTAGACCGATACTAATAAAAAAATATAATTAATTATTTAACCGAAGTTTTTTTGCTAGATATTTATCAATAACAATTTAACAATATCCACACAAAATATACCACAGAATGGAATTGATTAAACCACATCACAATTCTGGTTCATGGAATTTAAGAAAATAGAGTTCCGACCAAAACGTGTTAGTTAATATTTTTGTAGAAAATGAGTTATACTGTCCACTAGAATAAGTTTCGTGTGTAATCTTAAATTAATATACTCACATTGCTAGAATATGTGGAACAAGCAAGTGAATTATGTGTTAATTGTACTTTTATATAAGAGTTAATTTTATCACTAATGACAAAAATGTGGCAAACTACACGAATAACATGTCATCAAAAAAATAATACTAGGTGTGATCAAAAGTTACGTATTATAAATCTGAAGATAAATTGGATAAGACATTTCAGCGTTTATTTCATTAAATAATAATATTTTAGGTTATGTCGTTCATGCTTTTCATCAAAATATCGCATGGTCTTTAAAATTTAAGAAATAAAAACTATTTTGAAACGTCGCTTGTCTCAGTGACCTATGCAATGACTCAACGAGCGTTCCCAAGCGTGGGCGAATATTTCTTGCATGCACACATCGATCTAGGCGTTTATATATTAATTATTTAATATGCTGTAAACACATACAGATCTTTCATAAAATATAGTTAATTTTAATTAAGTATCCTATCCATATATTTTTGATATTATATCGATTTATGCAAATTTTTTGGATGAACCATTAGGAAATACATATACGAAGGCTGACTCATGTTGCCAAATATGTCGAGCATTTGCTGCCAAACATATTCCCCAAGATGTTGACTAATTTCCGGCGTTTTACCTCTTCATATTAATTGAATGAATATAAAAAAAAATGCATAAGTTTTTTAATAATGAACTTTGTATTATAACATTGTTGACTAACTTTATTTGTGTCAAGAACTTGTAAATATTTCTAATATATAGATTTTATCAAAACTATTCTCACATTGAGTAGATTTTAAAAATGGCAACTAATATTAAATCTGTAACAATGCTTGCCATGGCGAGTCTCAACAAAACGCAGGGAATAATATACATAGAGTAATGTGACTCGCCAACTTAAGATTTATGCTTTTAAACGATTGTTGCTACGAATATATTTGGATTACGCTATTCACATTTTTTCTATAAAAAAAATGTTTTGGCACAATTAATAGAATTCTATTTTTTTACTATCGCAACGTATATATATGAGATCATTGTATTATTTTAATAAATTTAGATTATTCTTTAGTAGTCTTATTTTTACTACATACACCTATGTTATGAGAATGCAGTCACAGAGAAGTGCATTTTAGTGTTGCTCTGACCGATCGAACGTCCTTGACCCATTTATTTAATGTCCATGAAGCGAAGCTTTAAAGCTCACAGTCTGATATAGTATGCAGACAAGGGCATTGTGTTGAATTCGGCCCATGATGGTCAAGGTAGTTGGAGACATGCCATGTTACTACTCTATATGTAAACGTAAATATTAGAAGAGAGAGATAATCTCCAATGAAACATAAGATTACATAAGAAGCTCTGCGACCCAAATAACACATTCGCATTGGCGTTGTCGTCGGAATAACATAACTTGACAAAGTTACTATAGGTCAGTCTGAGGTGACTCAAAATTTAAAGAAAATAAGATTAACCGATTTGTTTTGCATTTTCTCTGAAACAACTACATATTTTACTAAAAATATGCTGCAGTGAAATTTTTATCAAAATTTATATTTTTTGCCCATATTATTTGACCAGCGCTGCGAGACATTTTATTTAATTATTTTTATTAGTTTGTTTAAAAACCTTACGTTTCTTTATAAAAAAATAGTTATTTTCGTTAAACGGATTGTTTTAAATAAACGTATATAAATTATCACTATAATTTAAAAATATATAAAAATATGTTACGCAGCAAAAATATTACGCTACGCGGACAAATGTTATTGTACATTACCAGTGCTTGGTACGTTTATTTTTAGTTCATATTTCATTTTTGTAAACAACTGAAATACGGTCGACAATTTACGCAATAAATTGAAAATTTATATAAATAAGTTGTCGTTCGTGCAGTGGCACTGCGTCTTAAAGTCGTCTTAAAAGTCGAGTTGAATGATAATTTAAAGTGACTCCTTGATCTAAAGATCGAAGTGGAAGCGGCTGATTTTCTCTAGACTTCGAATTAAGAGCTTAACTGTCGTGTTTTTTAAGTCAGAAGCGAAGTGGAAAGTTTCAAACATTGAAAGTTAAAATGATATTTTGAATGTTTGCAGCGTTTCGGCTTATACACAGTCGGAAAAATGAGAGGAGATCAACGATCCACCTCTTCCTCGACTTATTTACCAATCATTCATTAGTGTTTGGGGCGGAACTGAAATCATTATTAATCTTATTAGAATATTATAGTTGTGCATTCGGCCTGGATTGCATAAATCCGGCAATAACATATTTTTAGTGTCACTCGCTACCTGCTCACATAACAGTTGATCTCCTTTTTTGGTATTTAGGTAACGGTCAGTTATATTCAAAAGCTACACATTATTTTGGTATTTATAAGAAAAGAGATAATATTTGTAAAAGTGTCGATTGCCCAATATTATTTTTAGTCAGGTCGCCAAAACACCTTTTCCGTGCACGTATAAAAAAATCATTCGTTTTTGTAACTTATAAAAATTGATTGCAACGATACGTCAGGGACGTCATTTGGGGAGGGAGGGAGGGGGGCAGGGGGGTATTTGCCCTCTCTTAAACTTGGCCAGAAAAATGGGCAACTTTTGCCTCCTCTCCATATGTCATTTCAGTATAATCATATCAGAATACATTTTCACTAGTAGACATATATTTTTATCAGTAAATATAATTTATCTGGCACGTGCTAGTATAATTATATGATTTCAACTTTTCCATATGTAGTAATATATATATTTACATACTTATCATTATGTATTTACATGCGATGTATAAGTGTTACAGTGTATGTGTATTTTTCGGTGAAGTTATATATTCATTTGCGTCCAAGAACAAATATATTTTCACCAGTAGATATATATTTTTACTAGTGAAAATATAATTTAATTTATAGGCGCTAGGCAAATTATATGCTACTCTAAAATGTCTGCGAAACGTAAATTTGCTGTTCAAATCCAAACCATGCCCAACTTGATCTAATGAATGTTCTAAAAATAATTACAGTTTTAGAACTTTCATTAGGTCAAGTCAAAAATAAGCTAAGGCAACTCATCTATTATGGGAAAATAAGCGGAAGTAGAGACTGACGTCATATCTCGCATATTGCTTCATAGTTAGTCTGCACTTGGATATTACACCATGATTTAAAAATATGATAGCTATCCTTACCGATATTACTACGGAATTCTGACATGAGTGTTGGTCATAGTGTATTCAAACCGAATTTTGGGCAAATGGGGGTTGCAGTGGGAACGCTCGTTACCGAACGTTCCCACTACGACGGCACGATTTTATTGCTTTTGACATGGATTTTTGACTTCTGAGTAACATATGTATATATATTTAGCTGTTTGGTTAAAGATGCCACTAGTATCATATTAAATAAAATAGTTCAGCAAAATTAATATCTTCTCCATCTCCTTTGTTTCTATGTAATAAACACATTTCTAGTACATTTTTTATTACTTACATCCCCCCATCATCTGTCAGCCTTCTTACGCACATTCATCGATCTGCAACTTTAAGGTCTTCCCAAGTTTTGCCGCTAATATTTGGACCTAGAATCGTCTCGACATGTTTGAATTAGAGCATTCGTTCCCAACTTTTTTTAAACATAAATTTATTTTTTTGGTACCAGATCCACAGATTGGCATTTAATGATTTTACCATTGCGTATACAAAAAACAATGAGTAAAAATTTTACTTTAATATACTGTAAATTTTATTATATACATTTATATAATATTGATATATTTAAAAATAATGTTTTAATCAATTCTATTAACCTATTGAGTTCTTAAATTCCATGAATCCAAGTGGATTGTCACAGCACGAACTAACCCTCAAGGTTGGTAACCCTATTATGCTACTGAAGAAATTAGTTTTATCAAAACTGTGTAATGGGACGTTGAGTAGTTATGAAGGTACTGCACATATTTGAGGTAACAACATATACTTTAAATATTAGAATGTGTTCATTATCAAAATTTAGCATAGTGAATTTCTAATTTCCGTGACAATATAGTCAAAAGGTCAGTGCTTAATATGACAGGAATTTACTTTTCATTGGCAATTTTATCTCAATGTTACGAGCAGCGGAGAATCTAAGACTCCTATATTTCAACAAAAAGTTTGTCCTTATTGGGTCGACGCTAGTAATTTTTAGTATTGCATTTGATCATTACTGATACTGATACATCACCGATGCCGTATCTTGCATTGGGTCAAGGGTATCATGTTCAATGCGGCAGCTAAATGTAATAGTGTCATCATTAGACTGAAGGTAATGTTTAAAAAATGCTCATAAAATTTGTTAGAACTAGAATGAAATTCGAATTTTTGATGTACTATAATTTATAGTTGCAGTTCTTATTTAAATTAAAGCTCACAAATAGATTTCAATATTGTTTTGGCACATTTTTAGATTGACTGTATGAATATCGCTAAAATAATAATAGCTATCGCTAAACAAACAATCATAAAATATTGTTTCTATCATATGGTAATCAAGCGAATTTAGGTGATGTTTTTATCTGATAATACATGTATATAAAAGAGATAGCTTTATCGGTGCTCAAAACATTGAAAAATATATGGATGAAAAGATAAATATAATATATACTTGTAAAAAATATACACATAATCGATGCATTAGTTATTTATTGCACTGACCGAAAAATACATAAGTATGCATTATGTTATCAACATACATTAAACAAATCTTACAATTTCACAAGTCAGTAGCAGTAAAACCATTATTTAATTCACACAACATCAAAAGCGAATAACATGCCGCACAATAATTCTTTATGAGATTCGTCAACAAGTTCTACCACTACTGGCAAGAATTATGACATTATAATATAGAATAAATATTGAGATTAGTAAGTACATAAACATTTTTTGTATATATGTATTGTATATCATTGAGTATTATATATTATGATAAATAGATTTTGATCGTTAAATATTAAGATTTCGAACAAGATAAACGATCATCGTATATTTTTATTCATTTCAATACTGTAACAGTTTCTAAACTCAACAACACTACAATGAAATTTTTTTACATATACATATTAATATATATATATATATAAGGGTAATATGTCTAGAATGATACTAAATAATTTATTCTTCAGCAGTTTGAGAAGCTACATCCAAAATTACCTCGAAGGCAAATGGTTGGAAGCTGTGACCCAGCCCTTCATAGAATTTGCTTTGGAACTCAACCCTGAAAATTATTAATCAATTATAATACTAATGTAAAATATATTAAAAAAAACTATTAAAACAAATATTTATACCAATGCAAACGTAAAGTATGCAAGAAGGCCGAAAGACCTTCCATTAGTACTAAAATGCTTAAGGTAAGCGACGCCCATAAAGCAAAGGCTGCCCATGCGGCAAATCCACCTAACCATCCATCTTGTGTAACACCTATGAAACATATAATAATATTAGGCATAAATTGAATATAATGAATACAAGACAATATAGTTCTATGTACCATTTTTCATCACCATATTCCATAGGACTTCAGCTAGTTGCGCATGGGCAAGTGATAAAGCCCAGAGTCGAAGGTACGAAGCTGTATGAGATACACTCCCAAGAACGTATTCGATGGTATGAATACCCTATAAAATATTTATAATGTAAGTTTCATATACAACATAATTATGAACATATACATATGAATGTACATACCTGATGAATGTACATCTCAGCTACATCTTCTTCGTGTCCCTTGTTGGCTTCGGGAGGTGGTGCTTGACTATTTGAACCAACATCACCATTCTCTCCATTGTGCATTGGTTGATGGTTCATCTATTGAAAAATATATAAAAATTATTAAAATAAACATTAATAAAATACTAAAAGTGAAAAATAAATCATACATACCGTACGCAGTTTATTCTCCCTCATAATATAATAAGGTTTAGCAAACAACATTACGGGTACGCATAAAAGCGCACAGACTACCAGCAGTTTTTGGATGCCCATTTGACCGGCATACATCACATCGGCACAGGGAATTCGTTTAGGATTTTCTTTCATCAATACCATGTTAATAAACGTAATGAGAATTGAGGGTGCGCAATAAGGTGATACTTGTATGTATTCTAAAAATTATAGTTAATTACTATCATTTTAAAATGTGTGTATATACTTTTAAAATACAAACCTATCTCATTCGATCCGTGATTGTCAGGGTTTGGTCCATAGTTAGCCCATTTAGTAAATATCAACAACACCATATAGAAGAAAAGGAATGTCATAAACACAACTTGGGGAATGAATTCAAACCAAATGTTCAATTTCCTCTTGAAGTATCTAAAATGCAATACGAACTATTAATAAATTAAGAATTAGGATTAAAAGTGGCATTTAATAAAATTTATATTACGTATGATTCCATAAAGACAGAGAAACCCCAAATAACATATGAATTACTCCAAGAATGATCGAAATCTTCATTTTGAATGCATTTTGGAAGATGATTTTATTATCTGCAAGCTGAAAATTAATGCTCCATATGTTCAATATGTATTTTAAATAATAGTCATATATATATATATATATATACCTGCCAAACAGGATCCATGCCAATAGGATATGGAACTTGATAGTAATCTTTAGAATCAGGATTTAATTGCAAGTCCTTATTAGTCACAACGGTGCATGTGCTATAATTTATATTCCAATATGATCCGAATATATTCAAACTCTTAGAGAATATGTCATTGTAAATCAATCCAGTATACATAGAGAATACTCCCATTAGTAAAATAATGTAACGGCCCCCGAAGAATATATTCCAAATCTAAAAAGATTGACATTATTGTAAAATTTAAAAATACAGTATACTGTATTTTTAATATATATATTAATTTGTTAACGTACTTCACTATCAGATTTCTTTGCAGCAAGAGGCTTCTCCTTCAACACCATCCACAGTCCAAAAAGTGCCATTAACAAACCATGTCCAAGATCACCAAACATGACAGCGAACAAAAATGGGAATGTAATGATGGTGTAAGGAGCTGCAAATAAATATACATGTAAATTAAATAAGGGTAGCATATTAACAGATTCGATTTGAAATTTCCATCAACCTGGATTGACTTCACGATAAGTAGCAACGCCGTAAGCATTAATTAATGTCTGGAAAGCACTTGTAAACTTGTTTGTTCGATTATAAGTCGGTGGATCTTCAAACGTCTCCATCCGATTCAATATCGGAGGCACAGAGCTTCCGCTGCGTTCCTAAATATATAGATAATAAGTATTGTTCTTTTGAAAAGTTAATCAAATACATAAATTAAACTAACCGTTCCTCGTCTCAATGCAAGTTGAATCGTTTCAAGATCGAGGGCTGGAACCCAGCACTCGGCAATCAAGCATTTTTGAGTAACGTCTAAATTGAACAAATTTAGCGTGTGATAGATTGCTTTTATCTTGCGAACTTTCACAAACCACTTGACGATATTCTTAGCGGCAGCCACTAAAACTCTATGACGATGATCTTGCGTTTGGCCGAGAACCTACAATATATGAAGATTTTAGCAATATGCAGTTGAATATTTTGACAATGTATAAAATAAATTATTTACAGTATTTAAGTCCTCGATGCGTGTCATTACACCCATTGCCATTTCGCGCCTGTCGGCAGGCGCCTCTGGGCACGGATAAAGAGTGGCCCGGAAGCCCTCGCAAATTTTCTTCACCCTCGTCTTCAACTGATCGCCTTGGAAAAATATGATGAATACCGACTTGTAAACTTGATCGCCCTAAAATTGTTAAAATTTAATTACAAACAAACTTAAATTGAAATATCTGGTCAAATTTATTGAATCGTGCCGTGGACGGGTCCTCCAACGGTGTTTCGATTTCTGCTTGCCGCAAGAATACATTTCCTCTGCATGCTCGCCATAACATGCGTTCAAATGCGGGAATCCGTTCGCGCAGAATCACACCGGCGACGAAGCTATGTATATGAAGAAGAATATTAATATAACAATCTTAGGATTATTGTTCATAAGATAGCTAGGTAAAGAGTAAAAAGGTAATGCTCTACCAATTATTAGTTAAAATTAAAAAAAATATGGTAAAATTTAAAATTCAGCTAAAGGTATTACAATAATAAATTATAAGTAAAATATTTATAAGTAACTCTGCATGCAATTACATATATAAAAATATTAATAAATATGAAAATGAATGCAAAATTTAGTAAATACACATCAATTTGATAGGTAGAGCATCACTATTGTATATTGTTGGCTTAGTTTTAACCTTAGGTATCCAATATTCTCATTAACATTTATATTCTTTTATATTTGGATTCCATTTGTTTTAACAATGCTTTATTTTATTCAATAGTTATAAAAATGAGTCCTTTTAATAATCCAAATTTAAAGAAAAAGTATTGTCAATGACAATATAAGTTACGTGAGGTTATTAATAAGCCAAAGTAATGAATATATACAACGTATTAAAAATCCATGCATTTTTACACTTTATACATACACGAACAATTTACCATAATATTTTTTTTATACTGCGACTCAATCACGGTAATAAATATACAAAATTGTTAATACACATTTATTTTATTATGTATTAAAAATCAAAATGCATACTGTACATATGTACGTATATAATACACAGCTCTGATGTCCCCCACTTGTAATCATTAAGAAAACATTAAAAATAATAGACATGCAACTAAATAATCAGGAAATAATATACAATGACATAGTATGCCAACAACGATCAACGTTCACTCTAGCAAATTTACTGACCAGGGAAGAAAATCCAGTTGATCCGATTGTTTGTCCCGTGGACTAAATGATATAATTATATTCTTAATTCAACCATCATTCAATGAAAGATTATTATATTACTATGAAATTATTATAATTTCTTTATAAAAGCAAAATGTACGTATATAAAGTAAAATAATACCGTACTAAAATTTTCCACAAAAATAAAATACCTCAACATACATGTAAAAAAGTACAAGCTGACTTAATGTTTCTTTTTTTGACTACTTATATAGTTTTTTGTTATATGTAGTTGTTTTTATTAGCCAAAACCTTGGGTTTATATCAATTCAACGTGTACATCGTACAAGGGTGAGTTAAATGAATACCTTGAAAATGCAAAAAATAATTCAAAACACAGCTCCATTGTCCTGTAAATTGAGAGAATGGTCGATAGCTGACTGAAATAACCATAAATGCAACATGAATGCACAGCAGTAGCTTAATGTTGCGGCAGCACTTGGTGAACCAGAGCTCTATCATTCAGTATTTTTTAAAGTGAATAAAAATTCTTCAAGATTCATGGATGAATGAAAGGTTAATGTGGCTATGCAGGTCTATCGCTACGGCAAGTAGGTGTACTAAAAATATTTTAAATGGCATAAGTTCTGTAGCAAACTCTTCTCAGCTAAGTAGTGACACCAGGATCTATTAGAGCTCTTGAAGGCATTGTGAAGGAAAATCGTTAACAATATGTTTATATTTCCAAGGAAAAATTGTTAATTCATATAAAATCTGGGTTTTGCCAAAACAATTATGCAAAACTATGCTCTCTTTTCGGATAAAAAGGGGTAATTTTGGAGCACTAAATGCACAGGAGGAACATTTGTTATTAGTACAATATATGAATATCTTAAGAATTATCTTCGAAAACCACGTAGACTTCTGAGTACAGGTGTTATGTGTCAGTAAGACAATGCTCGACCCGATACTGCTCGTTCAACGATTTTAACGATCCAAAAGCTATGCCTGCCAATTTTTTCTAAAATAATCCGTGTACTTTTTAAGTTCTGGAAAACACATATTGGAGTCATATTAGGGCAATTTGTAGCATTTTCATTAAAAAAATTAGGATAAAAATACATAGAGGTGTTTCATTTGACACATTTGTAAATGTATATAATTATATATACTATTTATGATATAAATAAATAAAATATATATACGATAACTGAAAATATTTTAAAATCAAAATTATAAATAAAAAAAAACTAATGTTGCAGTTGAAATTAGTATGTAATATTACGTATAAATTAAGTTATTCTACCTTTGTGAAAAATTTTTGCTATACACAGTAATTAAGCGCATATCGTTTTATTATTGTGCGTATGTGTTCTTTAGATTAAAATTATATTGATTGTTAAAATCGGTTAATATGATAATATATGTATGTAATTCAAACACCATTAACACCCACACCACATTAGTTCCAAGCTATTAGCGATTTGAATAAAAATACACACAGTAAAACATATTTAAACAGTTGATAGTTAATTGAAATATTGCCAGTTGTGTGCGAGTGACGCGTGTTCACTGTGTGTAGAATCAAATCACAGGAGAAGACGACATATTTTGCAATGTTAATTTATTTAGAGAGCGTTTAACGTAAAATACATGTTTGATACATACCCAAGTTGCACAGGTCCAAAGTTTCTTTGCGTTTCGTCACTAATAAGCGCCCGCGTCATCGACTCGGTGGTATTGTGCCCACCCTCGTGCTGACACACAACACAAACAACAAATTACAACACAAATCCCCTCAATCAAGAAGTTTAATCACCGACATTGTATTGTTATATATATTATGTATATTAAAAGCGATAAAGCTATGTCTATATCTCATTATGATCCATATATAGTATATAACACAATAGCACTACTGATGCAATGTGGTTTTGTGTGAAACGTATGGGCATATTAAAAAATATTTCGATATTCTACAGGAGTCACCATCATTACAAATAACTGATCATGTTATCAGCATGTATGTTAAAATAAATGAAAAACAAAGATGATTCAAAAGACACTTGTTTTGTAAAATAAAATATTAAGTATCTTTTCATCCATCCTTTAATGACAAATATGAATATATAACTGGAGATGAGTTTTGACTAGCAATGATAATAATACATCTAACTGCAGACATCACAAGCATTATGAATGACATGCATAGAAGAATCAATGTTGTACTAAGAATAAGTTGTTGTTTAGAGTAAAGTGAAAGCAAATACATAATATATTAATATAACACCACTTTTAACAAGTTAACAAAATCAAATGTTAATTAAAAAAATAAAAGCAAATCACCACTTTTCTTAATGAAAATCGTTTGGGACATCAGCTGAAATTTTAACTAGTACTTACTTTGTATATTTAAACAGTTTTCTATGATTGAAAACATTTGCACTAATGACAACAGAGAAGTTAAGTTTTATTAGATCGAATACACACTCAGGCAGCACACAAAACTAAACAAACAATTATCAGTTATGTTAGCGTTTAATTAATTTGATTTATATGTTATGCTTGAAGGTACAAATATTAATGTAATCTTAACTGTTATTCATATTTTTTTACGACAGCGTATACAGCAATTTATGTCACATTGTTTATCTGCATATTTATCAGTATGTGTGTGTAAGGATTTTGAAGTAATCTGCGTCGATAATCTCATTTTAATAAGAATAAATTCAAGGGAGGGAAACGACGTAGAGCGTTAGAGAGTGCAATCCAACAGGGAGAACACAAGGGACGTGGCTTGCCTGAGTGGTGAGCGGTACTGATCCGTGTCTAGGTCGCAGTACAATTGCTGTAACAATAACGGAATTACAAAAGACGTATTCTTCAGCTACTTGAAACTACCGCAGATGAATCGTCGGCGACGATATCGGCTGTTTAACTGAAGTATCGTCCACTAAATTACAAATTGGGACATTATAATTTGACGTTAATAATCATACCCTAACTTAAGAGCTTGCCCCCCAGCGCGCAGGCCCTCCTCACCTAGTAACGTAACTTGTTCTTCTTCACGCGAAGGATCAGCCATCTTGGAGAACATTTTTTTAAAACGTTTATATATGCACATATATGATGAACATTTAGAAAATCATGAAATGAATAATGTTTCTCTCTCGTGAATTATTATGGAATATCAAAAACAAATTAATTACACAATATATAACATACTGGAACACTTATAAACACGAAGACCGACTGGAACACGTTATCAACAAATATAAAGCCGACACCTTTCGATGTGCATTAATAGCGATATGTTAAGAATATTTAGTTTAAAATATTAATGCTTTTGAATTCTTTCATACTATAGATAATACAACATTAATTCATTCCAAAAACTGTATGGGAAAATTATTTCAGCGATCAAAAGCTTATAAAAAGAAGATGAATATACGCTATTAACAAAATCAGTAATGTAGCAATATGGAGACCCCGCATCTTTTAAAAAGTGATGAAATTATGATATTTTAATATAAAAACGAATTTAAATTAATGAAATCGACAACATTACATTGGTTATGTATTTCGCAGAATACTTACCGATTGATTTAATTAAGATCAATATATTTATTGCCCATAAGAATATATCGATAATGCGTTTAAAAACTATGAGGTGATTAAATTGCAATAAATTATTTCGACTCGCTATTTAAATGATGTCAAAAATCAAATTCTATCATCGATAATGTGATACTTCAAAGCATATTACCTCGTCGAAGAAAACTTGCGTCTTACGCAAAATATGCTTCAGCTCAGTCAACTCGAGAAAGTTTCTCTTCAAAGCTTCGGCGTTTTGGTTTACTTCGCGTAGTTCATTTTCTAATTTTTCAAAAGTGGCCTTTAAAATAATAAAATTAGTACAAAAACAACAATGTATTTAAATTATTAGATTATAAATTTTAGAGCACCTCAAGATCGATCATCTCACGTGGCTGCGGAGCCTCCGGATTATCACCAGTATCCAGCAAGGGTATATCGTCCTTCCTGATCTCTTTCTCCAAATATCTGAGTTTCCTCTCCATTTCGTCGCATCTTCGAACTTCGTTGACAAACTTGCGTTGAAAAGCATTCACATCGGGATTTAACTGCAGATTATAAAAAGGCAATAAAACAAATTATATTATATATAAAGATTTAAATGCGTGCAAGCGTAAAATTTGTGATAAAACATTATTTTTACATACTATGCATAAATTTCACGAAACTGAGAACAATTAATTAATTACATGGTAAAGAACACAATTAGCATATCAGTGGCTTTGTGTGTAAATTGGCTAACTTTACTAGAAAGACAGGTTAATTTGTGGTAACTTCTATCTTCTGTTCTGTTCTTTTCACATGCAAATTTTCGTCCATCTATCTACATATACTTTATTTTCTAAACATTCAACATTCTGAATGAACTAATTATATTGCTGCAGTAAGCATTTTCTCCCAAACATTGAAGATAAGTTGCCGTTAAATATTTAAAAATTTACTTTTACTTTCTAAAATTAGAAGCTAGGAAGTATCTAGGTATTGGTATACCGTTTACAGAAATAAGGATCACTCACGAATTTCCCACAAAGTGGAAGATTCTGCTATCTGCAGTATCCATAAAAATAATCAACGTGTGAAGCAATGCATTAACACAGAATTGGTAAAATTTACCCGACATTCTTAAAAGCTTGAATTAAAGTGGTCTTAAAATGTTTTCATATAAGATTAGGAGCTTCAACAGGAACATTTTATGAATGAGTTTTTCAATAAGCTCAAATTCCTTTGTGAGGTAAGAACAACATTTGTGGAGAAATCCAAACGATAGAGCCTGGTGCCAGGTCTGTTGCATACAGTTATGGAAAGCGTCATTGAAAGAGTTTGTATTTGTAAAGGTAAAAATAGGAGGCATTTACAAAATATTATATTTCATGTAAAATAATCTCCACACTATGTAAAAGATAAATTTTTTTTTTTTTGAAAATACGAATAGTTAGCTATTTTAAAAATGTTAGTGTCTTTTGGCACACTAGAAACTAATGTGTGGAACTACAGGGAAAAAATAAAATAAAAATAATATAATTAACCCATGACTTTTCCTATATGTTTTAAAATGATTGTTTTTTTATACCATATATATTTTTGTTTTTTAATAATAATTACATACAATGAAACTATCTAGAAATAAGGGAGAGGGGATTTTAAAGATTTTTTCTTAAGAATTGTATATATTTTGCACTATATCACCTTAATTAAGGGCAAGTTTCTTGTAATTTGTCGCTTTCAGTGACAATGTGAGATTTTCATTGCATATGTAGCCATTTATTTAAAATATTGTTTACTCTATAATTACAACATTACAATTTTAAGATCGCTGATTAAATATGTAAACAGTGTTTTAAGTGTGGAATTTGGCATTTCAATACTCAGGTCAAGGTCTTAAGTTCATATATGGTACGGTCGACACAGTGTAAAATGATTTTAGCATACACAAGTATGTTTTATCTAATGACAAAGATAAATGATATATTCATATGCAAATTTTGGGCTTTGTCTAAAAACATTTTTAAGGAAATGAGTTATTGACATAATTTTTCGAAGATAAAAGATGAAGAACGCGAGCGAATAACTAATCGATAAGATAGCTAGTTTGAAGCGTAATTCAATTGTTACGGCAAAAAAGAAAATGTATAGGATATAAATTAGATTGAGGCCTTTGTCAGTTCGATTGTATTGTATTGATTTTTTGTGCGAATAGAACGGATTTGCGAACAGTACGAACGTAAGCGGCCGATGGGAATAGCCAACAGTGGTGGGAGAAGACAATAGTGACTCACGTCCCGGAACTGAACGAGTCCCAGTTCTCCCAGTTCTGACACGCAGGCGTACGCTGCTTCGCTCTGCAAGAAGAGCTGACACAGGGTCATCTCCTCGCTTCGAAATAGGGACCCCATGGCGCCGGCTGTCGCTCGACCGACGGACCACTGACAGACCTCCGTCACTCCAGTGATGCCAGTTGCGAAGCGATCAATACGGAACTTAACAGAGTTGCCATTCGTTAAAATTGTATGCAATATTAAGGGTCCTAAGGTGTGAATGAAGTCATATTATACCTATATTTTTTTGTGAACGCGTCTTTTGGCTAGTCAACTTTTCACTGCGATCACTTTGTAAAGGCCAGTTTAAGGAACGGTGTACAATCTCATATTTCAAATATTAATCCAAAAGCGTTTTTCATTTCATATATCTGTCATTCTTTGAATCTAGTCACTGTTGATGGTATAAAAGAAGCAATTGAAATTGTAATTACTTTTTCAATCATCCAAACTGTTTTTTTATCGGGATCAACAAAGCGTTGGCAAAGTTTACGGTCCATGAGCTTTAAAATAACGGTGAGATTATTGAGTAATACTAAGTAGGAAAGCCATATAAACAGTGGCGTAACTAGGGTATGTGCACTTGCAGCAACTGTAATATAAAAACGACAGATTTTCTCGTGTCTCGCAAATGCGAAGATTTTTTCGACACATGTGTTTTAGAGGCAAAAACTTTTGTAACATATGTAGATTTGAAAGACGATCTTAATCTTGGGATAAAAAATTGCATTAGAAAAAAAATATTTGACGAAAAGTCATCTTCACCCGAGGCTTTTGATCCGAATCGCAAAATTCCTCACTAGTAACCGTATTGATGTAGCAAAACGTTGATGTTAACTTTCGTTATCGTTAGGGACCAATGCAAAAAATGTTCATAATCATCGTTTTTTAAATGTGGCGTTGAAATTCTTAGCAAGTGTTATATTTCATTATAAAAACAAATTTAATATTTTTTTAATCTATAATATTAATTAAAAAAAGTAGATATCTCTTAATACTTTCACCACAGATGGCTTCTATAGAAGTCAAAAGTATTTTTAAAAATATGGCATAAATAGGTGCCCCTCATATATTAACAAATTTCGAAATAGCGCGCAAAAATATCAGCCGCGGTGAAATGATTAAAATCAACTTTGACATAATGGTCAAAATTTATATTAGGACCAATTATTTTTAAGTAAAACACCTGAGCTGTCATTTTGACAGCCGTGTAAAATATCATTTATTATAATATATGTATATCATTTTATTATTAAAATATCATTTTTTTATTTAATTTATTTTATAAATAATCATTATACACATTAAGTATGTGGAAACAAATATCGAATTCGGAGAATTGCAATTTTTTCTTGAAGTACATAATCACGAATGAAATATATTATTTTTATTTAACAAATTTCATTAAAATTTGGGAAACCCAACTGAATAAAGAGAGTCTGATATCAAATCTCAAGGTCAGTATATATGGAATTTAACAATTTCGATTTATATCCTTAACGACACAATTTATTACTGTAGAAAAATAATCCACTATTAGAGGCGAGCGGTTCTTCGTTAGTTGATTGCAGTATCGATTTACTATTTAAAACATTGTCTAGTCAAGCAAACAAATCAATTATTAAATATGAACAAGATCAGAAAATTGATTTATGTTTTCACATCAGTGACGACAGTTTCAATTTAAAATTTCCATTTCAATTTTCAATTTCGAATCCAGAAACTGTGAGTAATCACTGATATGAAAAGTTTGTTTGTTTAGTATGAAC
Source organism: Plectrocnemia conspersa (assembly GCF_051122295.1). NCBI lineage: Eukaryota > Metazoa > Arthropoda > Insecta > Trichoptera > Polycentropodidae > Plectrocnemia > Plectrocnemia conspersa. Next base: position 16,189,148 of record NW_028277178.1, read on the forward strand.
GTTTGTTATGTTTTCAGTTTTGTGAGCATGTAACGCTGCCTTCGATGGTGCGACTCAAAGAATTGTACGATAGCGAGGAACAGCTAATGAATTTATTATCAAAAAAGGATGAAGAAATATCGGAATATAAAAACGAAGGAGCTATTTGGCCAGATCACTTAAGTGAGTACCCGTATTGATTCTAAACATTGCTTTGAAAAAGTCGTTACCTAATAATAATTTTGTATTTATTGTATTCCAAATATATATGTATGTATTTTTATAGAACAAACAAATCAATTCGATATGAATAAACATAAGAAATCTTACAAGCCTTCCATGGAATTTTTAGATGATAAAAGCGTTTTATGTGTTTCAAACAATTTGTGTGAATCATTTGGAATCACTGCTAAAAATATTGTTGTGTGAGTATATTATAAAATAATGTATATATTATTTTCTTATATAGTAAATAAATTAATATATTTTTCAGAGAATCTGTAATTAAAAAAGCAAAAATAACTCCAAAGAAAGATAATGCAGAAAATACTTCTTTGATTAAAAAAGAGGTAAAGGAGGAGAATATAATAAGTATAATTTCAGCAAATGCTGTTGCAGAAAAAGAAAGCTTGTCAAATATGTCCAAGTTTAAAAGAAACAATAAGAGAAGATTAAATTTGTAAATTCAGTTTAATTATTGCATCACAACTGCCAAATTAAACTATCGCTTATGTTATGGATTTTTTTAAATTATAAAAATAATATATAAACAAGTATTTTTTTAATGAATCAAAAATGTGCTGTATGTATTACGCCTAATTTATTTTTAATTATTTTTTAATAACCTTCAATCAAAAATTATTTATTTATTTTTACCTCATATTTCACATGTATAGATGTTATTTTCAATTTTAAAATGAGATAGGTATTTCCAATTTAATTTTCTAAGAAACCTTAATTCCATGTATTAAGTTACTCTTTTTCCTTATATGCAAGATGAGGAAAATAAATAAATGTTGTGTATGAATGTTCTTATGTCTCAATGAAATAAAACATTTTTAAAAAGAAAACTTTATTTATTTTATACAAAGCGCTACTTACAATCTATGTATGTACTTATCATATATATTGATTAAGTATAAACAAATACAATTCGTTGTTTTAAGTATATTATTATATTGATATTACAAGTATAACCTTCCAAATATATGTCTGTTATCACATTTTTATTGTTTTGTATGATTTTACAGCTAACATGTGTTATTTCTTCAACAGCATATACATATGTTGATCTACAAGTATTTGACTTAATGCCAAAAAATAAAACTTGCGTTCCGTACAATGTTCAGTGTTAGATAAGGTTAAAAAACTAATCTTTTGACAAATTTAAGCATCTTATGTTAAAAATATTGTCAAATAACAAAAGAACAATAATAGTTTCTTTTGGTGTAAGCTTTTATATTTCACTTGCAGGAGCGCAAACAATTTTTGCAATTCATAAAAAAATGCATTATTGTTTGTTTGATGAGAAATCTTGTTAGAAAATTAAAAAATTCCCATTTTCAAATAATAGTTTCATGCAGAACTTACAATATGTTAGAGAATATTGATTAAGAACTTATTTAAAGACTTTTGTTATGTTATACGTATTTTTTCTAATTAAGTGAAGTATTGGATGTAATGTGTATATCTATATATTAACACGATAATACGAGTATGTAAAGTTTGATCTATAATTTTCAATTCTTTTTTAATGGTTAAATGATAATTCTAACAACATTTTCATTATTGTAGTTTGTTTTATTAATAAATGGTCCATTTGTTTAAGAAATTGAAATATTTCATAGATCGTCGTATAGCTCGACAAACTCTTAAAATTTAATTCCATCCGCGTCTAGCTATAGAGATTTATTATATTATATATATTTTTTTGTTAAATTTTGAATAAAATAATAAATAAACTTAATTTTTACATTTAGTTTATTTTCTATTCTGAAATACCAAACTATTTAATAAATATTATACATAAATATGACTTTAAATATTAGTATAAATCAATATTATATTTTTTTTAATATTTACCAACTTATTTTAGAGAATATACTATATAATGGAAAGTATCAAATATACTGCTACTAGCACACAACAAAAATAATAACAAGGGACTTTATCGTCTGTCAGCTGCTTCCATTGATCGGTTATCTGCTTCTCTGCAGTGTGTGGTGGCGTATCTTAGAGTCGGGCATTTTATACCTTAGGTTGTGAAGGTCTCCAGCGAATTACAACCACACAGAGATCATTCAACCAATTGTTGCGCTCATATATTCGACCGATGAAATATGTCCACACCTTGAAAGAGTGAAGTTTGTTAGATGAATAGATTTCGAAGGTCAAATAATGCAAAGGATAAATATTACCGGTCTTTTGTCTGTATTGTTGGTGCAATTATAATCTACAAAAGGGTATGAATTTTCTGTATTTACGATGGTAATACTGACATGCTTTGACACATTGCTTATGAGTTCCTTTATGTCCAAAAGGATTATTTTATACTCTGGACATTACGAGGGTTTACCTTGGTGGTCAGTTCAGTGTTTGTCTATTATGTTATTGTTCCTGCGAGTTACCCTTTGTTTATTTTTACTAGTTACATTATTGTAATAATCGTTTGGTTACCCTTTGCATTAACTGTAAGAGTGTAAGAAGACACAAGTAAGATAGAAAACAGCCCAGGTAGGAGGTTGAGTCTAGCCTCAGTTCGCACAGAGATCCTAATCACTAATGAAAATTTGATTATGGGTAAAATATCAAACAATCAGCTGTGGCCGCGTACGCCTTAAATGCTTTCGTCAGATTCGGATAATGATTTTGAAGATATTTTGTATCTGTAGTAGTGTAGCTATGGGAAGCGGGCCACCCCGGGCGGCATATTCGCGATGGGATCGTCTAGTGTGGTTCTTAACCCTGAATGCACTAAAATATATATACGTATATATCCACGAATAACAAGAGCTTAACAATAACCAATTAATTATTTTAAAAAATGCTGATTTTATGACCCTGCAAAAAAATGTATGGGGGGGGGGGCAATTTTAAGGATCGCCCCAGGTGGCACATACCATAGGAACGCCACTGCGTATCTGGCATGTTAAAACACTTGAAAATTGAAAGAATATATCGGGTTTATCCAATTAATAAACGAAGAAGGAATAGAGGCGAATTTAATGGTCTAGTACAGTGATTCCCAAAGTGGTCTATATCGACCCCCAGGGGTCTATGATAACCTGCAAGGGGTCTACGTCAGCGAAAAATAATTTGGGTGTCCATGAAATAAAAATGGGGGTCCACTGAAGTGGATCTCAACAACCACTGATAGTACCTATCTACTTACATTATAATCTTATAAAATAAAGACATATACATTATTTATAAAAGTACCTATGAAGTAAAAAAATTATTATATATGTTTATAAAATTGTGTAAGTTGTAGGATGTAGGCATTCGCTTTGTGGTCGCCATACATTTTGAACTTGTAAGAGCCTGCACATAATCATATACCACCGTGATTCTCAAAGTGGTCTATATCGACCCCTAGGGGTCGACGACGACCTGCAAGGGGTCCATGTCAGTGAAAAATAAAATTGGGGATCCATGAGATGTAAATATGGGTGACTTTATTTTTGGCTTTCAATGAATGGAATAATCCACATACACAGATAGTAGAAATCTTTCAAAGTGAGTAGCACGATACCAGCTGTCAAAAACACATTTGAAGTTGATGAATTTGCAAAAAAGCAATATCAAGCAAGCATTGGGTCTACCCAAAACTGAAAAATATGGCAAGTGGTCTATGAGACAAAAAAGTTTAGGGACCTCTTGTCTAGTAAAAGAACTAGAGGGCCATTTTCATTTTAGAATGACCAAAACACAATTTGAAGAAATACATACGACCTAATTATTCAGTGGAGCATAAAAAATGATTTCTGGAAAAAATATTATTTTTAGTAAAAAGTATAAAAGTTTTTAAGCTGATTCTAAATGTATAATTTTAACTAATTTTATGTTTAGTTTAAGAGTAACAAGAGTCAGGGCAGCGGTAGGGGTTGTAATGTCGATCGAAATCGAACGATCGCCATCAGGACACAATGCGTCATGATACACGGGTCCACAGTAATGTGCATCTACCCATATAAAATGCATGAAACCGATATCATTCTGACGCGCCACGTCACATCACGACACGATGGTGTGTACTTGCCTAAACTCATGTCTGTTAGTCACAGTATTGTTCATGCTACTCTCAACGTAACAATAATACATAAAAAAATAAGTTGGATATTTTTTTTATTAAATAATGTATATATCATTTATGTGAGACTAAACAGCATTATAACTTCATAAATTAATCAAAGACGATTATCAGAAATTACAATATTTTATTGCAAAAAATATGTCAATTAACAAAAAATATGGCAATGGCATAAAAAATTACACATCTTCTACATAAATACAATTATTTCGAGAATTACCTATTTAATTATTCATAATAACGTTTGGCATGTAGTTAAGTCTTCTCGGTGTGACAATAAATGTAAATTTTGAAATAAATTCCTTGTTCGTTTTTTTAATAGTAAAGTTATAAATCATCATTTAAAATTTGTCGACATATCCTGACGCTTCAAATAGTTTTATAATGACAACCTTCGAAATACATCATTGACACGAGGATCACAAACAAACGAGTATAAGACTATTAAATTATAACTACGAATCATAACATTAAATGTACAATAATTTACATACCGCTTAAAACCATTGTCTGTAAATAATGATTACAAAACATTGTTAAAATTTTAAGATTATTTAAATGCAACACAGTCAACGTTCACATTAACGCTATATAATATAATTTGTATGTTATATGTAATTATAAACGTTTCGAACTTTTCATAAATCCATCTTTACACAAGTTAATTTCATAGCTGAGATCTATCGAGTAATCTCTAATATGTACAAATACGTAATAACCGGTTATTTAAAAATTTGACAAATGCTCATCAAAAATACATATTTTTTTATACCCATTAAAATGTATTAAAAATAGTTTTTTATATTCCAAAACTTTGTAAAAAGGAGAATAACTTAAAATTATCATATACCAAAATAATCCCATAATTATTTAATAAAAATACATGTATAAAAACTGCGATCAGTACAAATGTTAATGTCAATATTGACATAATATACAACCTGTCAAATTCTATACATACTAAAGTTAGAAATCACATTAAGTTGAAATATTAAATGCATTATTTATTAATCATAAAATAATACTGATACAATAAAATTATATAAAAACAGTAAAGCTATAAATATGAAAGAAAGCTTAAATTATAGTCAATGTTACATTTATAATATGAATATATACAGTATAGTCAATCACAATGGCAGTGAAATATTAAGAATACAGATAAGTAGGAGTTTTGAGTTGATCGCGAACAAATATTATGCTGCTTCCATATTCCTATGAACAGTAACAGGAGCGATAACATTATTTCTACCATACGGTAACACGGTAATCGGGTCTGTAATATTTGTTCTCAATAGAATGTTTGAACTTTGTGTCAAATCTCCAGAAGAGTTTGCTTCCGACGAAGTGAGTGTTTCCACAGTGCCGAAAGCTAAATGTTCGGAATCGTCGTGCGGAGTCATGGTTGAATATCCATGATCGGATTCGCCGGTAGTGTTGGGCCGCTTGTAGCCGGTGAGTACTCTATACGGCGAAATCGGCACAGTCACCATGTCGTTGGCTAGTAGTAACTTTTCTTGATGGCCCGAGTGTTCGTCGTGTATGTCGTCTTCGGAAGGTATATGGCTCATCTGTACGGCCGGATCTGGCCACGTGTCCGGTGTCACTCCGATGTACGCATCCGAAGCTGAATTTACAGATAAATTTTGTTTATAACAATATACAGCTAAAGCTAAAATTAAGCAAACTGCAACAATGCAACCGGCTATGGGCCCTACAGCCGAATACGTAGCTAAGATGTCATCTTGCATTACGTGACCTAAAGAACCTTCTCCGTAAGGTGTAACGGCGCCGAAGACACCTCCGAAGCAAGCGGCTTGATTCGAACAAAACGGCGACGAAAGTAAAGTTTCACCGTCGTTATCCGTCCTACACCATTCGCACCCTAAAACGCCTAAGCAATTTGATTCGGTTCTGTAAGTGTCGCATTGAAAATCGAAGCACGGTTTGAGATGCGTCGCCATATTATAAAAGAAATGGTTTTTATGATTGTTTTTCTCGGGTTGTAATTCGCAAATAGGTACGGATACGGAGCTGGAGTTGCACGATAGCGGTTCGGGTAATGCGCATTCGCAAGGACATTCGCATTCGTTTTGTTCCATGCGATTGCAAATCAAACATAGTCGATCTACTACATTACAGGCGCAAAAAGCTCCCATATCGCATGTCGAATTTACCATTCCGAAAAACGTATTAGTTCCTTGAATCGCCGCTATATGATAACGGGCGCAATGTTCTCCGTTAATCACGTTAGTCAACACTTCAGAGATGGACGTATTAAATGAATAAAATCTTTGCAAAGTTCCGTCTACAAAGTTTTTACACAAATTTTTCTGAACGAAGTTCTTATGATTCAACATGTCGATCGCAATTAGCGATTCCTTATGAGTTATGTGTTGCTGTTCGATCGGTCCGGTTTTCCGGCGATCGAAAAGACTGGGATGCGATAGCAAATAACCCTGTTCGTCCATTATAAAACATTTGACATTAGGAGTGGAGCAAAAGCGAGATGAATCTGCGACTATCTTATGCAAGAAACCGATAGTTATATCCATGGCGACGACGAGCGATGGTTTAACATTACTGAATGAATCTTTTAACGCGTACGATATCGTGACTATATATCCGGCGCCTCCAGCGTCCAGATACGGCTGTGTTAATATTATCCTTCCAGGATTTTGAACCGCTTTCATGAACCAAGCTTTTCGATTCGGTTCATAATCCGATTCTAAAACTGAACCTGGGAACATCACTAAAACGCCGTGATCAGTAGCAGCGTATCGTCTCACTACGTATTTATTGTACGATCCGTGAATGTATTGTCGTTTGTAATAATTCAGCATCGGATATAACAGACCGACGTCGTTGCGTATTTCCAATTTTAATCCAGGATTGGAAAGCAATCTAGAAGTATCTTTCAAGTATGCCATGCAGCTCTGCAAAACTTTAAACGACATATCTTTTCCACTCTTGATATTGTATAGATAATTAAATGGCGATTGGAAACTCGACGGGCTCAAATATAACGTTCCTCTATCGACGGTGGAGACTTGCTTGAAATGTCGACAGAGCTCCCCGTTCGGCGGCGGCCATAAGTCTATTCGATGATATTGCAATTCGCGTATCGAGCGATTCATCACTCGTCTAGTGTAATTGGACAAATTTTCATCGTTTTTATCTATTTCAGATGCGATACAAATGATGTAAGTATTTTTAACCCACTTCCAAATGTAAACGACGGCTTTTGATTCATAACGGATGACGCTTTTTCCGCTGGAATTGGAGAACATGGCTGATTTGACTGTTTCGAATCTTGGATCGATTTCTAAGAAGGATATATCTACGAGTTTTGGCTTCGCTGCTATCGCTTCCGGTCTAGAATAAGACGAATGCATTATCACATATCCGTCAAAGTTGACAATGAAAGCTCGACGCTTGTTCGCGTGCTGATTGAAATAAATGATATCTTGAGCGAGATCAGCTAGATATAAATCGACGATAATAAGACCACGTGCGGCAGATGGTAATAAAAATGGTACGAGTAGATCTCGTTGAATAGGATCCCAAATGGGATTGGCTGCTAGCATATTATTATCCCCGATTTCTCTGCTCATACTTAAAAGTAAAATCGAGGACAGTTGACCGATCGTAAATAACGAATCGTATTGCACATTTACTCCTCTGCAAATTGAAAATTCAGCATTTTCACTACAGTTTGGCATTTTAAGCAAATCGATTTTCCAAAATGATTCTATATGGTTTGACGATCCGACGTTACACGTGTTAATAACGACACTATAATTGAGGTTTTTATCCATTCTTTCGATAACATTTGAGACATTTTGTGCTTGTTTTATCCAATTGGCATCTGAACCGATATAGATGATTATTACATTTTGAGAATAGTCGAAAAATGAATCAGTTATTTGAGCAATTTTATTAGAAATATCCATTGTCTCGTTGGCGATCTCTAGATGATCGATATATTCGATCAAAAATTCCTTATTTTTTTCTAAATCCAAAATTGAAAATGTACAATTTTTGACGCCTTTAAAAGACTTGTCTTCGTCGTATTCTGCTAATATTTCAATAGTGTCAGTTTCTTGTAATAGATTTAATATTTCAACAGTTATCGATTTGGCTATTTGCAATTCGTTGGTACTTATATCTTTTCCGTTATCGACAATTACGGCGACTCTTTTAGAAAAAGGTTGATAATATCTGTGAAATAAGCTTCTCAATCTGGCGTCGTCTGATAGCAGTCTGCATTCGGACGGAGTAGCACCGTCTGCGGCCGATAGGAAATATTGGCGTTTGATTTTCAAGTCATAGACGTCTTCGAATCGTTTAGTGGCCAATATGAGCCGCTCGAGAGTCTCCGGCGAGTTTGACGATAAGTTTTGTTCTTTTTCTCTGTAGTGCGGATTTCTCTTCATGGCGTTGAGCGGACAAGGAAGCACGAAAGAACCCAGGGACGTGTCGTTGTCGACCGATTTCTTCATTTCGACGAGAGCGGTGTGGGTCGCGGTCAATTTGGCCGCCAGTCTATCCGCAGCCGCGAGCAACAGGTCCGAAGCAGGTCTTCCCGGCCAAGCTCCGGCGGCCAGTTCGGCGAGGGGCGCTCGTCCTGCGCGCTCCGCGGCGGCTCTCAGTTGCGTTCCGGCAGCCACAGCCGCCGAAGCCACCGACGCGGACGCCGGAGATCCGTCCGAAGCCATCGCAGTCATCGCCAGCGTTAATATTGTCAGCCATCGCAGTTCGAAGCGTACCGCTTCCATTGACGTTTTGTACAATCTTCTCGCGGATTAAAGGATCCTTTTGTATGCGATAATCTTGCGCCGAATCCACCAGGACATTTTATTGAAATGCATACTTAAATCTTTGCTTTATATTCCGATATATTGTTTAACAACATGTCGAAACCGAGAACTGTCAACGAGCACAGAATGATCTCAACAACGATTTTAGTGACCATGTAACATATTATTCAAAATTTTGCACTTAAATATTTATTTTAATTACAAACCTTTTATTTTAATGCAGGGATATTAGTTAATAACTCGTTTATTTTATTAAAAAAAATACTTTTATTAAAATTAATAATTAGTTCTTGAAGTGGTTATTTGTGAGCAGCTTAAGTAAGGTGACTAGACGTCCCCATTTGAACTGGATTTTCCTCCATTGATCTTTTTTGTCTATTTTGAGCAAAATAAATACAGAAATAATCTATTTTTTAAATTGGCATGAAAATGCATAATAATATCCATTTTTTAATCATTTTGTTTTGATATTTTTTCAAATTCAAAATTCAAATTTCCAAAACGAAAATAAGACATTTAATTATGTTACTACTGACTACTTACTAACTTACAACCAAACATACAAAAATTTTTTTCAAGGCAACAGCTGCAAAACTATTATTAAAAAAATGAGCTATTTTTGTTTTTATTAAATTTTATAAGTACTTTTGATTGTCTGATATGCTATATATATTTCAGATACAATATAATTACAATATTGTTTGTTTGTTAGTTAATGTTTATTTCTGCGCTCACCCAAAATAATCCTCTTCAGCATTAACTTCTTTTGATTCTTTCTCTCTCTCTCCTTGTCGCATCAGAACAGTATGTGTATTTATTGTTAATATTTTGCAGAGTCGACCCGAAGAACAGTCGCCCGGGGCGCTAGCCCCGAAAGGTGTGCCAATTATTCCGAAGGGGGGCGCCATTTGATTATATATAACATGGTATTGGAAGTTTGTTTAAGCGCAAGCAGCGCCGTCCACTTGGCAAAAAATGATTTTATTTATTTATTTAGTGATGCTGCGAGAGCTGATAAAAAGGTCACCTCGGAAATTTTTGTTTGTTTAAAAATGTCCGAGATGTGATCCTCTTTTAAAGCTGCTAAAATTTCCCAGATGACCTTTTTTATAGCTCTCGCAACATTCCAAAATGTACAAAAAAAAAAATCTACATGACAGGGCCCGGGCCTTGATATTCTTAGGCCGGCCCTGATATTTTGTTGTAACATGAAAGGCGTTAGACTAATGTATTACTACTGGGTAAATACAATCAACACATATTAAGTAAGCAGTGAAACACCAGACTGAAATTGGCCCGTACATTTTAATAATTAAAAAATATAATAACAGCGAAGTCACTATGCATGATCTAGTTTTATTTTATTTTAATATTTATTAGTGAGATTAGAAAAAGCTAGGAAAACATTATCTGTAATGATTAATCAGAATTATAAATATTTAATCATTACTGATTCTTATCTAAATTGAAAAACATTAGGGTTCATATGGGATTCGAACCCAGGACTTTTCGGTATTTACACATAGATACTTTATCAATACCTGTGTTTTTAAAGAAAAAAATCATTAAAATTTATTTATTTATTAGGCATCGATCGGGAAGGAGCTATCTTTCTGTTGGTTCGCTAATAGTTTTCCACTGCCGCTAGTGTTACTCCATGCTTACAATTCGTATCGTCCCCTTTCCCACAAAGCGATAGTTTATGTTTTTGTTTATCAGCTCAATAAAAATGGGTGCTAATATATATTCGAAATATAAATTGTCTGTCGAGCTAACAATATAATAACGTATTTTTATCATTTCAACTAAAGAGCTGAGGGGAAGCAGAGTTTCAGAGGCTAAATTTCAAAAGCTTAAATCCCACTTTAGAGAACATAATACTGTGGGTACTATTTATTTATTTTATTATAACCAAAACTAGGCGGTGAAATGTGACGGGATTTGACGTACGGCGGTACCTCGTCCGTCGACTACTCATAGCATCGTTTTAATACGTAACCTAAAGTGCAAACTTTCAATAAATACTACTGCAGTAGCCCAATTTGTGTCTAATTGCCACCAGCTACCACCCGTTCCCCAAAAATACGAAAAAAAGTTCAAAAAATGGTATTTTGTGTATTATATTATATATTGTGTAAAAATTGGATTATAAATTAATTGTCATAAGTAAAATTCATCGTAAGATTGGCGCAATTAATCGTTATAAATAAATCACATAATAAATATATAGTTAAAATAATTAATGTCGATCTACAATTAATTCTGATTTTTCCAATTCCGCATTCCGCAGTATTGGCCAAAATACTGTGAAAATTTATGTATATGTTATGAACATATTTAAAGAAAAAAATATATATTAAAAAAAAAGATTTTAGTACTTCACATTTTTGTTGTAAAATTATTACATTTTTTTGTCGACATAAAACAGAACCTTACAGGACGCTGATTACAAAATTTGCTATATTATTACATCATTTTATAAACATCTACTTGTTTTCGTCTAATAAAATATACACTATGCAGCAACTAAAAATATTTATCATATATTGCTGTTACATTTTAATGCAATTTTAGTACGGTAATATAGTAAGGAGTATTGTATATATCAGTGCTACGTAAATGCTGGTCCGTGGACCAGCGTTTTATGTAGTTAACCATTGGTTAATATGTGGTCCCTAGTTAATATTTAAAAATATATACTGGTTCACGTAACGAAAAAGTTTGAGTGGTACTGATATATGTAATATTATTGAAAAAGGGTTTATTGTAACATTTTTTGTTAGATCCTTGCCTTTCTAAATCTCAAAATAATAAGACATTCGATTTATTTTAACTTAGCTGGCATCTAACGAAAATATCTATTGCGCGGTTAAGATGACTATGACAGTTTTTCCACTCCATCAGGTCATGTCGAGAAAAGCGAGCGCTTGGGCCACCATTTTCGCACATGATAATAACGAAGGGCGGGCGCAGGCGCATTTCATCTCGAGCCATCGATCGTCGGGACGGCTGGACGAATATGGCCGTAGACTTTTCGGCCACCTACAAAATACTCGTCCTGGGGGACTCCAACGTCGGCAAGACTTGCATTGTGCACAGGTACTGCGACGAGCGGTACTATGACACCTACATCTCGACGATAGGTACGATATTTTACTCTAATATGCAAATTTTTAATGTTTTAATTTTCAACGTCACATTCGTGTAAACATCGGCTGTGTAAAAAAATATTTTTAATTTATTTTATCATAATATTTTTTATAAAAGGGAAATATAGTTGAAATAATTATCGAATTAAATAATCATGGTCGCAAATTAATTGATTATGTTCAAATTGAAAATGTGCGTCATATGTTTTCCCCGTGATGACGCCATCTTGGATACCTGTGACGTTATTGTTTTTTATTATTGTACGCAATTATATTATATTTATCTTTATTTGTTTCAGGTATCGATTTCAAACAGAAGATAATCAATTTAGACGGAGTTCCTGTCAAGTTGCAAATATGGGATACGGCGGGACAGGAGCGGTTTCGCACGCTGACTACAGCTTATTACAGGGGAGCCATGGGCATATTGATTATGTACGACGTGACTAGTTTAGAATCGTTCAACCATCTGTCATATTGGTTGAGAAACATACAAGAGGTACATTTTATACCTTTTCGTATTTAAATGTTCAGGAAAATTAGTGATATATTTTTTCTTATCTAATTTTAGAATGCATCTCCGGACGTAGTCAAAGTATTAGTCGGCAATAAATGCGAAGTAGTCGGTGTTCAAAGGGCTGTTACTGCTGATAGAGGACAAAAGGTAGCTTTTTCAAAACGATAAACTCGAGTGTTACCATTATGAAAAAACAATTAAAACAAATGACGTTTCAATATAAAGAAAATTCAAAGTGCGCATGCGCGTACGAATTAATATTTAATCATTTCACCATGACGTCATCGATCTTTAAAATTGCACGAATGAATCGATATGTTTATTTTACAGATTGCTGATGATTTTGATATGCCATTTTTTGAGGTTTCCTGTAAGGAAAATATTAATATTGAAGAGTCATTTATCACTTTAGCTAGGAAAATAAGGGAACAAAGAGAGAATAGGGTATGTAATATTCTTGTATTTATTTTATCCTATGTGAATCATTTTTTTTACAATTTTTATCATTTCAGGGAAATGCCTTCGATTCTTCTGAAAACGACAAGGACACTCGCAATCTCGGCGCAAGTCTTTACCTTAGGAGCGACTCTCCTAGCGATCAATCGAGGTGTTCTTGTTAACGACTTTTGGCATTCTTAACTCTTCGCTTTTGAGTTGTTGATGCTTTTATATAATGATACATACTATATATGTATGTCTAAAGGATATTTCCATGGGATTACTTGAAGAAAAAAAATGTGATATTTTGTCGCTTTTATCATAGATATAAGATTTTGAAGTGTGTAACGCTGTCGATATTTTTCAATAAATTTGTATATCTGTGCAATGCTACTGACGCTTCTTAAAATCATTTGTAAAACATCTAATGAATACATATAGTTTTATATAAAAAATACGAATTTTCATTTCACTGCTTAATGAACGAGTTTTCGTGTCGCTGAAAACATGCAACACGAGCGTGGTCATGGAAACTACTCATAAACACGATGCAATTATTGATCTTTTTTATAGTACGTGGTAAAATATAATCATTTTACGAATATATATACGTATCAATTACAAATTTTCGCCGCCTCTTATATTACTATTAATCATATTCGGCTCCGATGGTAACGCTGATTTCCCCTGGGAGAACTTCCGTCTTGTGATACCAGCGATTTGTATCAACTACAACTATAAATAAAGAAAATGATTAAGTTATGCTATTACACTAAAAAATATGCATAGTAAATATTTTTAATAACAATAGCAAAATAGCAATAATATATCATACAAATTGTCTTTTACATAGCTGATAAAGTTAACATATAACAGGGGAGCCCAACCTTTATATAGTTGCGATCTACTTATTTCTATAAAAACTCATCGCGGTATACTAATGTGCAGGGGAGAAATAATAATATTTTATAAAATGTTTACATTTTTTAAATATTTCATTATAACCTGACAGGCCTAAGCCCAATGCATTACAACGACGTAAATCTGTACCAACTGAGTAAGTCAATCAGATATAATGAATACCTACACAAGTATTAACCACCAGACTGAAAGTCTGGAAATCGGTGACATCTATATTAATAATTATAAATAAGTATGTGTAATATAATTGTTATCCAATAGATGTACTGCAGCTGGGGCCGGTTATTTTATAATAGTGCATTTTTTATAAATAAGAATTCGAGTGCCGCTGTCTGAGCTCGAACCCGCAACCTCAAAGTTACTAGTCTGGGACGTTACTACGCTATTCCGTCCTTTAAATTTGTTTTATGTAAATATAGAATGTTAATTAAACATATCTGTAGAAAAAAATAGAATTTAAAAAATAATCATAAAACAAATCATTTTGAAATTTGATTATTTTAAATTCTAGTTCATTCTGATTTACAAATATTGTAGAGATTTCTCCTATTTTTAACATTTACATTTTTAAATTCGAGAATCATTTTCTTTGGGTTGAATTGAGTCATATTTGGATATATATGCAAAGATTTTTTAATGCACGGGAAATGCTTAATACTTGAAAAGCCTTTGTCGAGCTTATCATATGGAATATTTTTTATCTTTGCCTTCTAATTCAAGATTCAAATCAGTGAGTTTTGAGCTAAGTTCTGCTAAGAATAATAAATTCAATAACTACTCTTTGTTTGTTAATTGTGGGTAACTATCACCTCTATCAGAAAGGAAGCTTGTTATGTCTTCTAACTACTCCAAAAACCTCACGAGTAGTCGATTTTTGCTAAGCCAACAAACATTAGCGTGAAACAAAAGTTCCTTTATCATTATCCTTATTTTCTAATCTAAACAGGTGTCTCTGAAGGGCACTGCCTCGTATAGAATTTACTATTTAAAAGATAATATTACGTGTATTAAGTTTCTTTAATCATAAAACTTGTTGGTGGATAATGCAATGGTATGATAAAAAAATTAGATACTTGTTATCTTGCTGGCATAAAGCAATAAAACGTTTATTGTTATCCGTCAAACATGGAACACCGTCTGTCGTAATCGAAAACAGTATATAAATAGAAATTTTGTATCTATTAGGAAGGTACTAAAAACTGTATATCAGTGGCGTAGCTAGAGTATGTGCCGCCCAGGGCGATCCTTGAAATTGCCGCCCCCCCCACCATATAATTTTTGCATGGTCATAAAATCAGCATTTCTTAAAATAATAAATTGGTTATTATTAAGCTCTTGTTATTCGTGGATTTATATATGTTTTAGTGTATTCAGGGTTAAGAACCACACTAGACGATCCCATCGCGAATATGCCGCCCCCAAGCAAGTGCCGCCCGGGGCGGCCCGCCCCCTCCGCCCCCCCATAGCTACGCCACTGCTGTATATACATATATCTTCTCTCGTTTTTTTGTGCATGTATTATACTTTAAGGAGTTTTTCTTTTACTGAAAAATCGACCAATAGCATCCCGATAAATATTAATTGTACAGTATCCATCACATCAGTTAATTCATTAAATTGTAATGAAAAGGTAACGCATATTTATGTCCTCTTTTAGTTTACAAATTATATCTTAACTTATTTTTTTAATTCGTTACGTATCTGTATTTCTCAAAAGTTGCAAGTCTTTAATTTTATCAATTATATCTTTTTTATTTTTATAATTACTACAAATAGAGAATGTTTTAAAAGTTCGTTTAATAATAATATAAAACAAGTTTATTATTATTTGTGGTTCGTTTTCTTCAAAACGCGAACATTGAGAAAGTTGAGACAGTAAAATATTTTACTATTATTTCTGATGCGACTTCAGATTCATTTCATAAGAAATAAAGGACATAAATATTCGTTACGTCAAGCTTAGCAAATTGAATTTTAATATATAATTATTAATAATTATATAATTTATTATTTTTATTTTATTTTATTTTATTAATTTATTTAGCTTAATAGCTAATCTTTACATCTAACAAATTTAGTAAACATATATAAAAATATATAAAAAATACATAACAGAAAGAAAAAATATACAATAATAAAGACTTAATATTATAATATTTTATTTCTATATGTACGAAGGTGTTTTTTTATTCCATTTATAAAACCCGTTATATTTTTGCTGTTTCGGATTTCTCTTGGAAGACTATTATATAAATTAAAACCTCCGTACATAATTCCCCTAGCCATACTCGTTTTCTTATACTTAATTATCTTTAAATTTTCTCTATTTCTAGTATTATATTTATGTACATCTTTATTTCTTATTAAATACTTATTAAAATAGTGTGGTAACATATTATTTTCTAACTTATATATAAATACTAAAACATTCATACTCAATATTTCTTGAACATTCAACCATTCTAATCTATCAATCATACTTTTACAATTAGTTAATCTATTTTTATTTAAGATTACTCTCATTGCCCTATTTTGTAATTTTTGCAACATTTGTTTATCTAATTTATTCAACATATTTAATAGTGTTGCACAATAATTAAAATGGGGCAATATTATACTATTGTAAATTAATTTTTTTGTATTTATACTTAATATATTTCTTAATCTAGATAATAAACCTATTTTTCTACTAATTTTTTTTAATATGTAATTACAATGTTCTTTAAAGTTTAATTTTGTATCAACAATTACTCCTAAATATTTTATATTATCCACTATTTCTATATTAGAGTTATTTATTACTATTTTGGTACTATCATCTAACACATTTTTATAATTAATAAACATACATTTAGTTTTATTCTCATTTAATTTAAGTACATTATTCTTTAACCATATCTCTAACACACCTAATTCATCATTCAAATTACTCACAACTTCTTCAATGTTATCACCCATGCAATAGATCAATGTGTCATCCGCAAATAGATGAACTTTACATTTTCTTACGTTATTAACTATATCATTTATATATAAAACAAACAACAATGGTCCCAATTTAGACCCTTGTGGTACTCCATAATACACTAACCTCTCTTCAGAACATACATTATTTATCTTAACTTTTGGTTTTCTTTTATATAAGTAATTATTAAACCATCTCAAAACTATATCACTTATACCTATACTCTCCAATTTCTTCAACATTATTTCTCTGTCTATTGTTTCGAAGGCTCTCTTGAAATCCAAGAAAACTGCTCCAATGATTTTGTTTGTATCCTTAGCCAACAGCCAATCATTTATCACCACTTGTAATGCAGTTTCAGTGGAATGCTTTTCTCTGAATCCCGATTGTTGTTCACATATTATGTTTTGAGAAGTAATAAATTCCTTTAATTGTTTGATTACTACTTCTTCTATTATTTTTTCTATACACGGTAGCATGTTGATTGGTCTCATTTCTTCAACTTTTTTACTATTTTTTATTTTAGGTATAGGTACAATAGTAGCAATCTTTAAATTTTCAGGCATTTCTCCTAATGAGAGTGCTTTATTTATTAAATAATTTAATTTAGTTCCTATTATTTCCCATGTTTCTTTAATTATATTTATATCTAGTTCATCAGTACTAGTTCCTTTTTTAAATTTACATATTATGTTATGAATTTCATCTAATGATACTGATTTAAATTTACTAAATTTTACAATTAATGTTTTATTATTATATTGTACTAAATTACTAATCCTTGGTATTGAATTTACAATTTCTTCTATGTTCTCAATGTAATATGTATTCATCTTTTCTGCCATTATATAAGGATCTTGATATATATTTCCATTAATTTCCATTTTTATTATGTCGTTTTTCTGAGTTGGATTAATTAATTGTTTTATTGATTTCCACATCTTATTTGGATCATTTTGTATTTCATCTATCAATTTTTCATACCATTTCTTTTTAGCCATTCTTAATACTTTGACTGCCATATTTCTACATTGTGTGTATGTTTTCCATTTTTCATTAAAGACTTTATATTCTATTTGTTCTGTTTTTAATATTTGAAAAATTTTGTATGACTCATCTCTTTTCTTTATAGCATTTTTAACATCATCATTAAACCACGGTTTTGGGTTGTAACGATATTCCTTTTTAAAATTATATTGACTTTTTGTTTTACAATCTACTATATTCTTATAAATTTTGTTCCATATCCTATTAACATCCATATTATCTACATTCCAGTCACATTTTTGTAATTCTAATCTTAATTTATTAAAATTAATTTTTTTAATTATATCAATTTTTTTTGTTTTTTTAAACTTAAGTTCATTATGTTTTTCTATATAAATATATACAATTGAATGGTCAGTTATTCTTGGAGTTGATTTTACTTCACAATAAATTTTTTTGTTGTTGGTAAATACTAAATCTATTAATGTGCTCGATCTATTATTAGTCCTTGTATTTTCTTTGACACATTGTCTTAAACCAAATATATTTGATATTTTTTCTAATTTTGCTGTGTAAAAATCTTCACATTTGTTCCAATTAAAATTCCAATCTCCAATTAAAACAGTATCCAAAATTTGATCAAAACTCCATTCTGCAATATTATTTATAAATTCTATGAATATATTCGGATTACTATTTGGAGATCTGTATGCTATACATAATATTATGGGAATTTTTTCAATAAAAATCTTAACTGTGATAGACCAGTATGTCTTATCTTGATTATTTTTAAATATAGTATTGAATTTTATATCATTTCTAATATACAGTATAACACCTCCTGTATGTCTGGAATTAGAATCACATCTAATTATATTATAATTGCCAATATTTAGTTCAAATTCTTCAATGTCATTTGTGATATGGGTTTCAGTTAACCCTAAAAATATTGGATATTCATTTTCAGTAATTAATTCTATTTCCTCTTTATGTTTTAAATAACCTTGTGCATTGATTAATATCCCAGTTACTGATTCTTGTTTCCCATATGAACTTGATTTTTTTAATTGCTATACTATATTATATTGTATTTTATTATAGTAATTTTGCTCGTATCTTTTATAAATTGAACAATTTCTATCCATGGAGTTGTGTTCCACATTCAAATTAAGATTTAGTAATTTATTTGCTCTACAGCAATTCACACAGTTTTCTTTTTTGTTGCATTGATTTATTAAATGTTCTTCCGAACCACATTTTATACAATTTTTTTTATTTTTACATTCACTGGCTTTGTGATTATAACCATAACAGTTATAACAACGGTATATGAATATGTCTTCATATACTTTACACCTATCCCATTCAATATTTAATTTGCCTACATCCATTATATTTTTAAATGTCGTAACATCTACTTCAATAATAGCATCATACTTATTAAATTTGTTTTTTTTAATATGTTTTACTTCTAAATAACATTTGTTTTCTTCTACACATGTGTTTTGTTTCATTATACACTTTTTTAGTTGATCATATTTTAATTCTTCAGAAATTCCAATTATTTTTATTTTTGGTTTCTTTAAATTTCCTACTTTTATATTATATTTATCTCCTAGTTTTTTTACTGCATCTGTCGTAATTTTCGATGCATCTTCTTTACTATCACATGTAATTATTATACCTCCTTTGCTTATTGGTCTTATATTTTGTATTCCAACTTCTAATTCTGTTGGTTTAATTAAATTTTTGCAATCCTTTTTTGTCTGCTCTATATTTTGCAAATTTTTAGGTATAATTATCGCAATATCTTTTCCTTTTTTTACGATTTCCGAATAATGTTTCTTTTGCATTTTATTTTTAATAATATTGTTATTTAAATTTAGTTTATCCTTTATATTATAAACATATTTTCTAACTTCATTTAATAACTCAATTATTGAGTTATTATTTTCATTTTTATTATTTACATCGTCCCTATTAGTTTTTAATACATCTAATAAATGTTTATACATTATATCAAATGTATTAGTTATAATGGTTTTTTTTTCTTTTGATAATATATTACCATTTGATAATAATACATTTAATTTTGTTTTTAATTCATCCATTTCTTTTATTCTATTTTCTGGCGTAATTACGCCCGCTATATTCACGCCGCTATCGGCCATTTTTTTTTATGTAACAATACTAATTATTTCTATCTTATACTATTTATATATTATATTAATCAATCTATTTATACTATTTATTAAATTGTGCTACTTACGCGCAAATATCTGCCGGTTTTCACCTCCAAAGGGGTTGGTTACCACAATCTTGGCTAATTGCACGGCAGACACATGCACATACGATGAACACAAACAACTAACTGATAATAATAATAATTAAATTGCAAATCTATTTAGTGTTTTTTTTATATGTATTATCTTGTTTTTTTTAATTATCATCAATTTTATTTTTAATAATTTTAGCTAGTGATATCTATAGTGATGTACACTAAGATTAAAAAAATATTATTTGATAAGAAAGCAACATTTTTAAAGCGTAAGCTATGTGAAATTGTAATATATTTCTTTTATAATATCAAACCTTTAAAATGAATCAACAAAATTATTTAAAACACCTGCTTACGCATTTGGGTTCGAGAAAAATATAGCCTTAATGCCCCAATTATGGACGCTTGGTAAATTACGAGCGATTATATTGTACTATACTGATTTCCAATAATAAATCGTGTATGTTTTCTTAAATAATTTACCATAATCGTCGAATTAAATAAAATAATATATTATTCAACTAATAAAAGCGTATTATAAATAAAAAGCAAAATAAAACAAAAGTATATCTTACTTATTTCTCCTGGTTGCATGACGACATCGATAAATTTACAAGAATAGAAACATTCGGGAGGGGGGGCTAAATACCATCGTTTTTTCCCTTTTAATTGAGCTTGCCATGAAGGATGTACTACATTATCCACCTTGAACAAATCTACATTAATTTTATATTTTTAAAATTAAAGAATACTATTAAATATTATTTACATGCATCTGTGCTCCATCTCCCGGCCCTCCCATAAATATCCAATCGATTGCATTGGTTTCAGCCGAATTCGGTAAAAAGTAAGGCTTGTCATAGTATAGTCTCAAAATTTTAGCGATGCTGTCGTGGCAATTGCTCCATCCGAAATACCTGAAGATCATTTCACAAAAAGTAAATATATATGGTAATCATATAATAGTAATTCAAACCATGGTTTCGTTCCCTCAGTAAGATTAGCTCTATCGTCATCCATTTCTAAAGCATCATATAGATTTTTAAACTCTGTCTTGTACGGAAAGAATTGGCAATCTCTAGCAGCTTTACCCAAGTCCGATTCTGTATATAATTTCTTGAAGAACCAAAAGTCAAAAATCTGAAATTATAAAAAAATAATTTCAACGACAATCATTAAAATACTTTTAAATATATGACAATTTTACGTTTATGGCTTCCCAAGATTTTGTTGCATCTGTCACCACAATAGGAATAGCACTATAAGCATACATTTTTTCGAACAATTCTGGGGTTAAATTCGCCACTCTTTGTATTTCAAAAATATCCGAACACATGGAGCATTTTTCAGGCGGTCTAGTCGCTTTTGTTATAAAACTTGGCATTTCGATAAAACACTGCAATATTGAATTAAATTTACGACAAATAAAATTTATAGTTTATATTGTTTATACCTTGTCGTCTTTAAACTTGTCGCTCATCATATAGATACCGCTTCCGATTAACACGAATGCTAATATCAAAGCATTTCTGTATGGTAACTTAGTTTTTTGTTTCTTATAGTTTTCGACGTTAAAATTAAACAATTTTGCAATGTCTTCTCTTTGAAGTCCAACCTTTTTGCATTTCGTTATTATCTCTTTCATCTTCTTTTCGACTTCCTGTCGATTTTTGGGAGAAATTTTTGTGTCGCACATTTTGTTGGTCATTCCGAAAGCGAAAATGTGTTACTGAACGTTTTCGAGAAGACGCGTACCTTTTATGCGGGAGTCTGTGTCAGGGATGTTAAACTGCCCAACAAGTGGGTGTCGAATTTGATTTTACCAGAAGCTTTAACGCGTTTTATACGCGAAATACGTCTTACAAAAATAGAAATATACATATTGAATGGAGCTGTGTTATGCTATCTAGACTATGAATAAATAATTGACTTATATACATTTATTTATTTCAGCCTTTTTGAATATAAAACTGATAAAACTTTTCTTTAAATAATTATCGATAAATATTAAAAATTTTAAACGAAAAAATTCTACAAAAAAATATAAGCAGTATCTGTGACTGTAAACCGGTAGTCCGCGGACCATTGATTTGAGAGTCCGCGAGAGAATTTAAATTGTTTGCGAAGAAATTGTACAATTTTCGTCTTATTAAAAGCATCTTCATTGAAGGCTCGCACTAATATCCAGTGTAAGCGATACAACTATTATGTCAACTTATGCATCCAGCTACAAAATAATTTAAGGTTCCAATACATCTTGTCTAACGATGATTACATATACATAGATAGTAACATTAGTTGTTAATTATAATTTTAATAAAGTTGTAAAGTTCACAGGGATCACCTGTAAGTGCAAAGTTTTAATTTTATTTAACGCACTAAACGTAAGAACAAACCCTCTTGCTTATTTAAAGTGCCATAAATTCATTAATATTTTTTTATGCCGGCTAGTGCAGACCGTACGTGACAATAACCATTCAATACTTTCTGAAAGTGTTATTATAATATAACAAAAATAGCACTTTGGGATCCAATAAAAATGGCCATGAAGTTGCCAGATATCTCACTTGTTCAAAATATTTAATGGGTGTTCCTAACCTGTTTGGATGACAGGTTGCAACATGTTTAAATTCTAATTCTTCATACAAGTCCACTAAGAATATAAGCTAATCTAATTACACTCCCAGTTTATCGTATTGGTCGTGGCAGCAAAAAGTCAATAAGGACTTTACCTCTCTCACGCTATAAAAATGTATAAAATCAGATACCCAAATGCACAAATATCGTTTGAGACTTGCTTCCAGAAACACATAAAGAACTTTTACTGAGCTCTCAATATGGACACCCGAGGGTTTGTAAATCAAACCAAGAATAGCCGCTGATCATCAACAGACGAGATCGAGAAAGCAGCTGCTTCGCTCTTCACGTCAACCCTGACCCAGTTCGACTGCTCTGTGGATCAAATATAAATAAAAATAACACTATGTGAATATATCTGTGTTTATTTATTAAGATTTTTTATTATAACTTTCATCATTAAAGCATTATTTATATATCCATTAAGAAGGAGTAAAAAAACAAATACTCGTATTATATTTTTTAATACACGTGATAAGTTTTTTTCATTGAAGTATATAAAATTTTGGTCTCAAGCTCCTAATAAAGTACACGAGAAAAAAATAATGTTACTATATAAAATATATTTTAAAAGCTTAAAAACCCTGTTTTAAAAATATAGCGTATATTGCGCAGAAACTAAGTGTATAGGTGTGTCACTTTATCAGTTTATACCAGAAGCCTAGATGCGATCAACCGCGAAATTACTTGACACTCATTATTTGACAACGATTCGCCAGATGGGTCCTGAAAACCAATAGACGAGATTTATATATTGTACCTGAAATATTGGATTAATTTAATTTTAAAGAGAGAATGCATTTAAAACTAAGAAATATACTATACATGTTTATTAATAATTATTTTGTATCGAGTATTGATCGTATTACATAATGAAATGAAATAATATGGTTTGAAAATATTTCAATCATTTCGTGTTGCACGATATCGTAGTTATGGCGACATAGTTAATCACTTGTTAAAATGCAAACGCTGTTAAGATTAAATCAGTTATATATGGTCATTCGTCAGATTTACACCGCTTTAAATCGACGTTGAAATGACGAACCCTTTGGATAGATACGAAAAGATACGCATAGTTGGGAAAGGTAGTGCAATCAATCATAATTGTAAAGAATGCTGTTTAATAAGTATATATTATTATATTAAGGTGCTTTTGGTGTGGCTGTGTTATACAAAAAGAAGAGTACAAATGAACTGGTTGTCATAAAAGAAATTAACACCAGCGATCTTTCATCTGAAGAGCGTCAAATGGCATTAAACGAAGTGGAAGTATTATCGTCTCTGAATCATCCAAATATAATCGGGTATTTTATTATTTATTTTATGAAAACATAGCATGTCACCAATATATTATAAATTAAACAAGTTCCACCTAAATTTTTGTTAGACTCTTGAATATTCTTCGCACAATATCAAAGCAACACATGCCAAAATAAAGACCATTAGATTAGTGGCGGATTATGAGTCAATTAAAATAACACAAAATTGCAATTATTGCGTTACATATTTATAAAAAAGCACTTGAATTTTCATAAAAATATTTTAGATATGCTGGAAGTTTTATCGTACAAAATGTGCTTATGATTGAGATGGAATATGCTGATGGTGGAACATTGAGCGAGATGCTTTCTAACAAAACAGATCATATACCAGAACGAGATGTCCTAGATCTTCTGAGTCAAATATCTTCAGCAATTTCTCACATGCATGAAAACAACATTCTACACAGGTTTGTATAACATAAATATTAAAATAATGTTACGCAAATATTAAAGCAATATTTTTAATCAGAGATTTAAAAACGGCTAATGTCTTCATGAATTTAAATGGATGTATTAAAATCGGTGACTTTGGCATTGCTAAAATATTGACGACTAGCGTTCAAGCTCAAACCGTGCTGGGAACTCCATATTATATCAGTCCTGAAATAGTAAATGTTAATTTAAATTATATTAAAATAATTCATTTTTACATATATTTGTAATATTAATAGTGCGAAGGAAAGGAATATAATGAGAAATCAGATATATGGGCAATGGGATGTATTCTTTATGAAATGTGTTGTCTGCAAAAAGCTTTCCAAGCGTCAAGTCTTTCAGCGTTAGTTAACAAAATAATGACGGTAGTTTATTTCATGATTATATATATAATTTTTTGTTTCCTATTAATATATTATTAAAAAATAGGGTAAATATAAAGCAGTCCCTGGTGGTTACACACTTAAATTAAATAAACTAGTTCGAGATATACTAATAAAGGATCCTGATCTAAGACCGACTGCTAAAGAAGTCCATAACTCAAGGATACCAGAAATATTATCTTCACTTGGCAATAAAGGATATGAGTATATAAACTTATTTCAAAATGAACATGTTGAAAGGTAATTAAAATTTTACAATATTAAAGCCAATAAATACTAAAGCAAATTATTAACCTATTTAAAATGTGTGAAAACTTTGATATATGAAACCTTTACCTGAGTTTAAATGTGGGGTCATAGATATTCAATATTTATATGCATAACTTGTAATTAGACATTTCAAATGCAAAAATATTCGTAGAGTTTGTAGAAACGTAAAATACAGTGCAAACATTTAAAAATAATTAATTATTACAAATATAAATATTTGTCTATTATAAATAAAAACAAAAGAATGTACCAGACAATTAAATTTTTTTTTTTCAAATATATTATAGAGTAAAATATTTTGAAATATTAATTCTTACCGTACCAAAGATTTGTTCGAGAGATGCTTGTTATTGTAATGCTGTATTCTCATTAATGCATCGTGAAGTACAACTACTCTTTTTGCCATTTTTAATGTATATAAATAAACAAAATCATTTCTAAATTTATCGATTGGTTTCAGAAGTCTTATGCAAAAGTTACCGTCGATAATAACTATCACAAAATGTGACTTAGCCGAGAGTTAAAAACAATAATCGATAGAACTCGATCTAATATACAACTATGCTCGATAAAGTTTGCAATCTTTTAAGAATTGCGAATTTTTGACCAAGTTAAACTATTCTTTGCCAAAGTTAACGTTGCTAATAAATACCGTAAAATTTGACCTATACGAAAGTTAAAAAAACTTATCGATAAAACTCAATCTAATACACAACTTTGCATTAAAACATTTGCCATTTTATGCGAATTGCAAATTTTATCGATCCAGTTAAAAGCTCCTTAGCAATTCTTAACGTCTCAAATAACTTCCGAAATATTAAATTTAGAGAAACACTTTCTTTAAACTTTTTATAGAACTCAATCTAATACACAACTTTGCATTAAAACATTTGCCATTTTATGGGAATTGCAAATTTTATCGATCCAGTTAAAAGCTCCTAAGATATTCTTAACGTCTCAAATAACTTCCGAAATATTAAATTGAGAGAAACACTTTCTTTAAACTTTTTGTGGAACTCAATTTAATACACAACTTTGCATTAAAATATTTGCCATTTTATGCGAATTGCAAATTTTATCGGTCCAGTTGAAAGCTCCTAAGCAATTCTTAACGTCTCAAATAACTTCTAAGATATTAAATTGAAAGAAACACTTTTTTGAACTTTTTATAGAACTCAATCTAATACACAACTTTGCATTAAAACATTTGCCATTTGATGCGAATTGCAAATTTTATCAGTCCAGTAAAAAGCTCCTAAGCAATTCTTAACGTCTCAAATAACTTCTAAAATATTAAATTGAGAGAAACACTTTCTTAAAACTTTTTGTAGAACTCAATCTAATACACAACTTTGCATTAAAATATTTGCCATTTTATGCGAATTGCAAATTTTATCGGTCCAGTTGAAAGCTCCTAAGCAATTCTTAACGTCTCAAATAACTTCTAAGATATTAAATTGAAAGAAACACTTTTTTGAACTTTTTATAGAACTCAATCTAATACACAACTTTGCATTAAAACATTTGCCATTTGATGCGAATTGCAAATTTTATCAGTCCAGTAAAAAGCTCCTAAGCAATTCTTAACGTCTCAAATAACTTCTAAAATATTAAATTGAGAGAAACACTTTCTTAAAACTTTTTGTAGAACTCAATCTAATACACAACTTTGCATTAAAATATTTGCCATTTTATGCAAATTGCAAATTTTATCGATCCAGTTAAAAGCTTCTAAGCAATTCTCAACGTCTCAAATAACTACCGAAATATTAAATTGAGAGAAACACTTTCATTAAACTTTTTGTAGAAATCAATCTAATACACAACTTTGCATTAAACATTTGCCATTTTATGCGAATTGCAAATTTTATCGATCCAGTTAAAAGCTTCTAAGCAATTCTTAACGTCTCAAATAACTACCGAAATATTAAATTGAGAGAAACAGTTTATTTAAACTTTTTGTAGAACTCAATCTAATACACAACTTTGCAATAAAACATTTGCCATTTTATGCGAATTGCAAATTTTATCGATCCAGTTAAAAGCTTTTAAGCAATTCTTAACGTCTCAAATAACTTCCGAAATAATGAATTGAGAGAAACACTTTCCTTAAACTTTTTATAGAACTCAATCTAATACACAACTTTGCATTAACACATTTGCCAGTTTATGCGAATAGCAAATTTTATCGATCCAGTTAAAAGCTTCTAAGCAATTCTTAACGTCTCAAATAACTTCCGAAATATAAAATTGAGAGAAACACTTTCGTTGAACTTTTTGTAGAACTCAATCTAATACACAACTTTGCAATAAAACATTTGCCATTTTATGCGAATTGCAAATTTTATCGATCCAGTTAAAAGCTTTTAAGCAATTCTTAACGTCTCAAATAACTTCCGAAATATTAAATTGAGAGAAACACTTTCCTTAAACTTTTTATAAAACTCAATCTAATACACAACTTTGCATTAAAACATTTGCCAGTTTATGCGAATAGCAAATTTTATCGATCCACTTAAAACCTCCTAAGCAATTCTTAACGTCTCAAATAACTTCCGTAATATTAAATTGAGAGAAACACTTTCAATAAACTTTTTGTAGAACTCAATCTAATACACAACTTTGCATTAAAACATTTGCCAGTTTATGCGAATTGCAAATTTTATCGGTCCAGTTAAAACCTTCTAAGCAATTCTTAACGTCATAAATAACTTCCGAAATATTAAATTGAGAGAAACACTTTCTTTAAGCTTTTTGTAGAACTCAATCTATTACACAACTTTGCATTAAAACATTTGCCATTTCATGCGAATTGCATATTTTATCGGTCCAGTTAAAACCTCCTAAGCAATTCTTAACGTCTCAAATAACTTCCGAAATAATAAATTGAGAGAAACACTTTCTTTAAACTTTTTATAGTACTCAATCTAATACACAACTTTGCATTAAAACATTTGCCATTTCATGCGAATTGCAAATTTTATCGGTCCAGTTAAAAGCTCCTAAGCAATTCTTAACGTCTCAAATAACTTCCGAAATAATAAATTGAGAGAAACACTTTCTTTAAACTTTTTATAGTACTCAATCTAATACACAACTTTGCATTAAAACATTTGCCATTTCATGCGAATTGCAAATTTTATCGGTCCAGTTAAAACCTCCTAAGCAATTCTTAACGTCTCAAATAACTTCCGAAATAATAAATTGAGAGAAACACTTTCTTTAAACTTTTTATAGAACTCAATCTAATACACAACTTTGCATTAAAACATTTGCCAGTTTATGCGAATAGCAAATTTTATCGATCCACTTAAAACCTCCTAAGCAATTCTTAACGTCTCAAATAACTTCCGAAATATTAAATTGAGAGAAACACTTTCCTTAAACTTTTTGTAGAACTCAATCTAATACACAACTTTGCATTAAAACATTTGCCAGTTTATGCGAATTGCAAATTTTATCGGTCCAGTTAAAACCTTCTAAGCAATTCTTAACGTCATAAATAACTTCCGAAATATTAAATTGAGAGAAACACTTTCTTTAAACTTTTTGTAGAACTCAATCTATTACACAACTTTGCATTAAAACATTTGCCATTTCATGCGAATTGCATATTTTATCGGTCCAGTTAAAACCTCCTAAGCAATTCTTAACGTCTCAAATAACTTCCGAAATAATAAATTGAGAGAAACACTTTCTTCAAACTTTTTATAGTACTCAATCTAATACACAACTTTGCATTAAAACATTTGCCATTTCATGCGAATTGCAAATTTTATCGGTCCAGTTAAAAGCTCCTAAGCAATTCTTAACGTCTCAAATAACTTCCGAAATATAAAATTGAGAGAAACACTTTCGTTGAACTTTTTGTAGAACTCAATCTAATACACAACTTTGCAATAAAACATTTGCCATTTCATGCGAATTGCAAATTTTATCGGTCCAGTTAAAACCTCCTAAGCAATTCTTAACGTCTCAAATAACTTCCGAAATAATAAATTGAGAGAAACACTTTCTTTAAACTTTTTATAGAACTCAATCTAATACACAACTTTGCATTAAAACATTTGCCAGTTTATGCGAATAGCAAATTTTATCGATCCACTTAAAACCTCCTAAGCAATTCTTAACGTCTCAAATAACTTCCGAAATATTAAATTGAGAGAAACACTTTCCTTAAACTTTTTGTAGAACTCAATCTAATACACAACTTTGCATTAAAACATTTGCCAGTTTATGCGAATTGCAAATTTTATCGGTCCAGTTAAAACCTTCTAAGCAATTCTTAACGTCATAAATAACTTCCGAAATATTAAATTGAGAGAAACACTTTCTTTAAACTTTTTGTAGAACTCAATCTATTACACAACTTTGCATTAAAACATTTGCCATTTCATGCGAATTGCATATTTTATCGGTCCAGTTAAAACCTCCTAAGCAATTCTTAACGTCTCAAATAACTTCCGAAATAATAAATTGAGAGAAACACTTTCTTCAAACTTTTTATAGTACTCAATCTAATACACAACTTTGCATTAAAACATTTGCCATTTCATGCGAATTGCAAATTTTATCGGTCCAGTTAAAAGCTCCTAAGCAATTCTTAACGTCTCAAATAACTTCCGAAATATAAAATTGAGAGAAACACTTTCGTTGAACTTTTTGTAGAACTCAATCTAATACACAACTTTGCAATAAAACATTTGCCATTTCATGCGAATTGCAAATTTTATCGGTCCAGTTAAAACCTCCTAAGCAATTCTTAACGTCTCAAATAACTTCCGAAATAATAAATTGAGAGAAACACTTTCTTTAAACTTTTTATAGAACTCAATCTAATACACAACTTTGCATTAAAACATTTGCCAGTTTATGCGAATAGCAAATTTTATCGATCCACTTAAAACCTCCTAAGCAATTCTTAACGTCTCAAATAACTTCCGAAATATTAAATTGAGAGAAACACTTTCCTTAAACTTTTTATAGAACTCAATCTAATACACAACTTTGCATTAAAACATTTGCCAGTTTATGCGAATAGCAAATTTTATCGATCCACTTAAAACCTCCTAAGCAATTCTTAACGTCTCAAATAACTTCCGAAATATTAAATTGAGAGAAACACTTTCAATAAACTTTTTGTAGAACTCAATCTAATACACAACTTTGCATTAAAACATTTGCCAGTTTATGCGAATTGCAAATTTTATCGGTCCAGTTAAAACCTTCTAAGCAATTCTTAACGTCATAAATAACTTCCGAAATATTAAATTGAGAGAAACACTTTCTTTAAACTTTTTGTAGAACTCAATCTATTACACAACTTTGCATTAAAACATTTGCCATTTCATGCGAATTGCATATTTTATCGGTCCAGTTAAAACCTCCTAAGCAATTCTTAACGTCTCAAATAACTTCCGAAATAATAAATTGAGAGAAACACTTTCTTTAAACTTTTTATAGTACTCAATCTAATACACAACTTTGCATTAAAACATTTGCCATTTCATGCGAATTGCAAATTTTATCGGTCCAGTTAAAAGCTCCTAAGCAATTCTTAACGTCTCAAATAACTTCCGAAATATAAAATTGAGAGAAACACTTTCGTTGAACTTTTTGTAGAACTCAATCTAATACACAACTTTGCAATAAAACATTTGCCATTTTATGCGAATTGCAAATTTTATCGATCCAGTTAAAAGCTTTTAAGCAATTCTTAACGTCTCAAATAACTTCCGAAATATTAAATTGAGAGAAACACTTTCCTTAAACTTTTTATAGAACTCAATCTAATACACAACTTTGCATTAAAACATTTGCCAGTTTATGCGAATAGCAAATTTTATCGATCCACTTAAAACCTCCTAAGCAATTCTTAACGTCTCAAATAACTTCCGAAATATTAAATTGAGAGAAACACTTTCAATAAACTTTTTGTAGAACTCAATCTAATACACAACTTTGCATTAAAACATTTGCCAGTTTATGCGAATTGCAAATTTTATCGGTCCAGTTAAAACCTTCTAAGCAATTCTTAACGTCATAAATAACTTCCGAAATATTAAATTGAGAGAAACACTTTCTTTAAGCTTTTTGTAGAACTCAATCTATTACACAACTTTGCATTAAAACATTTGCCATTTCATGCGAATTGCATATTTTATCGGTCCAGTTAAAACCTCCTAAGCAATTCTTAACGTCTCAAATAACTTCCGAAATAATAAATTGAGAGAAACACTTTCTTTAAACTTTTTATAGTACTCAATCTAATACACAACTTTGCATTAAAACATTTGCCATTTCATGCGAATTGCAAATTTTATCGGTCCAGTTAAAAGCTCCTAAGCAATTCTTAACGTCTCAAATAACTTCCGAAATATAAAATTGAGAGAAACACTTTCGTTGAACTTTTTGTAGAACTCAATCTAATACACAACTTTGCAATAAAACATTTGCCATTTTATGCGAATTGCAAATTTTATCGATCCAGTTAAAAGCTTTTAAGCAATTCTTAACGTCTCAAATAACTTCCGAAATATTAAATTGAGAGAAACACTTTCCTTAAACTTTTTATAGAACTCAATCTAATACACAACTTTGCATTAAAACATTTGCCAGTTTATGCGAATAGCAAATTTTATCGATCCACTTAAAACCTCCTAAGCAATTCTTAACGTCTCAAATAACTTCCGAAATATTAAATTGAGAGAAACACTTTCAATAAACTTTTTGTAGAACTCAATCTAATACACAACTTTGCATTAAAACATTTGCCAGTTTATGCGAATTGCAAATTTTATCGGTCCAGTTAAAACCTTCTAAGCAATTCTTAACGTCATAAATAACTTCCGAAATATTAAATTGAGAGAAACACTTTCTTTAAGCTTTTTGTAGAACTCAATCTATTACACAACTTTGCATTAAAACATTTGCCATTTCATGCGAATTGCATATTTTATCGGTCCAGTTAAAACCTCCTAAGCAATTCTTAACGTCTCAAATAACTTCCGAAATAATAAATTGAGAGAAACACTTTCTTTAAACTTTTTATAGTACTCAATCTAATACACAACTTTGCATTAAAACATTTGCCATTTCATGCGAATTGCAAATTTTATCGGTCCAGTTAAAAGCTCCTAAGCAATTCTTAACGTCTCAAATAACTTCCGAAATATAAAATTGAGAGAAACACTTTCGTTGAACTTTTTGTAGAACTCAATCTAATACACAACTTTGCAATAAAACATTTGCCATTTTATGCGAATTGCAAATTTTATCGATCCAGTTAAAAGCTTTTAAGCAATTCTTAACGTCTCAAATAACTTCCGAAATATTAAATTGAGAGAAACACTTTCCTTAAACTTTTTATAGAACTCAATCTAATACACAACTTTGCATTAAAACATTTGCCAGTTTATGCGAATAGCAAATTTTATCGATCCACTTAAAACCTCCTAAGCAATTCTTAACGTCTCAAATAACTTCCGAAATATTAAATTGAGAGAAACACTTTCAATAAACTTTTTGTAGAACTCAATCTAATACACAACTTTGCATTAAAACATTTGCCAGTTTATGCGAATTGCAAATTTTATCGGTCCAGTTAAAACCTTCTAAGCAATTCTTAACGTCATAAATAACTTCCGAAATATTAAATTGAGAGAAACACTTTCTTTAAGCTTTTTGTAGAACTCAATCTATTACACAACTTTGCATTAAAACATTTGCCATTTCATGCGAATTGCATATTTTATCGGTCCAGTTAAAACCTCCTAAGCAATTCTTAACGTCTCAAATAACTTCCGAAATAATAAATTGAGAGAAACACTTTCTTTAAACTTTTTATAGTACTCAATCTAATACACAACTTTGCATTAAAACATTTGCCATTTCATGCGAATTGCAAATTTTATCGGTCCAGTTAAAAGCTCCTAAGCAATTCTTAACGTCTCAAATAACTTCCGAAATATAAAATTGAGAGAAACACTTTCGTTGAACTTTTTGTAGAACTCAATCTAATACACAACTTTGCAATAAAACATTTGCCATTTTATGCGAATTGCAAATTTTATCGATCCAGTTAAAAGCTTTTAAGCAATTCTTAACGTCTCAAATAACTTCCGAAATATTAAATTGAGAGAAACACTTTCCTTAAACTTTTTATAGAACTCAATCTAATACACAACTTTGCATTAAAACATTTGCCAGTTTATGCGAATAGCAAATTTTATCGATCCACTTAAAACCTCCTAAGCAATTCTTAACGTCTCAAATAACTTCCGAAATATTAAATTGAGAGAAACACTTTCAATAAACTTTTTGTAGAACTCAATCTAATACACAACTTTGCATTAAAACATTTGCCAGTTTATGCGAATTGCAAATTTTATCGGTCCAGTTAAAACCTTCTAAGCAATTCTTAACGTCATAAATAACTTCCGAAATATTAAATTGAGAGAAACACTTTCTTTAAGCTTTTTGTAGAACTCAATCTATTACACAACTTTGCATTAAAACATTTGCCATTTCATGCGAATTGCATATTTTATCGGTCCAGTTAAAACCTCCTAAGCAATTCTTAACGTCTCAAATAACTTCCGAAATAATAAATTGAGAGAAACACTTTCTTTAAACTTTTTATAGTACTCAATCTAATACACAACTTTGCATTAAAACATTTGCCATTTCATGCGAATTGCAAATTTTATCGGTCCAGTTAAAAGCTCCTAAGCAATTCTTAACGTCTCAAATAACTTCCGAAATATAAAATTGAGAGAAACACTTTCGTTGAACTTTTTGTAGAACTCATTTTAATACACAACTTTGCAATAAAACATTTGCCATTTTATGCGAATTGCAAATTTTATCGATCCAGTTAAAAGCTTTTAAGCAATTCTTAACGTCTCAAATAACTTCCGAAATATTAAATTGAGAGAAACACTTTCCTTAAACTTTTTATAGAACTCAATCTAATACACAACTTTGCATTAAAACATTTGCCAGTTTATGCGAATAGCAAATTTTATCGATCCACTTAAAACCTCCTAAGCAATTCATAACGTCTCAAATAACTTCCGAAATATTAAATTGAGAGAAACACTTTTAATAAACTTTTTGTAGAACTCAATCTAATACACAACTTTGCATTAAAACATTTGCCAGTTTATGCGAATTGCAAATTTTATCGGTCCAGTTAAAACCTTCTAAGCAATTCTTAACGTCATAAATAACTTCCGAAATATTAAATTGAGAGAAACACTTTCTTTAAGCTTTTTGTAGAACTCAATCTATTACACAACTTTGCATTAAAACATTTGCCATTTCATGCGAATTGCATATTTTATCGGTCCAGTTAAAACCTCCTAAGCAATTCTTAACGTCTCAAATAACTTCCGAAATAATAAATTGAGAGAAACACTTTCTTTAAACTTTTTATAGTACTCAATCTAATACACAACTTTGCATTAAAACATTTGCCATTTCATGCGAATTGCAAATTTTATCGGTCCAGTTAAAAGCTCCTAAGCAATTCTTTACGTCTCAAATAACTTCCGAAATATAAAATTGAGAGAAACGCTTTCGTTGAACTTTTTATAGAACTCAATCTAATACACAACTTTGCATTAAAACATTTGCTAGTTTATGCGAATAGCAAATTTTATCGATCCACTTAAAACCTCCTAAGCAATTCTTAACGTCTCAAATAACTTCCAAAATAATAAATTGAGAGAAACACTTTCTTTAAACTTTTTGTAGAACTCAATCTAATACACAACTTTGCAATAAAACATTTGCCATTTTATGCGAATTGCAAATTTTATCGATCCAGTTAAAAGCTTCTAAGCAATTCTTAACGTCTCAAATAACTTCCGAAATATTAAATTGAGAGAAACAGTTTATTTAAACTTTTTGTAGAACTCAATCTAATACACAACTTTGCAATAAAACATTTGCCATTTTATGCGAATTGCAAATTTTATCGATCCAGTTAAAAGCTTTTAAGCAATTCTTAACGTCTCAAATAACTTCCGAAATATTAAATTGAGAGAAACACTTTTAATAAACTTTTTGTAGAACTCAATCTAATACACAACTTTGCATTAAAACATTTGCCAGTTTATGCGAATTGCAAATTTTATCGGTCCAGTTAAAACCTTCTAAGCAATTCTTAACGTCATAAATAACTTCCGAAATATTAAATTGAGAGAAACACTTTCTTTAAGCTTTTTGTAAAACTCAATCTATTACACAACTTTGCATTAAAACATTTGCCATTTCATGCGAATTGCATATTTTATCGGTCCAGTTAAAACCTCCTAAGCAATTCTTAACGTCTCAAATAACTTCCGAAATAATAAATTGAGAGAAACACTTTCTTTAAACTTTTTATAGTACTCAATCTAATACACAACTTTGCATTAAAACATTTGCCATTTCATGCGAATTGCAAATTTTATCGGTCCAGTTAAAAGCTCCTAAGCAATTCTTAACGTCTCAAATAACTTCCGAAATATAAAATTGAGAGAAACACTTTCGTTGAACTTTTTATAGAACTCAATCTAATACACAACTTTGCATTAAAATATTTGCCATTTTATGCGAATTGCAAATTTTATCGATCCAGTTAAAAGCTCCTAAGCAATTCCTAACGTCTCAAATAACTTTCGAAATATTAAATTGAGAGAAACACTTTCTTTAAACTTTTTGTAGAACTCAATCTAATACACAACTTTGCATTAAAACATTTGCCATTTTATGCGAATTGCAAATTTTATCGGTCCAGTTAAAACCTCCTAAGCAATTCCTAACGTCTCAAATAACTTCTGAAATATTAAATTGAGAGAAACACTTTTCTTGAACTTTTTATAGAACTCAATCTAATACACAACTTTGCATTAAAACATTTGCCATTTCATACGAATTGCAAATTTTATCGGTTCAGTTAAAACCTCCTAAGCAATTCATAACGTCTAAAATATATTGTAATTATATGTATTAAGACAAGAGTTGGTAAAATTTTCGAATATAAATGAGTGCAATTTTAATAATAAAAAATTATAAAATGAAAATAAATTTTATATTCATTTGTTTTTAAAACAAATGAATATAAAATTTAAACATTTTAATATAATTTCTTAATTCTTAAATTAGCATTGGAAAAGCTTAGAATAAAAACATTTAAGAATTTAGTGCACTTGCTAAGAAGCATTTATTTATAAATTTTTTTTTTGCTAATTGTATTTGCCATAAAAAAGATAAAAAAATAACATTTTCTAAGAAAATTTACATTTGCATAAAATCATATTATTAATATGTGTATTTTTTTCTAATTTTTATATATTTGGCATTGATTATTTAGAATGGAGTCCTTAATTGTAACATCACTTATATATGTGCGTACTAGCTAACTATTGGTTATCATTTGATCGTTAGAACTGTATTGTATGAATTAAAAACCTATGAAGATAAAGTGGATCTTCAAGCGATACAACTACCACCAAGAATAAAAATTATACAAGTTGCAACAGGTGCTGATCATTTTATAGCAGTAACTGAAGGTATAATTTTTAATGATAGTGAGTAATAAGTAAAATAATATTTTAATAAATACAGTTCATATATATAGATGGCTCTGTTTTTGTGTGGGGAGATGGATATAAAGGACAATTAGGACTTGGAGAAGCAGTAGAGTGTTTAACTCATCCTGAAATGATTACTTCCATCTTAAATAAACATATAAAAATGTAATTATTTTATTAGTGATTCTTGAGTGAGATTCTTCTATATCCTAATATTAAATTTAATACTAGGTCAGCTGCTGGTAATGAATTTACCATATTGTTGGTTAAAGATGGGACCGTTTTAAGTTTTGGAGACGGATCACGAGGAACGCTAGGACATGGAGATTGGAGCAATTATCATGAACCTAAATTGATAGGTAATACATATCACTTTAATATGAATAATATACATATATATATATTGTGTAAAAAAATATTTTTTTTAGCATCATTGATAGGAGTTCATGTGAATTTTATTAGTTGCAGTGATAATCATGTCGGTGCTATTACCATTAAAGGTACAATTTACACATGGGGTAGTGGAAAAAAGGGGCAAACTGGACAATATTCATTGTATAATAGGTATTATATACATCTTAAATGACATACTTGTACCATATTGTATTGAAATGTTTTTATGCTGAATAGTTGCATACCGTTGATAATTAATTTGCCTAACATACAAGTAAATCATTTGGAGTGTCGTCATGAAGCAACTGTAGCAATTACTTCCAAAGGGACCATACTGGCATGTGGATGGAATAATCATAATAAATTGTCATTAATAAATCGTTCATTATTTAAAAGTAGTTCAGAAAATATGGAGTTTGTATTTGTTTTTGTAAGAATAATTTAACAAAGATTAGTACATATATATTTTATATGAATAGTAAGTGCTTTATATTTGATAGACGAAAGTCAAAAGGATTCCCGGAAGAGTGTTAAAGTGCAGTATTGGAGAATCTCATTGCGCATTTTTAGTTCAGTTGAGTAATAATAGTACAGCTGTTTTTGTAACTGGTGCAACTGCCGGATCGATCAGTTTAAAAAAGGTTAACTATCCATTTCAACTTGAGTTTTTAAATAATGCTGAAATTAAGGCAAGTTTTTGATAAATTATATTCTATACTTACAATTGCAATAAATATTTTAATATATTTAGGAAATAGCATGTGGCCCTTCTTACGTAGTCTTTGGAACTAAAGACAACTGTATCATGTTTTGGGGCGTAAAATATAAAATTCATGAAAAGAAAAGCTATGTCGATAATAAAGAATCAAGTATTGTTTGGTCGCACCTAAATGGACAATCGTTTAAGGTATCAAGACATTTAATAGCAATGATATTATTAAAATTATTATTAATTGAATATGTTCATAGAAATCCAATTCAGACAATCTTAAAGAAACAATTCCTAGCGTTGTACAACAAACTTATATTCCAGAAGTAGTAAACACTCCAGAAACATTACTAGCGTAAGTTATGATAAATAAAATTCAACACTTTGATATGTTTAATACTTAATTTTTACAGATTATATGCTTCACCATATCAGATTTCTAATAATACTAGTTTATTATTAGATATGTTATATCCTTTAAAATACAGTATTTTATTTTTAATAAAAACGAATGCTCCTTTGAAAAAAATACAGAACACGAACAGTTTAGATAGTTACGTGATGATGCCTCCTACTGATGATTATGATACAATTGGACCGGTTTGTGTTAATAGTTACCTTAATTTCATTACAATAATGCATACTTAAATAATCAAGGGTACTATTATTATTTTAGTTACCTAAATGGATGCAAGAAGATATAGCTCTTTCGAAATATGCGTGGACAGAACAATTTCATAAGAAGAGCAAATAAATTATTAAAAGGGATTTAAATAATTATTTTAAATTATGTATTTAATTTTAATTTTTGTTACCAGGAATAATTTTAATAAATATTCTATTCATAAATATATTTTTTGCAAAAAATAAATATGGTATACTAGTGACATCTATGGTAGATTTTCTTATTTATAAGAGTTTTCCTCTATAATTGTGCATTTTCCCTATTTAATGTTTGCTACACAGCAGAGATAGCGTATTTTATTAAAATATGATTCATTAAAAAAATGAATTGCTAATTTCTGTAAATGTTAATGAAAAATAATATAATATTTATAAATATCAAAAATTAATAAGTTACTTATTATGACTAGGCTTTTCTTATTTAATGTTACAGAGTTTTCTAATGTATTGATTATATTGATTAGTAGCATCTAAGAATAATACCTGTACAATTTTATAATTATTAGTAATAAGAAGCAACGCAGTGTTTTTTAGGCACATATAAATAAAATATATTCTTATAATATTAAATTTGTTTAAAATAAAGATTTTAATTTTTCTTGTTAAAAGCCGAAAAAAATAGCTTTTTTATATAAGATTTTCTGATTTTTCTTTCAGACATAGTTCTGTTCCATTATAAATGTATTATTTTTTACAATGTTTTAGTTTTAGTTAAAGTAAGTGCATTGCAACTAGAACAATGTTACATTGGAAATGCATTTCAATCTAACACGGACTTGATTTAATTAATTAAATCGTTTTCCTTTACATTTAGTTTTAACCAATAAAATTTATTTGAAATAATAAAAACTATTTTACTTTCTTTATAATTAATTTATTATAGTAAAAAACTTATTTTTAATTTGGAGCAAATAACAAAAGTAACGTTAAGTGGCTATTATAGCGAGCTGGTCACTTGCAGTCAATTAAGTCCTATTGTGGTAAGCTCGTGCCTCAAATGTCCTGACTCAATATTAAAAACCTTTTATAACTTCCTAAAAACGAAACAATTCAGTTACCATATCATGCAATGTTTGATTTACTCTCATATTCGGTTTATTGTTTCATTTGTAGTCAGCTTCTTATGGTTTTTGTAAAAAAAATGAAATATTCAATATATGTATTTTTGATTATTATTATATATTTTATTTATGTGTATTATAATAACTATTATTACAACTTTTAATATAAATTTTATAAAGGTTGGAATAGCATATCTGAGACTGGTAACCCAGAGGCCGCGGGTTCGAGCCACGGCAGCAGACTCGAATTTTTATTTATAAAAATTGTTATTGTACATTTATGTTTGGGATCTAGATACATGTATATATATATTTAGGTATTTGACTGGTATTTTTTTAAATTTGGTTGCTGCTTTACGTATACATATGTACTTATATAATATAAATATATACTAGAATTAGTAAAATATTCAGATGTAAGATATTCTTTTCTTAAAGCCTGAAAAATTTTCTATGTTACTCATTTTACTAAATTTGTAAGAAAATATTTTTTTACAAAATATAATAAAATTGATAATGAATATATTTTTAATTATGAATCTAATTATTGTAGATAAATAAATGATTTTTAAATTATTGGTATGTAAAAATTGTAGCATAAGAAATAGCGCTGGGCCTAATGAGCCGAATATTTTCAACACAAATACTGTAAAAAACTGCATAGACGAAACATGATTCTAGGAAGGTATACCTACAAATATGTTGAATGTTTCGCCTCTAGTACACAAAGTTATACCGATTATAAAAACGTTCGTAAAAAGGCGCCAGTACTGCAGAGTTTATAAAGTTTTCTCGTTTACTTTTAAGATGTATAGGCAACGGTTGTAAATAGGTAGTATTAAGAGTTCATAATTTAACGAAGAAACATAGCTTCAACTAGTGTATTATGTAAATAACAAGGGGCATTAAATTTGAATAATTTATATGCTTGTATCTATCGAAATAATTAAGTATTTTGTCGAGTATCAATAGGCATGAACTATTTTATTTTTAAAATTAACGGAAATGTTCTCAGTTAGCATGTGAAAACCAAATGGTTTGCTAATAGTTGCTACTGAGAGATTGTGTTAAATGCGATAAGATTTTTAAATATTAAAACAAGCAAGGGCTAATAAGGTAATGGACAATTTTCTGGGTTTTCTAATTGTATAGATTTTTGTTGTATAAAAATAATATGTAAGTATACAAATAATTAAATATTTTATATATGTAAGTATTTTCCTGATGAAAAAATAATTATTTGATTATTCAAATTATTCGCCCAAATTTAAACTACATAAATATTCGAATAATTGATTGAATATTCGTTTATACTATCTCGACTGAAATTAAGAAAATATTTGTATGAAACAATTTGTATACTTATGCAACACAGGTAGTCGCTTTTTTTTCTTAATATACCCGAGTGATTAGTGCCACTCCAAAATTCAGGGTCTGGAAAATTTATCGCTCTTAATTTACCGCCAGCAATTAATTGCTAGCAGTTATTTGTCGCCAGGCGATACACACATATAATTAATATAAATTTAAGAGTAGACGTGAAGCAAGTGTTTCAGGTCAAGTACACATACATTTTTTTGTTTGCAAGTGCAGAATATTTTAAATTTGCTATTTAAAAAATCATTTTGACAAATATTGTAATGTGTATCAAAATCATAAATAGTACTTTAGTATACACATTTTGTTGGGCTTTATGAATATATTATAGCATTATTTTGCGCTGGCAGAGTTGATAAACTTTGAGCGCAGTTAAAAATTAATCCAATTACTGAATAAACTAAAACAAGTGCAGTAAATTTCGTGGATAACGAGGCAAGTCGCAAAATTTTATTATTATTGATGTCGGTGTGCGCCGTAATCCCGTGAAAATCCGCTAAGGTCTTAAGGGCTCGGACCACAGCGCTTCTTGCACTTTCATCAGCTCGGAAGTGCCAAACTGCGACACTCGTAAAAGTTGAGGCTTCCGAGGCCGCCATAATTAATGACGGACTGGCCGAGCAAATAAAAAGGTTCGTAGGGTGTGGCTGACCCCGCGCATAGGAGGTAGACAGGGTTAACCCTGTCGGGGTGGCACCTAGCTTCGTGTGTTCCCTTCACTCGTAAATGGGGATAAACAGCCTTACGAGGACCAGTGTCGCCACCGGCGATCGCCTTTCAAGGGATTAAAGCTTTATTTAATTTGTTACAACCGTAAATTCACAAATGTTATTAAATATTTTAGCATATCTAAAGTTTAGCATATCCATGAAATGTATTTAAATACAAAATAAAGTAATACAAATACCATTTAATATAATTTATATAAACCATTTAATAATAGATAATAAACTATAATTTAAAAAGCTTTAGCATTTTATGTATTTGTCCAACCGTAATTGAGTCTCCTGTTTTTATTTTCCGAAGTCAGACTCGTAAATTGACATTATTTTTATGAGGTTGAAACTTTTATGGCTACCGTAACCACGTTTCTGGTCTTTCGTCAACATTAAACGTCTAATTGAACTTTACCTCTAATATATAAAGTATCTAAACATAAAGTGTTTTATGTATGTATATTTATAGATTAAAAATATGGTTTATATCTGTTTTATCAGGAGGAATATTAAATTAATGTGATTATACATTAAGAATTTTCCATGCTATTTATTTTGATTGCATTTAAATATAAATATATATATGTATATGAGGTGTGGCAATATAATTACCGGTTTAAGCTTATTAAAAAAAAACAAAATTTATGTACAATAATATTTAATAGTCATTCAACATAATACATTTGTAAGTAATGATAAATTTCTAACGTTGAACTATCAACATCAAGACAATAACGTATTAATTATGATATGCTACTACTTTTACTGTCATTTTTATTGATTTCTTTTCGTGCTACTATAAATTTTGAAAGAATCTATTGCATCCCTATGATATGTTTAATTCAATTAAGGGTGAGATTTAGAACGAGATTTTAAGTTTTAACTATATTAACTAAATGGACATAATATTTTGAATCTTATTTAATTTTTGTTTTCACTTTTGTTTTTTTCAGATATTTTTAAATATACAGAATATAAATAGTATTTACCTGATCGGTTTATAGGGGGGTTTGAAATCAAAGTTAATATAATTATTAAGACATTTATTAGGCTTTTGGAAACGTATAGTGTCAATCTCTTCATGCTTATAACCTGGTATTAATTCTCTTCATACAAGGTATTTAATTTTACATTAAAAAAAATTATTTGTTTTTATTTAAATATTATAAACAAAATAAAGTCGGAATAGCGTAGTTCGCAAGTTCTAGACTAGTAACTAGTGTTCCTAATCGAATATTTAATTATTTTAATTATTCGCCCAATTTTCAACTATATGAATATTTGATCGAATATTCGTTTATATAATATCGAATCAAATTTGAAAAAATGTTTAGAATGACAGAATTTGTATACTTAAGCAACACAGGTAATCTTTTTATCTCAATATACTGAGTGCTGCTTCAAAATCTATGATCCGTTATTCGCTTTTATTATGTTTTAAAATGTCAGACAATAAGATTCTAAACAAAACAATGGTTCTACGCTTTAGAAAAAAATGTAAAAATAATGTTTATCGGCCGTATCTCCTATGACTGATATTGCCTCTTTTGGATTATATTTAATTGCGTTGCAAAATCGATATTTTAAAATATATTATCATTTAGTTCTTATAGATCTACTATATTCATTAAATCGATAATCATAAATAAACATATTTTTTTAGTTGTACCTGGAAGTAAAATTCAGTATATGTTGATGTTTTTGAAAATTGCTTGACGAAATAAATACTAAAAACTCTCGTGTCACTTCAAACCTGGTTCTTCATACGATTCTAAATTTTGGATTAACGTCACAAATGAAAATTCACTCTTTAGTGCTTGAACTATAGCTAACGATAAAAATAACGTCTTTGGGAAATAATTATTTAATTAATTTAAACGATTTAAAGATTTTTTCAAAAAATTTATTCGTTGTCTAATTTTTAGTATATTCATACAAATTTAATTTAAGCACTTTACGTTGATTAGTTATACATCATTTATATATAGAAAACGTTACACGTAAGAAAAAAACATACTTTGCACATCTAACAGTTTCGTTTTAAGATTCACAAAATTAACTTGTTTCGTTTTAAGATTCACAAAATTATTTTTGGCACGCGTGTCATACATTTGCATCCCTTAATTAAATTAAACTCCTTATTTAGACCATATGTTTATTTATAAACGTGTATTATAATATTTTTCATATTTTTATTATACTGACTTTATTGTAACATATATTAGTCTATACTAGAAGACCTAAGCTACAATAAATTAATATGTGCGGATGAGTGTGCTTCATTATTATTATTATTTTACAAGTTAAGATTATACAATGTATTTAAATAAATTATTTTTACTAAATTCGTTAAATTAAATGTCAGTCGTGGGGACGTATAAGGGCATAGATTGGGTAAGGTTCCCCCAATGGGGCGGACTGGTCGTCTCAAGTGGCCGGGGTAGACTTGAGTTGAACTCCAAACTTTCATCTGTCTCTGGTCGTTTCATTTGAAATGATTGTGCTGAGATGACGATGGACCTTTTTGTTTTTTTGATGCTTTTAATTTATTGAGAAATAAAAATTTTCATTTTTACTTTTCGATTTTCTCGAGAATTATCGTTGATAAATTAAAAAAATATATGTAATATATAATAATACAATATATTATGGTAGATATATTTATATTATTGATGAACAGAGAACTGAATGATCGTTAAAGATAACAAACTTCAATAGGATTATATTTTTTTATATTGGACGCGAATAGTTTAAGGACCAGAACGGATCGACATATTTTTTTTAATA
Organism: Plectrocnemia conspersa; assembly: GCF_051122295.1. Lineage (NCBI taxonomy): Eukaryota > Metazoa > Arthropoda > Insecta > Trichoptera > Polycentropodidae > Plectrocnemia > Plectrocnemia conspersa. Next base: position 16,233,867 of record NW_028277178.1, read on the forward strand.
CGTTTATTTTAATAATATGCATAATTTTACATACATACTAATTATATAAGCTATACACGTTACTGGTTTATAGCTATTCTCATGTTTACAATTCGTTATTAGCTACAATTTGATAAAAATAAAAATATAAAATAAAACAGTGGTTATAATTTAAGGAAAAAAATATAAAAAAAATTTACAATTTGGGCGAAAAAAAAGTAAAAATATAGGAGAAAAACAATAAATAAATAGATAATTTGAGTTCAATTTACTGAAGATCTTGAACCATTGATATGTTGTCCTTAGCCTCTAAAGAAATGTGCATTTTTTATTTGTATTTAAATTTAAGGTTATTTTTATCGTAGTCACTAATACACGAGATAAGTGGGTTAGTGTGGTTTCGCTAATAATTTTAATAATATTTCTTGTATGAAGATAATTGTGTTCTCTTAAGATTAGTAAAAAAGGTGTATTAAATATTTTTAATAAATTTAAACGACTTTCAAGTTATAAAAAAATATTATTATTGGTATTACACCGTTCTTGGTAAGTCTAATTAATTGTTTATGGATTGATATATTATTTTTTATAGTTAGCGCGTTCTTTTTATTATATTATCGATCTGAGGGCAAATCGAAGTTTCAAAGGATGTTTATTAAATTTAAGCTTGTTTTCCATTTTATGTTACTTAATCGATATATTTTAATTGCTTACAGAGAGTCGAGTTACGAAGAGATTTTGGGCTTCCATATTTATACCAGAATCGTAGAGCATATTATCAATAACAGCTGTTGCTACTTTACATCTTTATTTTGAAAAATCTTTTTGGCCTATTCGCTGACAGGTAAATGTTATAGCTTAACTACATTGTGCACACATACATTTTTGCAATCTACCGATTCCCACGCGAAGCGGTTTCTTCTTATCTGATTATAAATGTAATTTTTAGATTATAAAAATGATAGTAATTGAACAGTTTTTTGCCATTGAAACACTTCCGACCTCCATTAAAATCTTTTAAAAAAGTATGCATATTTTAAACATATTGCATAAACCCACCCTTTCCTATGCAGCAGTATAAACACACGCAGTGGTTGTAAGATATTTATAGAAATTTTATTTTTAATAAAAATGGTTATATGAATATTTAGGAAAATTTGAGAAATAATTATCGAGAAAAAACACTAGATGGACCTATTATCTAGAAACTCCAGAGGTAGTTTTATATACTAATCATATTTTGGTTGGGTGCACAATTAAAACTCGAATATGTTCACCTTATTTTACGATTAATGTTATCTTAATGCATAAAAACTGTCTTTCTTAGAGACAATTGCTTGCTGCGTTTAATTTATTTTTATGAAATACGTATCTATTTTAAGATAAACTTGTTGCGCTTCAATGGTAATTGCGTCTTTGATAAAGCTTCTTTTGCCTCATTTTACAATTAATTTTTCTTTATTGTATTAATAATTTGTGTTTATTGTGTTATCAAAAAGATGATTTTTATTTCTTCTGATTTTTCATGATAAAATTTTCACAAAATTGAATGAGATAGTTTTCATCGTTTATCGATCACGAACGCGAACTGTTCACTAGCAATTGCCTCTAAAATAAAAATGTATGTCAATAGACAAGTTTTATTCTTCATCTGAGTTTTCATTCCCTCTTTGCACAAAAAAAGTTACAAATGATTTGTAAGGCTTATTCTACTTAAGTTTTCACGGTTCATTATATTATATATAAATTGGCTATGCTCTTACGGCAATCTATATACAAGATTCAAACTCAAAACTCTCACAATATAAATATAATATTAATTCATTGCGCTATTGCCGACTAGATTTTCTAATTAAAAAAAAGACACAGTGAGTTATTTTGGTAACAAAACAATTAAAAGCACTCTCTTCTGCACTATAACAGGTACATTTTATTTAGGGCTTAATTTGACAAATATTTTAATTTTCTCGGGCACAATATGTCGGGCACGGTCGCCCATTCGCGGTGTGATCTCGTCGTAAATTTAAGTGGATTGTGACTCGGTGACAAAATGGATGAAACTAGCCGCCGACCTCCGCCGCCATAGGGCAGAGCCAAGGGGTGGCGAATAATGGCGCCAGATCGGTTATGGTGCCGTAATGGCGCCGGAATGGCATCGCTCTAAAAATACCAGCAATTAGGAAAAGATTGCCCGACGCGATGGACTACGTGCGCAATATAGTAGGTAGATAAATGTACGACTACGGCCATTGCGTCGGTCGCTAGTTGCTATGAATCTTGTAGAAAGTGCGGGGCAAATACGTTTTTAATCACGTAAACAGGGTAACAGTCACCGAGTTTTTGAGGCATTCAAGTCGGTGTTTTTTTACACATAATATAGTACAAGTGCGACTGATTCGTTTAGTCCAAGTTATTTTTATGTCATGTGTGTAACAAAGTATTTACTCTCGCATTTGTAGTATCAAATATATGTATATATGACAATTTTTATCTGACGAAATCAAAGATACGTCCAATATTTTATTAATTTTACGTTATTATGTGAAATAAATCGTAGTGTTTTTAATTAGATTTATTATAAAATATTCACAACTGATTAATTTCACAATTTTAATAATTATGATTAATTGACATATTTGCTTCTCCTTCTTTCTGCATAAAGTGGCATGTTTATAGGTAAAGTCGTAAAAATGCCTTAATTCTAAAATAATAAATAAGTTTGGGTGTTCGTACAGAACCATTATTTATTTTAAATCATACTTTTCAGATCATCATCTATATGTTTGATATGAGTTTGATCATGAATTTTTATCTTTATTTTTCCTTATCTCGGTCCAATAATGTTTCTTTTGTTAAATAATGACAGTAATAAAGTTATTTCTTAATTCTCACTGTATGTTCTGAATATACTTATTATTATTAATAATTTTTAGTTAAAGCACCATGCGCTAAGATTTAGTACTTTTTTTGGACCCTTTGACCTCTATTTTTTTACAATTTAATTATTGCTTATTCTTGTTTTAATGTGACATGGAAACTTGAGATAAGATGTTTTCTTACCTTAGTATATTCGAGATGTATTAATAGAGTACACTAAAAACAAATGTATGGAAACGCATTGAAAATTATTTATTTAAGTTGTTTCTACTTATGAAATATAAGTAAAAATCACAAGGAATATAAAGAATTAATTTTACATTATAGTTTTAACGCAATTTATAAACCATACAGGAGAGAACACTACCACGACTATATTAAGGGTTTTTCAAGAATTAGAAAACGTTAAAAAAACATTAGTTAGATTTGACATACAACGTATTGTAAAATAAATGCACATGATTCTAGGACATCTAATTGATGAAATTCGCTTTTCAAAAAGTAAGTTAGAAATCTATCTGACACTTGCTCCAAAATGCATGACCTGAGGGTGACATAATTTATTTGCTAATATATGTACATCTGCATTATAAATCTAAGCAATTTATTTTTTGCTACATACTTTGTATTGTTGGCACAATAACTACATAACTTTGTATCTAGCTGCCGTATTTGTGGACGCCAAAATGTATTTTTATATATATAAATATATATATATATATATATATATATATATATATATATATATATATATATATATATATATATATATATATATATATATATATATATATATATATATATATATATATTAATGTAAATAATATCACGAAGCATATTTAAATTTAGTATGATTCTAACATAAGTTAATCGTAGCCAATTTATTATATTTTCATCCAAGCCTTTTATTGTCCAACTTTTATGAATTTTCCCTTTACAGAGTAATTCCATTTTCCAGTTTTTCTTTTGTGTTATATATTACGAGCATTACCCATAGTATTGAATTTACCGAAACCCTCGATAGTTAAAGGATAAATTATGAAATTTGTCGTTTCGACCCAGCGTCGGTTAAAATAAATATAATTTTCAGTCCTTCGAACAAAGGTAATTCTTTGTTCTTCGACCATTGGTGCCCGGAAGTTTTAATGATATGTTATTTCATTTCGGACGTCCAGGGGTTCTCTTGGCCGGGCCGCACGTGACCGCCATACCGCCGAATCTCATTCTTATCGAGAGCAATCGCAAGAAAGAGGAGAATGAGGAGTCCGAAGGTAAACGATCAAAACTTTGAGAATCTAATTCCGGCGGCACAGGATACCTGTGACAGCCGGCCAGACCGCCTTTAGGTCACGTACTCTCTTCGACCCCTTGCCTTCCACCAAATAAAACACAATTATAAAGAAAACGGCAAAATACACATACGTGTGGGTGTGCGTGCTCGAAGCAGGAAACAACTGATAGATAAGTAATGGAAAACCTTTGTGAAAATTAATAAAAAATATATTTAATATAATAATTTTTTTTAAAAATTGAATTAAAATAATAGGCGTTGCATTTATATACATATTATTATATAGAAATAACTATTTTTGAAATATAGAAAGATGTGCAATAATTATAAGGTTGCTGAAAGATCACATATTATAGATTGCTTGTAAATGTAATCAATATAAAATATAATTCTAAAAAAATTATAACTGACTAAAATAACAATGTTAAAATTTAGTTTAAGAGCGGTTATACACCTGGTGGGTCCAACCGTGTACGCAGTTAGCAGCTCATTTGCAAAACTTGTTTCCACAGTTTAAGCGGATGTTTCAGCCACGCCTGTGCAAGGGCTTGTTCTATATTATTTCATAGGGTGTGTATGCGCATAACGGAATCAGGCGGGTTGACAGTATCAAATTAGCAGATTAAACGAATGGACAACGCCACCTGTGTGTAGGCCAATGTAAGCCCGTCGCGTGTATTGACCGGCGTTCTGGATTTGAAGAGGGATAATGCAGCGCTAGTTTTACCGGGGATTACGTCGGGGGTGTCCGTTTATCCCGGTGCCATGATTGAAGTGTGGTCGCACCGAGCGGATGCTGCAGTTTGATGCAAGAGTAAATTAGGCCTGAAGGGATTGATGGTGGATTGTTTCGCTGGAAAATCCAAACGCTGATAATCTTGTCTAATTTCTTTCACGTGTAACATTAAATTATGTTATAAAACATTTAAAAGTTTCTCTGAAACTAAACAAATTTACTTATTGAGATTATGATACTGTTTTTAGAAAAAATATAAGTAATTCATTTATAAAATTGTTGCAATAATTTTATACCCAAATAAGTTATCATAGATTATTTATACTTTAAAAAAAAATCTTAAACTACATGTTTAGATTATCTAAAGGTTGGTTCACAATTTTTGGCGACTAATTTTTCGTTTGGAAAATTCTTAGCAAGCATACAAGATTTTAGAATTTTAATCCACTTATCCCTTGATTTACTCAGTTGAGAAAAAATATATTTCTTTAAATTCTCTAGGTGAAAAATATTTGGTTCCACACGCGTAGCGCGGCGATGTACAAATGCATGGTGAATCAAACGATATACAAACGCATAATAGCTTACTCCCGCTTCTTGCACTTCACAGTGTGAGAGGTTCCAGACCTACGTCTGGAACCTCTCACACTGCTTGTTCAGTGAGTCTTGAGTTGCTTTTTTGAGTGCACGTGTGTCACTGAAGATTCTGCTTGTTTACGGTAAAAAAATGTATTCATTTTTTTTATTGAAGCATTGTGTACGACGCTTTTTAAAAGTAGTCAAAATTAAGTTTGGACTAAATTTGTTTTACAATTTTATTTTACATTTAGTCCTTAGTTGTTAATTTTTATTGTTTGTTTGACTTTAGATTCGATGTCTAAAATGAAAATAAAATATGAAACATTTTGAACATAATTTGTTTTTAGTAAAAAGCTTGACAAGAAGTGAGTTCTGGCACATTTTTATTTTAAAAAAGACCTGAATGAAACTATCAAAAAAGTTGACAAAAAACATTTAAACAAATATTGTACTATACAAATTTGTTGAAAGCTCAGTGATGCCCGGCCTTTTCACACCATTGAATCATACATGCAATGAAGTTGCAGAGATTGCATTATAAGTTGTTTTTTCATTGTCGTTGAGGCTGTTTTTTTTTCTTTCAATGTATATTTGGTATTAGTATGTTCTGACGGACGATTAAAAGTGTCCATGTTCACTGGAATATGGAAACCTCCAATTTTCAATATATTTTTCCTCTTTTAAATATTATTGATTTTTTTTTCTTTGAGCATTCATACTTCTGATCGTAGCGACTACATTTCTACATCATAGCACAGTTGCGAATTCGCCTTATCGCTAGTCGTCCTTATCGTCCTTAGCACTTGCGCGTCGACACGCACGTGTCGTCGGAATTACAAATTCATCGAAAGGCAGCGCGTTTTGTGTGTTGTCGATTCGAATCACGATTTCCATATGAAACGGAGCCTTTTTTATGGCAATTTTGAGAAGAACACACAGGACGTGGCTCGCTTACGCCGCGGAAGCACTTAATTATGAGACCGGGTACGCAAAAAGACGTTACGAGCCACGTACTACCGGGGGGCTGTGCAAAACAAATTATGGGCCACGGACAGGGACACAAAGAAAATGCGCGCAGAAAATGTTTTTCCGCGGAAAAGATCTAATAACGACACGACATCCCTCGCGCCCCTGACGCCCTTCGCGCTCGGACACGTACGCGACGCGCGTCTGAAAACCGGCGGCACGCGAGCCAAATTCAAGGCGAATTAGATTAATAGCACATGCGAACGAAAAATGCTTTTATTTCGTTTCAACGCCGATTACATTTGATACGTGAACATCATCGCACCACATGCGAAATTTTGTAGATATTAATGAAAACGTGGAAGATTGATAAGGATGTGCATTTGATTTTTTAAATATATGTAAAGGATCTAATAGCTAAACTTTAACGCGCCCTGTATATAATAATCAAGAATCGTTATCTTAAAAATATTTTTTTAATTAAAAAAAAATATTATACAGCGCATGGAAGGATTATTTTAATTATTTTTCGGGTTTTGAAGCCGAATGGCTTGGCAACTAAAATATACGTCGGAATAGCTGGCAACAGTTTATTTTATAAGCATTTATAAATTACTATATGTATATAGAAATGTAGGTGCTGCTATCAGGTGGTGGAGTTGAAAGTCAGAGAATCTTTGCTGGAGTGTGGAGTTGAATTATTGTCGGCTGATCCGTCGTGATTTGCTTTTGTTGCTCAAAATGCGATGATGTGTCTCATGCCTCCGTCTGCCCATCTGTAACCAAATGTTACATATTTTAGAATGCTGGTTTTAGAAGACTAGCGAATCGCAGATGAGAATGTTAGCGGGTCAATTGCATATCTTTTTGTACATACCCACGAAATGTGTTTACGCATTAAAAGTGAAACTGCTCTTATAACCACTCCAGCGATTGTTAACAAAAGGGTAGAAGAATAATATTTTTTGCACAATGTAGAATGCATTGTGTATCCCGCATTTAATCTACACAAAGAGTAGTTTTTTTCGGTACTTATAGGTGATAACGAGTGAATAACGTCTTGGGACAAATATACTGATAGGCGGTCTGTGAAATAATAATTATTATTAACGCAGTTATTTAGTTTCGAGATCTCTCTTTAATTGACTTACTTATGAGACGTGATGATTATTCTTTTTGTTTGTTCGAAGTGTTTGTTCTCACATATAGGCAAACAAGGAATTACAACGGTGTGGACTTCTTATTCAACCTTCATATTCCAGTCCTAACCATGTACATCTTGTTACGTTGCATAAAATACTCAATACTTGTAATTGCATTCTTTGTTTTTTTTATTTATTGTATTGAATAAATATAAATTCAAGACAGATTCTAAATATGTCTTATTTAGATCATCAATACAATTTGCTTCTAGAACTTGAAAGTAATAATATTTACCAGTAAGTATATAACAATATCATTTTATCAGAGTTTATTGTGTTTTATATAATAAATATTTTTTTATCTTAGAATTTATTAAACGGAAAAGGTATACAATATTTTTAATGATAACAGAGCTTCTCGGTGGCATATCAATGTTTTTTTTTATATTTATTTTAGCTATTTATAGTTATTTTTACTTATGCTTAATAAGTTAGAACACACGCATTGAAAAATAAACGCGTATGCTCCAATTTATTAAGCATAAGTGATAAAATCCATTTTAATTGAATACATATAAAAGGTTTGGCACTGATATATTGACGATATAAGCGATGGCTTAGCGTGCAGTTAACATCTCGGCTTTACCACCAATTTAATGGCAAACTGGCTTGTACCTTTACCTTTTCAATGATTAAAAACAAAGAAAACGTTCAGTTGAAAGTAAAGAGTTATACATATGTAATTTATAGTATTTTCTTTGCAAATTCAATTACATAAGCATTAGAGGTCGCTTAGCTAAATCTTCTATTGTTCCTACCCCTGCTCCTCTCCTTAATAACCTTACGGTTAATCTGTGTTTTCGAGAATCAAAACAATACTAATTTTAGCGTTCAGTACAACTACGTTTTATACGGTTTCTTACCACGCATACATAATCGATAATTCGGCAATAGAATCGCATTCAACTAGTAAAATATAATATTAATAAATATACATTCCTTCGATTAATAACAATTTCGTTGACTTCATAAAGTACACATGTTCCAATACTAATATATGTATATTAATATAATTTTGATTGTAAAATATTTTAATTAAGGATAGATGTTTTATTACATACAATTCTTAATTAATTATTAGGCATATTGCGTATATATTTTTTTGTGTAGATAAAATCTGGTTTACACTCGTTCGCTGAATTGAAAAAGCAACTTTTTTTTCAGCAAGAACGTGCAGAATGCTGTCGCTTGTGTCCTTGCAAAGGAAAATAAAAGTTGCCAAATGGGGTAATCGAGGGGTAGTGGGAAGCATTTGCCAGTATAAATAAAAAGCGACATTGGGACCCCGTCGTTTTTCTTAAGGATAAGGATCACGTCACGCCGATAGAGGGGACTATTTGTCTTCTTTACATTTTACCTCCGAACCTTTCGCGACTTCATATTTTATTTGTTTTTTTTTCTGTAAATAATATACTTTACAAAGTATCTGTGCCTTTTTGCAAAGAGGTTATTTTATAACAGTTATACGGTGCGGAAGTCGAAAATTTTCCGAAACGAACGTGTGTAGCTTCGAAGTCAGCAAGCAGCTGGTCGCAAGGCTCACGTATGCCCCCTGTGTTCGAAACTTGCTAAACAAATTATGTTATTTGAGAGAACAAAAGAAGAAACAAACATTCCAGAGGAGGATAGTCAGGGCAACCTTCCCCACCTTAAGGGGGTGTACCGTAAAAAAGAGGGCGACTTAGTAGGGGGTGGTTGTGCGTGAACCGTTGGAAGTTGTCCTCGCGACATATGCGAGTCAGGATATAATTTCACCACCCTTTCCACCTTTGGGTCCCTTTTTGTTTCACTTTTGAATTGTTCGACAAAGAGAAACGCTTCGTCAGAATTTTCAGAGATACGATAGACGAGAAGTGATTATTTTATGGCAACACTCAAAATTTTATTCGAAATTGATTATCGCACTTCGTACCAATGTCTTACAATAAACGAGTCAGTGGGGTCGTAAAATTTGGTTACGGTTAAAGAGAGTTGTACTTTAACATTTTTTACATTCATACTGTATTTAAAGAATTTTATAATTTTCATTTTTTTTAAGAGAATAGCATTCATCAGTTACATATTGCCAAAGCTTAAGACACGCAAAGTGCAAATCTTTAATCGTTGCAAAAATTGAGATGTAGCACTGTGATGCTGAAAAAAGACACATGTACTCAAAAATTCAATTTTTGCAATGTTCAATGTTATCTCTTGTTTGTCGTAAAATAATGTCAGCATAATCCAGTTTTATTTGGCAATATATTTCAATGTGCTTCACTCCTTTATCGACAATTTTAATATGCCTATATAAGAAAACTAAGATACTTCGTATTGCATGAATGATTTATTATGTAACTTCTCAGATAATTTATGCAAACTGCATGTAATAGGCTGTTGTTCAATAATTTTGTTTTCGGGCGCGTCGTTTCATGGGTGCGCGAAGCGTGACTGACCGGTATCTTACCCTTTCTCTTTCCTTCTAACAGTCCCGATATCCTATATCCATCTCCCTAACCTCTTTAGACCTGACTTTTGATCTTTAAAAAAATATGGTATTATTTTATATTCAATAGAATCACGGAGAGTTTTTTTTACCATACATTACATTGTATAGTGATCTAAAGTTTCTCATAAAAAAATAGGTTGAAGTATTATACATTGAAATGTGTACAGTAAGGGTAGGCGATTCAGGATAAATTATCCCAAATAGGGTGAAAATTAAATATTTGGAGGTCATAAATAAAATTATATAGGAAGTTAAAGGGAATTATTTCAAGTTCATTATGGCGGCGTGACGTCATTACTAATTAAGTCTATGGAGAAGCGCACTAGTGTGTTGCGAGCAATAATTCGCCTTGAATTTAGAAAGTGGCAGTGCGATAGGTTAAAACTTTTTAATCTCTGTATTTTTTACCCTTTAGATGTTATCAACTAGAAAAATAAAATACTAGAAATAGTTTCTCAATCATGAATTTACACAAAAAGAAATGGTAAAACAATAGTGTAATGTATGCGTGAGAGTAACGACTACAGAATCCTTAAAAAAGAGTCAATTAAAAAACAATTGGATAATTTATACCGACATTTGTCTTTCAAATCGTGTGAAATTTAGAGATGTCTGTCAAAAGACAAAGAATGGGCAGCAACTTGAGAGGTACAGTTCATCAACTGGTTGATTGCTCGAAACAAGAAACCATATACTATTTGTATGGAATTGGTTGAACCAGCAGAAAATGGCAGAGATTAAGTCAGAAAAAAGCCACGAAACAAAATTCTGTTCCTTGTCTGCAAAAAAACAAGGATTTTATTATTTAATAAATATAAAAATAAAGTTGGAAAATCGATTGCATCATGAGAACGGCATTCAAATTGCTCTGACATTTATATGTCATAATTTTGATATTATTGTATTAAATATGAAGCAATATCATTTCTCTAAAACCTAATTCATAATTAAAATATATATTAATTTATACTTATTGTAGTAATGTACAGATAGATTAAATATACCTATTTATTTAAAAAGTATATAATTTACATTTTTTCACATCATTAGGTTGTCGCCAATATTTTATATCTGCATACAATGACGTAAGAAATGACGTTATAAGTGTTTATTTGTGTGTGTGCAGATCCGTCCCGAATAAAAACGAAAATGAGCATGACACACGAGCCAAATACAATATGAGATGAAATTTATATGTGTGATAGGTTTCATAAAGTCATTTATTTATTTTTTCCGCGGGGAAATAAAGAAAAGAAGAAAAAACGGGCACAAAATGGAGATATAAAGTTATAATTTAGCGAAGGGGGCCAAGTGCGTTGTTCATATGCGCGCGCGTAAGGGACGCGCGAAGTGAGTACGTAAAAAAGGGCACAGGTGAAGAATTCGAGAGAGGCTTACTTAGTTATTTATGGAAATTTGAAAAATCTCTTCTGAATTTTAATAGAGAAAGATTCTATTGTCGGCTATGACCCAATCTGCCCTCGAACGAAGGCGATATTCTTATAAACGCGTTTTGATTTATGTTTCGAAACGCGCCGCCTCTTTCCACCCCCGACGTTTTTCTTCTATTGTCAAATTCAATCCGAGTGGATATATAGCCTTATAAAAAAATATCCAAATATAATTTTATTATAGGGTAATAAAATATTTAAATCTAGCTTATTTTAATGCAAACATATTACGAATATAAAATATTATATTACATCGACGGTGCGACACAAAAAACGATTGTTTTTTTTTATTAACGTATTAATATTAAATATAATCTATATTGATTTTGAAACGGATACCATACCAGTAATTTAATATTTGGCGAGCAACCAAATTAATCTTTATATTGTGAAATAATGTAATTTATTATACACGTCACCGACGTCATTGGGAGTAAATCAAATATAAACGTCACATCGGGGCCAAAGGGTTAATTCACCAGAACGAAGTCAATCATATGGGGTTGTTATCTGCGCCGATCGCTCCATAACAGAATTGTCGTATGGGGGTGGTGGGCGTATAGGGTGGTTGGCGCACCCGTCGTCTTCTGGGGCGGTAATTGTGTTTGCTAGGCGAACAACCACCCGTCCAACCTATACCCTCTCTTGTTTGTGTTCATCTAATTAACCATTCTTGCCCGTCCCAGCCAATATCCATCGTATCAATGGATAAAATCTCGTAGGTCATTTGTCAATATGTCGTCACATTCGGACATGTCGACGCGATAGATTATTAGATTTGCTTCATGTTATCGCAGTCGATTTTATGTGTGATGACAGGAAGACAAAGGGCATATGGAAAATATTTTTTAACATATAAGGTTTCTTGCCACTTATACTTAGGCTCTCAGAAAGGTGATTTTTTAGTATAGTGATATTTAGAAAGCATATAACCTAGACCATAATAATAGGGGTAAACTATAAAATGTTATAATATAACAGGTAGCTAAAATAGTATTTTGATTTAATACTTTAATACTAGATATTGGGTTTGCAATAAAACAGACGCAATTAACTATTATATATTACAATATATATGTATGTATATAGTGGAAATGAAAAAAAACCACTGGTGAACTTTAAACATTAAAACACAGTATCCGGGACCGCAAATCAGATTGTCAATGTTTTTAAGAGCCGGAAATTGTACTGTGAACAAATACTGTAAAACAAGATGTGATATGATTGAATACCATAATCAAATTCTGATTTTGTGTAAGTACAATAAAATGTATGTACAACAAAAATATATACATCAATTTGAAAAAAAAAAAATTATATGTAATATTTAATGTAGAATAAGATAAAAAACAACTGATTCGTTTTTAATCAAAATTCATGAATAAGGGCACTTGAGCTCTAACTTGATTAGATAAAAAAGAAATATATTTTTAATAATTGGTTTTATTGAATAAAATTAATATTATTTTTTATTAAAAATTGGATATACAAATTGATATAAAAAATATATTAAAAATTCAGCGGTGAAGCGTATTAAAATCGAAAGTAATATTTTGTGACATTATAATGCAAATTGTCTAAAATACGAGGTGGAATAAATTTGGTCCATTAAGGAAAATATCGTGATCGGCCTATTGAAGATGTTTTCGCTTTGAAGGTTTCAAAGCTCCATCGTCGACTCTGTAAAAGCTCAGTCCGGTATTCCAGTTTCTCTTCGGTGTAAGCACACGGGCGTAAGGAACCGTGAACGCAAAAAGGGAGAGGCCGTTAATTATTCAGGATAAGCAATCTCACTATGGAAATTAAGTGAGGATAAGTGGCACCCTAACACGGGCTCGGAAAGTAAAATGAAACATCCTGAAGATCACCCTCGCGCCCGTAGCCAAATTACAAAGTCGCGTTACTCACTCGCAAGAGGAAAACGCCACAGTGAACAAAAAAAAAAACAACACCAAAACGGGGGACTCTGAAATGGTGAAACTTTGTCCGCACGACGATAGGCTGGCAGGTAAAAGAGCATATTATTAAAGTAACCTCGGCATAATTTTGGTAATTAACTGGACCATGAATAAATTACAAGGAAACTACTGTTCCAAGTTGGAGACTTGATAAAATTCGTATTAACGCCGTGGGATTATGTTTGTACCTTTTTATGCATTATTGATAACAAACGTTGTATCAAGTTTTTATGATGTTGAAATAAATATTTTCAAGTAAGACGACAGATAATATATATAAAATCAGTTTCAGTAAGTGTAATGTAAAAATTATTTTAGAAAAGAGATACACTAGATTAGATCTATTGCTGCAATGTACTAATTTCAATATTTTATAAATATTGAAATATTTTATATTTAAATACATAATAATTTAATTAATCACAAAGAAGTAGGGTTTCATATATAGCGCTTCCTCATCTTATAATAGATGAAGCATTATCTAGATCAAAAACATTTAATAGCCCTTCTCTTCCGCCACTATATAATTTTCAAATTTTCGTATAAATTACACGTCTATAACTCCCACCAGACGCGCTATAGCTAATTAGCCGAATAATGTCAAACAAAGAGATTGTTGTAGAAACACTTTGAAGCAAGAGCTGATAAGGTGGCGCCAACGCGAACACAGGCTCTGATGAGACAATGGTTCCGATTTTCCAGCGTACACTTTTAATAACGGCCCGTTTGGCCTTTGTGTGCGCTTTCACTCCGCGAAGATAACTTGTTGACGGAGATTATTAGCGCGTAGTACGTAAGAGCTTTCTTTCTATGTTGGGTGTGTGCTTTTTTTCGCTCGCCGTTCTCGCCTTCTCAAAAGCTCATTTGTATTCTGGCCCTTAATTGCATTTAGCCTCGCCGCCACCACCCTCGCTAATGCAGCGCACAATTACCGGTTTCTCTCCCGCGGCCGACAAATGACTGTTTCCTTATTGTTACCGAGGCCTCAATTAACATATTATAATTTAGGGAAAAATAGTACGTACTTCATCCGAGTTCGTTAACTTGTCGTAAATCTTGATATACGAGTATAAAAGGCTTGAGTATGTCGCTGCTTCTTGTTGCTTTTTTAATATGAAAGAATGTATACTGCGATACGGAGTTAAACTTGAATTCAGTATGAGCATATTTTGTGCTCTTTTAAATATAAAACATGTTGAAATTTAATACAATGTCTTTTTTACTGACCAATGAAAGAGCTTTACAAATATTTTAGCAATAAAAAATTGATCATTTTTTTTTTGATTTATTAGATTTGGCTACTATGTTGATTATTTTATTTATTACGCGCGCAACAAACAGCTTTTTAATATTCCAAAAATTTTGATCTTTGACTATCTGAATCTATCTAATATGTTTATATGTCATCTAATTAAATTAATTATTTTTGTAAGCTCTGGGCTACCAGTCTAGATCTTACGGACTATGCAATTCTGACTTGTATGTTAGGTAGTTTAATTAAAGTCAGAAATAAACGTTTATTTTGAATAAATTGTATTGACATTTAAAATAATTTTTCGAAATAAACTGTGAGTTAAGTTACTCAATATTTTGATTCGCAATAATTGATATATGATTTTTGACAATAAAATTTCAATTTCGTAGAGAGTATGCATACATATCATATGTGATTATTACATTGCCATCACTACGTGTGAGGCATTCAGTTTCAGCATACATATTTACATGGAGATAGAGAGAGAGAGAAAGAGCAAAAAATAAAACGTATTCAAATTTCTCATAAGTCAAGTCCTGCGGCTCCCGAAAAATGTGTCGGGAATGAACCTTGAATTCCAAATTGTCGCCCCCACGACCGCTCCGCCCCGCCCGTCTCCGGTGCCCAACAACCACAATATTTTGCGGTCCTATTATTCGAAAGAGACGAGATGAAAGAGCGTGATCGGTGTGACAAACAGGTTACGGGCCTGCGCCTCCTCCGACGCCATTCCTCTCGGCGCAGCGGTGCCACTACTTTGAGGCTTCCACAAACTTTACAAATGTAATTATTGTATATTTCGACAGTTCAAAGTTGCGCGCCAAGATTATGAATTCGGAAGAGAAGAGGAGCAAAGTGGTTAAATTGAAAAGTTTGCTGTATGGACGGCGAGATCAATCGCTAAGGCATCCATTAGCTCTTATTTAAGTGAAGAAAAAATATTATAATTTTACAATAACGTATTTTTAGAATTTTGATTTAATCTAAAACTACAACTTTTTGATTTAGCATATGTATTTTATTATTTTTAAAATAAGCATATTTGGAGAAACGGTGCAAATTTTTGTTTATCAATTGTACGGTGATGCGGCAAAAGAATGCTGTAGTATGCAAAAAAATTGAGAACGCCGACGAATTCCACATCTTCTCGAATTCGAATTGGGGTGGGTTTTCCACACGTAATGCTGTAGGGGTGGTGCGTATGACGAGTCGGGGGTTGTTTGTGGTGGATGACGTTGCAAAAAAGTTTCTAATTAACGGAAGGCGGCGGTCATCAAATTGTCATCAAGATCGTATTTCTTTCTTTGCTTATCTAAATGGTAATGGATCCGAAGTTGTCATTTTTTATTTTGCGCTCCAATGAGATAATTTGTAATCAGGTTGTGTATTTTTTTTTACTCCGATGTCGTTTTCAATTACCCTGAAAAATGACATTCGACCCCGTAATGCCTTTGATGCTAATAAATATGCATGCGGTTCTCTCTAGAAATAACTTTTTTAATTATATATAAAAGTATACAATTTCAGTCGTCAATTCAGCATTTAAATATTTTGCCTAATAATAATTTGTGTATATTTTCGTACATAAAGAAGTACATATTATAAACATTTTTAAGCGATTTTCTGATTAAAGTCATTAAGTAATATTATATTTTTTTAATAAATATACAAGTTATTATTTATAATTTATAAAATTATTATACGTTGCACACAATTTTTACCGTATTAATTTTTAAATATAGCAAAATTTATTTTAGTGAAACGACAATATGTGAAAAACGATTTATATTATATAAACGGTACGATTTTTTGTAAGACAAGCACGGGCTGTTTCTATAGACATTTTTATGACAATTATTTATATTTATGTCTCAATATACCGCCTCTTTCGATTTATATCACCAAAAATCTGATGTAATATCATTATTCATTGTAATATTTTTATTCTTATGATTTTTTTCTTGGCAATATAGTGACTAGTAAATGTCATGACAATCTATATACATATAAGAAATTTAATTAAAAATTTTTTAAGATGTAGAAATCGGTCAAATCTGTAATATTTGACGGTCGCTTGACTAATCTATAATATGTACCATCCAATTAACCCAAGAAAACGATAACTTTATGCAAAGCATCAAAACATTATTTTAAAAAGCAAGTTAGATGACAGTTTAATGACTTAAGGTTACATAAAAAGAAGTGAAAAATAAACAGTGTACAATTATTCAAACAAAACTTTGAAATTTACTGTAATAGAAATCAGACGGAATTGTTTACAATAATTTTATTTTAATGTTGATAAAAAAATATTTTATAATTATGAATTTTATTTACAAAATACTAAAATTGCATTGAAATAGCTTAAAAAATCTGATCACTGAAAGTAAATAATAACAGTAGACTTAAATGTAGTTTTTTTTTGTGTATGACTTTCCTCCGAGTACGACGTGTGTATTTTTTGCAAATACACGAATTTTTATTTCTTGTTAAACGGAAAATTTTTAAGGAGGCCGAAACAAAATGTGCCATAAAACTTACATTGTGAAACAATACTTTCGGACTGTTAAGTAGCGATTTCCTGTCCCTTTTCTATACACCGCTACCCAATTAATCTCTAAATAGATTTTGCGAAATAAAAGAATAGCCGGAAAATTTGGAATCTTGAAAATTGTGTTGAAATTAAAATGACTGGGTACTCGTTAAAGATTACAGGGTACTTGGTTCTTTTAAAAACGTACGGGTACCCGGGTATCCGGTTCCTGTTCCACCTGGGTCGGAAGCCCTACCTCGGCATGACTTTAGTCGCAAAGTTGCGGTGAAGAGAATATGTATCAAGCGTAAATAGGGAAATTATATTGACTTTTCGAAAAACACACGAAGTGTCTATAAATATGTGTAAAATCAACAAGTGTATCTAAAAATATAAGATGTGTGAGAAAAAAAAAATATACTGAATCACTAAACAACCCAAATCAAAGTTTTGCTTGTATGGTGAATATCTTAAATAAAAAATGAAGACTATTGAGCTAATGCTCGTTAAGTCTGTACGTGACAAAGGGCTATCTATGGATACTATTTTTATAGCTATTAACAAACGTTTTTATTTGTTGTCGTTTATATTTTTAATATTATACATTTTATTGCTTTTTATTTATAGCATAAATATTTATTATTCATATATAAATTAAATATAGATAGAATATACTTAAATAAATTTTACAAATCAATTTAAGAGTACTCAGAAAATAGTAAAATATGAAAATCTAATCCCATCGTGGAATGGTTAACAAAGCAACTCGGGCCGCACAAATCTTGTTCAGAAGTATTTAAACTCGGCACAAAGTTATTCAAATTGCGCACCGGGCTACGACTGTTTCATATGCCTGTCATATCTGCTCATCAGCCAGAATCCTCATTCGTGCAGAAGTTTATTGCTTCCAACAAACAAGGCCGACGTTTGCATACGAATGCCACTGCGAAACGGTGTAATCGTTATCTAATTTAACATTTTATCAAAACTGCACCGCGAATGAACCGGCGGTATCTTTTGACGTTCAACACATCAAAGTTAATGTGAATGAGGCCAATAATTACTCGTTAGTATTTATGCAATAATAGGGGGCGTGATGCGGTTTCAAATTGTTATAAGCAAGTGCTACGTTGAGCTAAATGGTGAGGCGAGTTTACAATCTAACTAATGAAGTAATAGTATATTAAATTAAAAGAAAAAGGTATTGGTATTGATCGTAGATTAAAACGCAGATTGGAATATTACAATTTAGGGGTATAACTTGCACTAATAATTATTATATATATAAAACTTATATTAAACATTGGCACGCATTATTATATTGCTATGAAAATATTAACTCTAAATAGTATTGAGAAATCACAAATTACTTAAAAAAAATATTATTTGTTTAGAAAATGAATATACAATTGTTAAAAATACAATAATAAAAATTTCATAACGTTCAGGCAATTTTAAATATATTTTCGACGCAATCCCGCATATTTAGATTTGCCAAAATATAAAAATAAAATAAGCGTATTTCATTTTTATTGACACAAATATTTTTTAAGATTACTAAGTAATCTGCAAACAATATATTATTAAATATTTGTGCTACTCGTACACAACATTAAAAAAATATAAAATGTGTGTCATATGAAGCGTTGAGAATATTAAGGGCAAACTTGACAATCAAGTGTTTTAAAAATAAACTAGTCACTTATCATCAACATTAGGTTATTAAGTAATTGACTAATAATTTCGTTGATGATGCAATGAAACAATTATTATGTAAAGCTATTTTTTATATTATTTTACCCATCAAAATCTTGTTACAAATCGCTATTAAAACGCCATGATTTTTTAAATAATTTCAACGTTTTGTGTAAATCTTTATGTACTCTGTATGTGAGAAAATAAAATGTTAGATAATATTTTTAATAATCCTTTCTCGGTTATCCACGTACGTACACATTCGCTATGATATCAAAACCCGAAGCTCTTTTGGCACGGAACTGAAAAAGCAACGGTTTTACAGCTACAACTTTAAATGGCGCTCGTGGCATCCGTACAATTCCAGTGTGAGGTCAATCCTAGCTTCACTTTTCGCGAATGCAATACGTGCTTGGAATTTTCGGATATACACTTTTTTCGCTTATTAATCCATCGCGAAGAGATTTATTGTTTTCGAAACAGAATGGTCGCTTTCTATGGATGGACATGTATTTGCATCGCTTTAATGCGTATAATTTGATTCGGGACAAATAGTGGAATTGATATTGAGCCGGTGTTCAATTTGTTTGTTTCGCGATTGTGATTCGTGCGCAGACAAATAGACAGACAGGCGGACAAAAATTAGTTCAGTAAACAATGGGTACGTGAGCGCAGAACAAGCGGAGAATATAGCATAAGCTAAATTATAGCGCAGGTCGGATGAGTTGCTCGCCGTGCAAACATTTGTGCGAGACGATCGCATGGCGCCTGCTGTGTCTGTGATTACACTTAGTGGTTGACGATTGTAAAATTCGATTAGTCTAGAGAATACCGGATTGGAAATCTAATGGACGCATTAAGGCGATTGCAGCTTTCCAATTCATTTACGAAATCTATACAAAGTATTAGCTGTACCGGAAGTTTATATAAAAGTGCTGAAATGAAAGCAAATCCAACCATAACTATTCATCAGATTGCCTATACCTATAAAATACTGCAAAAACATACGCATGCATTCCACGTGAATTGAGCGAAGAAAGCAAATCACCGATTCTCGATCCTATGTAATCGGAGATGAGAAATGGGTGTTGTATGACAAGCTATTTATAGACCAGGCAGCCAAATCCACATTAATGCCCGAACTAACCATAAAAAGTTATTTTGTCTCTATTATGGAACTGCGAAGGAATTGTACGAGAAAACATACATATAATATATTATCATAAACATAAACAGAATAAATAAAAAAAAAAGACTTTATTATTATAATTTATTTCTTAATGTACGAAGGTGTTACTTTATTCCATTAAGTAAATCTACTACGTATTGATTTTTTTAGGTTGTCATATAGTAATGTTATGTTTTTTCTTGTGAATGCGCATTTTTTTTGTTAAATATCGGTTTTTGGTCCGCAATGGTAGCAAGCCTCTTGAACTTGAGTACTATAATATGTTTATTAATTTAAAGCTTGGAGTCTAGATATATATCCAGATATTTAATGCTCGCTTTTCATATAGTGCAGGTTTATTGTTAACTTTTAAGAGGTGAAGGCAAAAGTAAAAAAAAATTGATTTAGTCTCTTCTTAATAAAATATATTTAAAAGGTATTATAAATTTAATTGCACATTTGTTTTAAGACCGTAAGAACTAGTAATGACGGCTGTTTTTAGAATACATACTAATTCAGTTTTTTTTTAAATATTAATGTCATTAAGATATATAATGACGTGGAGCGGCCCAAGTAAACTACCATGCAGTACGCCAACTAGAATTTAATGCGGTATCGAAGGTTCATTATTTAGCGAAACAACATAACTTACAGGTATGAGCGTATCGTGTTTATAAAAAAAAATTAAATGCGTTATTTTTAGATTTTTTATATTTTAAACCATCATGCCAAACATTATCGAATGTCTTGCATTAATTATCCTATATATTTTTTATATTAAAATTGTCTTAAATGTGCTTAGTTAATCTGTTGAGTTAATGAATTTACATACTACTTACAAAGTAGTTATTGATTGTGTTTACCCAGTTGTAACATAGTAACTAACGACTCTAATTTTGCAACGGAAGATTTACAATAAATAAATTATTACATGTTATATACTGAGTCATAAGTTATTTTCTTAAATTATGGTATACCTTAACTGTGTTTGAATCAAGGCATTTCACAAATCTTGATTGGCACAAATACTAATATAAAAATATTTGACTAAATAGATTATGCTTTTCTCGTGGTTAATTTATAGTCGTAGGGTAAAAAGTTGAGCATTCAAAACTCATATATGTATATACTAACATATGTACATGATTTAATAATTCAGTGTAGTGTTGAAAGATATGATGTAACTGGAAGAATACAAATAAAGTTAATTATAAAATCAGCGTATCATTAGATTCTTATAAAAAATCCGTAATTAGGTTAAACCAACTATATAGAGTTGTTTATGTGCAATATTGAATATACATTTATATTGATAATTTATGCATGTACAAATGTACACAATATACCTACAATATTGGCACGAAGCCAAGGCGGAACTTACGGCGGACACCACGCAAAGGTTGATTATGTTAGGAACTTGAGTTTGTAGCTTTGTTGTTATGATGGAATAACGAGCTCATTGTATTACCTGCTTGGGGGGCTGGGGTGGGTTTAGCAGGCGAGCTGCGAGGAGCAAGCACGTGAGGTGCACTGCCTACTGCACTGCGACACCCCAGGCATTGTTGCATTTGTCACCCGAATGTTAAATTGACAAGCAAGCGTGCAATCGTCCCAAGATTGATGCATACTAATATATATTTCGGATGCCGAACAACTTCTGTTTCGAAGCAAAAATGCTTCATTTTTCACCGGAGCTATCTGTTTTAATATTTTAAAACTTTAGCATGCGCTCGCGTTACATTTTAGAAAAGGATTTCGGAAAAAAATGTAACCGATGAGGTGGTGGCGAGCGAGAGCGTCGATCTCCCTTGTCAGGGGCTTAAATATTTAAAGGTAACTTCACACCTTACCCACAGGTTGTAAGTACAAGGATTTCAAGTTTAAAACTCTAGACGAGAAAACTGCCAAAAGTTTTGGCAGTAATTCCTTACATCTTAAAGTTCGATGAAACGCGCGGACGAAAAAAATTAAAGCGATCCGTTGGGGATTTTTTGTGGTTTGATTTGCTATGTTATAATTATGTGTTTATATCATATTTAGTGAGCATATTAAAAAAACTAGCAGAGAATAATTAGTGGTAGTGATAATTGCTTAGAAATAAAAATAATCTGTGTAAACTAATTTTTAGGTATTAGTTAAAAATTACAAATAAAGAAAATAATTTATAGAAATAGACTGTCACCTTATTATAACATTTAAAAAATTAATTGATTTATACGTAAAATAATATGCTAAAATCAGCTGCGGATTTTTGAAATTTTTGGACAAAATTCAATTTTAATATTCTATTATTAATTTTTATAATTTTTATAATTAGCTGATTGACAATTTAATATATAAAAAAAGTTTTAGGCTTTAAATGAAAATTAGTCCTTTGAACAAAATACAAAGTAATATTTTTGTTCATAAAAAATGATAAAAAATGTGATTATTGTAGTTTATATTTATTATTAATTTTTATCGTTCTTGCTGTCGGTCCTTCACTGTCGTGAGTTACCGAAGCTAGTGATTGTGCGAACACCGGACTAATAATTTTATGAGTTTTAAATATTATTTTTGATTTGTTCTGATTTTTTAAATTCAATGGTCAAAATTTGATATTTAAACTATAGTGTAGCTGTGCGCTATATGTTAAAAATATAATGAAAATCACACGCGAGCGTCCGAAAACTATGCGGTAGCTTCTAGCGCATTTTTGACCGTTAACGCGTTAATACGTGAATTATCGTGAGTCACTCGTTGATTATTTTTTTAAACAAATTAATATTTTTAAACAAGCTTACGAATTAATTACATTTTTTTAATTATTAACGATTATTGTACTAGTTTCATTTTTTAATTATTAACGATTATTGTACTAGTTTTAAATCAAGTATTTTATATTTATTTTTAGAAAAGATATGACCGCGTGATAAATAAGAGTTGACTCCCTAAAAAGTCGCTGGCGTTTAAAGAGTTAAAAATGCAAAAGCAAACGTATTTAATTGTATTATTAAAAAAATATTGTTATTGTATTCTTTATATTTAAAAAAAATCGTTATTGGTCAATCAATAGTTTTTGTGAAATTGTCGATTAAAATTTCTAATACCTGACTTTCAGCTTTTTTTCAAAAAAAATTTTAGATTATTACATAGTTAAATTAATCACATTGCCGAATATTTTATTTATTGTGAACTTTGCAACATGACAGGCGTTAGCGTTATAAAGGCAGAAATAGTTTTTTTTAAGTAGCAAAAGGCAATATATCAGATTTAGGCAGTCAAAGAGTTATTATTCTAGACGTGAGTTAAGATTTTTATATGTATAATATAAAACAGTTTTACATATTTATTTATTTATTTATTAAAATTATAACCATCGTGACCTGACAGGCAAACCTAATGCGTCACGATAGTCAAAAGTACTAATACATCATAATACATACAAATATAAACAAGACAAAACAACAGACACAAATCACCTCAACAGGTGTGCATTGTCCAATACGAACTGAACCAAAACTCCATATGTGCAAGAGAAAATGTCAATATTACTATGGACAGAATTGAGCAGATAAATAGCCTTGGCCAGAGAAGAGTTGGCAAGTGCTCCAGTTCTAGACTTAACAGGCAAGAATAGTGGACGCGACCGAGAACTATAACCACCTTCAGGAGCCCACATTTGAAGCTGCTCGAGCACTGAAGGATTGTCTACGATGCCCTTGAGCAATTTCCAGAAGTGTTTAATTACATAAACACTTCTGCGAGTCGACAAAGAAACGTATCCCAGGGCTCCCAAAATAAAGGCACTGGGAAAATATAAATCGGAGTATTAAGTCAGTAGAGTTATTAGGTACTATATTAATTACAGACGAAGACAATAGATCTATACAGTGTTTAAAATTAAAGTATTTTAAAAATCACAATTTTTTATTGAAGAAAAATAATTAAAAATTTTAAATTCTATTGATAGTTTTTATTAACTTTAATAACATTATTTTATTGAAATTAAAATAAATATATTTTACAACACTACAGTTGTAGCCTAATTATAATCTAAGTTATTCGCAGATATATCTAATTAATTTTTACTGAACACACTTAATATAACTGTTGTTGTATAGCCAAAGTCGCGCTAAAAACGAATCTCAAAATAATTTTATTTTATTTGTATTTATGAAACCATGACTGTTGATTATCAAACTATGCAGGTTCATATATGTAAATAGCAAGTGGACATGTTAGATATTGTTCTAAAATAAGTTTCCAACAATCGTTTCGCATGACGCGCGTGAGTTGCCTCTTTCTCTTTTCTGAGCAAGTCGTCTCGAAAATTAGTCATTCCCGCGAGTGGCGAAAAGAGGGTGAGAGAAAAGACGAGGAGCGCGACCTATTGTGGTATGAGAAAAGTGGAGCCGAGGGGAGCCGTGTGGGGTCTCATCGCCAATCATAATTCCGTCCACGTGCCACACAGTTAATTCAATATCTGATTGGGAGTGCGGCGAGGCACGGTGCAAAGCGACGTTACCGACTACAGCCTGCTCCTCGTAGAACCTTCTTTAGCTGCTGCGACCCGCAAAGCAGATAACGATCCCTGTTCGTTCTCTTCTGCCACTACCACCGCTTTTTCCTCTCCTCTGGCAAATTTTCTCTTACTTGTTGTTTTTGCTGCTAAAATTGTGCAGTGGTTTCCACTCTTCGCCAACGCTGCCACCGAACGAGCGTTATAAAATCGTGGCTTACCATAATTTAATTGGTCAATTACGAACGAATGGATGTGCAATATAAATTAGGTTAAAACGGGAGAACGGCAATTCTAGTTGCTCTTCCTGCAAAAAATAGATTTAAACTTATTTTGAATTTCTAAAAAGAGAACAACGAATTAGAGATTCTCTTCTGGTACTCTCGATCGATTTTTTACGGAAACACAGATTCATTGCACAGGACATCAAAGACCTTTAGGGCCTGAGCATATAAATTATGTAGTAAATACTATATTGAGATAACAAAAAGTTAAGTAAATTTGATTTAAATTTTGGTTGAATTAAAGTAGTTTTTGAAAGGTTTTGTCGAGAAAAGCTATTCAAATGCTGTTACATGTAACATCATATTGATGCAAATATGAGTTTTTATATATTAGCTACTATTAAATAAAAATATCGAAAATATTATTCCGAGTAGCTTTCATCGATATCACTGCAATTTGATAAATTTTGTGCTGATACAATTTATTCATCGCATTAAAACAAATCCATTAATAAACATACATATAAATAAACTTAATTGTTATTATTCTGTAAATTGTATTCTTGTTTTTTTTTTTTTAATGAAAAGCATGTTTATGTTATTCATAAATGTGCCTAAATTATAAAATCAGGAGGGGTGTTAAATTTTTTGTGTGTCGAAATGTCGAAAATATTGAAAACATAATATTAACAAGTAATCACACAAAATATATGAAATTCAAAATTGTTGCTAATTTATTATTAATTAATCATACAAATAACTTTGCCTTCAATATAGAATTAAAACGTGCAACCAATTAAATCAACCTTTTTTTCACAACACTCCATTCGGTAGGCCCGAAACATTAATCTACATATCCGCGTATATAATATGATTGTAAAAATATCACTATCAGAATTAGTTTGATCGTATATAGGTCGATTAGTATGTAGAGCTATTTTCATAGAACTGTTTCCCCAAGAACGATTAAGCGTATTAAAGGGTGGTACACTATATTGAAAGTCAAACAAAGTTTCGATTTCATTTAGTGCGCCCCCATTTGAAAAGCCATCCATCTTGGCGACGAAGAATAAGGATCCATTTTAACGGTTAGGCTGTATTACAATAAATTATTATTCAAAGTCATGAATCGGCAGAGGGGGCGGCCTCGGATACGGCTCGGATGCGGCGGGGTATATAATTTACATGTCATTCACTTCAGCAACGTTATGAATAGTAATTTGTCATGGTGTCAGCTTTTTGTTTTTCTTATTCCTCCGCCCATCGCCGCCCTCTCGAAATGGGCCACTCGGTGCTCTATGGGCGGCCCACCCCCTTTGCCCGAGACTCTTTTTGTTTTGACACATCCGTAACGGGCCGTGATTTCCGACACCTAAGAGCTACCTAGATGACATGTCTCTCGGGGTAAAAAGAGTAATGAAATTTCGACGCATAATAAAATATTTGCGGGAAAAATTTGCCGCAAAAAGCCGACTCGCCTGCAGACTTTTCTCGGTTGGCGAAATGTGATAATAGCACGAAGCCAACGTTGTCAAAAAGAACCGATCTAGTCATTATTTAAAACCATAAACATACATTTTGTACTATTTGTGCACCGTATAATTTCTTACACGTTAAATCTACGACATCATCAGCATTATTTTTCTATTAACCCTCAGCTATGTAATATATATTATGTATTCCGTAGAACAATATTGATGTCGGCGTAATAAGGAAAACGCCTGCAACAAACAATGTTTTTTACATATTAAAAACTATCTTTTAACAGCACAATATAGACATTTTTTACGAAATTGTTTGAAGACATTGAATACCGAAAGTTTATTAAATTTTATCATTTTTAACAGAACGTCTTTTGCTTGGTTATATGCAATATTACTGTCTGAAAATATAATAATAAACTCTTAATCGGTCAGTTTGTGTTATTACTTGAGTTTCAGATTATTAAGAATTAATTAACTTATAGATGGATATATTTTATGTTGTTGTAATTATGAAATAAAATAAGCATGTATTTAAATCATAGCTATTTATCTATATATTATGTATCTGAAACGCTGATTTTGTTCAATTTGTTCTTATTTTATATACATAGATATTGCTTCAAATGCTAAAATATAGTTAATTAAAATTTGATTTCAGCGTTGAATCAAATCTAAATTTTTAATAATAAAAGTAAAATATTTTTTAAGCTTTAATCAGTTAATGATGAATTCATTTTTTTACATAATTTTCTTGGCTTGACTAGGTATCCATTTTATAGTAATACTTTATAAGGCATTTATGTGTCGTTTATTAATAAAAACCACTAGCTTCTTAACTAGTATAAAATATTTATTGATTATTTTAGAATCAATAAGAGTAGCACGGCAATTACATCCTATTATGTTGTGTTGTCAAACTGAAACATAAGACTTTCTACAATAGATGAATTTAAACCAATATGATTCGATTAATAGCTTAAACAATTATTTTCTTGTTGCGCAAATAAATGGATAAACATATGTTTTTTGAAAATACATTTAAAATAATTCAGTTTTAAGTTATATTATGTAAATATTGACAAAAACCGATTTATCTCAGAATCTAAAAAATGGCACTTAGGTCCTTTTTTATTTCTGGTATTCAATTCATTATTTAATTTATCTATAACTTATGATGATTTGATCTTTTTGTCTCGAATCGCTCGATCGTCTGCTGATATATAACTTTAGTGTCAGATACTCTTGTGTCTGGCGTCAGAAATGCAGAAATTGGTTTTTACGTTGGATGGATGTATTGTATACTACATATTTTATGCACAAAAGAGTTGTTTTTATGGTGTTTAACGAGCGATTTATTTCAAATGCTGGCTGGTAGGTGAAATTATTACGGTATCTGTTACGCAATTGTGATATTGAGTATTCTCTTATTATTATTAAACCTTTTGTCACAACGCGTTGCTATTTCCTTCTAAGTGAACCTTTCACACAAGTTTATAAACGAGTTCAGAAATATCATAATTGTGTTATATGACATGAATTTTCTTTACTAAACGATTTACTGTATTACACTAATAAAACACTAGAATGTCTTAGTAAATCTTTATTGATATTTCAGTGTTGATAAATTGTAGAAATATCGAGATTCATAATTGTATGTATTTAATCTTATATATCTTCTATATTGCCATCAATTCAACTAGTGGTATCAAACTATTTTTTTAAATACTTAATATATAAATAGTTTATAATGTTATTTAAAAAGCATTAAAGGATTTCCAATATTGACATAAGATACAATTTTGAATTTTTTTTCTTAGCACGTGTTAGAATAAAAGAGAAGCCACGTAGTCGGCGGGCAGGCGAGGGATTGGGCGAAAAGGGGGTGACACGAAGACGATATTATTAATCATAATTTGAAAAGCGAGAAGAGATGGATTTTGGTTTGGTATTCGCGTGTGCCTCTGAATAACAAGTAGCCAAATAGCTCACACATTTTCGTTAGGGAACAAGAGAAAAAAACTTGTTATCCGGGATGCCTTTTTCTTAAACAGAGGGATTTCGCAATGCGCACCGCAAGACACTAAATAAACGAAGGGACTTATGGCCGAAATAACGCGGCGCCTTCAATCGACCTAAATAAAATGATTTACAAAAATGCGCATCCGAAGCCCGAGCACGCACTCGAGTGCGTGTTAACATTTAAAAACGATGGATATTGTGGGTTTTGGAATGAATTTGCGAAAATGTAATATACTATATGATATATTTGATGCATATAAAATTATATTTTATTGAACAAACAGAAATACGCATTTGGTATTGCGATCGGAGTGTTTTGGTATATTAGCAGATGTGACTTATTAAAGTTTAATATT
Organism: Plectrocnemia conspersa; assembly: GCF_051122295.1. Classification (NCBI taxonomy): domain Eukaryota; kingdom Metazoa; phylum Arthropoda; class Insecta; order Trichoptera; family Polycentropodidae; genus Plectrocnemia; species Plectrocnemia conspersa. Next base: position 16,262,626 of record NW_028277178.1, read on the forward strand.
ATTTAATATGTTCAATAATTAAATATATTAAATAAATGATATTATGCAACAGGTTTTTACCACAAGTTAAATATGAACGAAATATATTTTAAGGTTGTTTCTTTTATAAATATCACTTTAGATAATATTAATTTTATACTCGATTTTTAAATTCAATTAAAGTCGCCCATAATTATAAAAAAATATTCTATAATACTAATATGCAGTTTATTTAATAAAAATATTCACTAGATGAAAGTTAAAATAAAAAAGTACCAATGTTTAAGAGGTGTTCTAAGGATTGAGGAAATTCAAAATATTTTTTTTAGAATGATTCTCTGAATCTCATCTATGTCTCTATTATTCAAAAAACGAACCATGAAAATACATTAGCCTTTTTATTAAGAGCGTGTATTTTACTATATGAGATCCAAACGATATTTTATGGAAGAGAATTGAGAATATCTATGATATCGTGACACAATAAACACGTGTATATAAAACCACACTAATAATTATTTGTATAAGTTTGTATCAAGTTATAAAATATAGTTTATATAGCAAAATAATACACCAGAAAGATAAAAAAGTTACCTTACTTCATGTTTCAACGCATCTGATGATATTCTGTCACGATACTTTGAAGACTCATTGTTTCCCACCAATTAAGCTCCATATTTTTTTATAGACTATTTGATATTCTAGTAAATATTAATAATAACAAGACGCATATCCGTGACAAAAATATTAAACGATTCACCGAAATGAAAGTGAATTAGGCGCAATGACATGCGGAGAGAATAATATTTTGGGCAAGAAATACCTCACGTAGACGGGTACGTGGAAAAAATTCGAGTTTATCCGAATAATTTAGGGGATCCAAAAGGAGGCTCAGAGGGCTAGTGTCCTGAGAATAAATCATGTTCGGGGATCGGCGTGACAGTCCCCAGACAACGTCCCTATCTCCGTACAAAATAAAATTGCGACACCATCAAATATAACTTCATCACTCGCAGACAGATGGCAACAACGACTAATAAGTAACAAAAATAATACAGAATGTGGCGATAAATAGATTTGTATACAAATTTTACTATAGGTTAACCATTTAGGTAATCAAATTTTAAATAAGGAATATAAAACCTATGCTACATGCTTTTATAATAAGATTCTAATATAAATATCAACAAAGATATTTTAAATTAAACACTAATGAAAAATATTATTTGTAGATTTAACTGAATTTTAGAGAATTATAATTATGTTTTTCTACAGCCCTCACATTATGCAGTGAACTTTATTTTTAATATATTCCGTTGTAATCTGACAGGGCTTAATTTAATGCGTTAAAACGGAGTAAATCTTTACCAACTAGGTAAGTTAATGAGACGTAATGAATACTTTCAAGTAAGCATTAACCACTGATATTCCAATCTGGGTATTAGTGGCATCTATATAATTAATTATAAATTATTATATGATATGTATTAAAATTTATATTATTAAAATGTACACTTATAGCTAGGAATAGTTTTTAGCATAAGCGCATATATAAATACAAAATCGATTCTGCTGCTGTCGCTCGAACCCGCGGCCTCTGTTTAGACCAATCTAGACCTTTCGAACTACGCTATTCCAACCTCAAAAACAATTAGTCGCAAACTAATCGCCCTTAAGAAGGCCACCATCGAAATTATTTAAAAGAAAAGCTTGTCAAGCTGGTGCATACATTTTATATTTGAAGTGGTTGTAAAATAAAAAAAAATATCCGTATAAATATAATTTTTACAAAAAAAAATAATATAATAATTTTCAAAAAATAAGAAATCATAATTTTTCATTTTTTTCGAGAAACACTTAATTATTTTATTTTGTTGGTGTTTTAAAAAAACTTTATATATCAATAAACGACAAAACAGAGTAAGCAGTTAAGCAAAAAAGTGATATTATAATTAGTTAATATTAGGAGTAAACTTAACAAAATTATGTTTTGAAATGGTTAAGTGCTTAAGAATATTAAGATCAACTAAACAACATTAAACCTCAAATAGCTATTATTTTAAGATACAAATTTAAAGTGTTTAAAGATATCTTAAAGCCGCAATGTTAGATTGTATTTTTTTTACATATTTAAATGTTGATTATAAAATTTTTAATATTGAAGTAATATTATGATTTAGCATTTAAAAGCTATTTTATTCATTGTCTTTCAGAGATAGAATTATATACATACATGTATGTAAATTAATATTATTTTGTATTTGGAACATATAGTTTCTACATGTTCTGAAATCAACAAAGTGTATAATAATAACACGATTTGTTTACAAATTGACTTGAGACTTCACTTAATATATGTATATACCAGTTTTATATGGTGTATTTATATTTATGTAGAGAGGTAGCCTGCGCATAACATATTCGAATGCAGACGAACTTTAAAGAACGGCGGCGTCTCTTTTTGCGATTGCCCTGGAGTGTTAAGAGTTGTTTAGAGGAAAACTTGAAAAACGACTCGAACAGCTATCGAATGTACAATTATCAGCGACAAGCCGCGGGCGGGAGTGATGGGGTGGTTCATGGGGGCTCACTGGATGGCACTGTGTGGTACCACTGTATGGGGCAGCGACTGAAACTCCCATACCGAGGTGTGCGACAGACAACACTCCTGGTATTTCCTTCATTTCGTTTCGGTCCTATGTCGTGGCTGATTTTTACAGTGCGGCCCTGTAATATTTGATTTCATTTATAAATAAAAATAGTTTATGATGGACTGATTCATAAAAATACATTTTTATTTATAGCAATAAAAGTATTCTTATTTAGGTTCCAGATTTGAAAGATATGTTAAAATGTTCATGGGCATGACCACAATCAATGGTATTATCACTTTAAAGAAACAAATAAAAATGTATAATGTTTAGTTTTAGTTGGGATACATATATTATTAAATCTATTTTCGTATTCTGCTCTTATGTAATATTTATTCTTCACACGTGACTTCAATGCTGCAGCGTCAACATGGGATTTAAATGGCGGCATTATAAAGTATGTACGTATGTAGTATATTCTGATGTGTTTATCTCTCTCACACGTAATTGTTATCAGGTGATTGTACTGTATGTGAAATTAAAATATAGTTAGAGCTTAGTTTTAAATTTAAAGTCATTAGGTCTGTGTTTTTAAATAAGCACACTAGAATATAAAATTAATAATATTTTGTAAAAGTTACACATAATATAAAAGTGTTAGGATTGAATCACACGATTCAGTCGTGCATTTAAAATAAAAATAAATTTTGATCACGAGCCGCCTCTGTCGGGATACCATTTCCATTTCCCGCTGCCTAGAGATCGTCTCATTCTTTGCGCCAGTCTCTCACTGGCAGCGGCGGGTCCTTTCTCTTATTCAATCTGTGCTTTTTGGTTTTTAATTTCATGGTGAGTGGTCACAGAGGGCGCTTCGTTCCTATTCCTCGACCCTCAGTCGGAACCCTCTTTCTTTTTCTCACATGCCTCACACAACAAATAATGCGCATACAGAACCGAAAAGCACAGATCCTCCTCACTTCATTACCACCTTTTAGTTGCTACCCTCATCACCAAACATGAGATGTAAACTTAATAAATTACTTTCATTGGCCGTATTAACGGGAAAGAAACAAAAGAAAATATACACACATTTATTTTATTTTAATAAACAAGGTAGTTCAAAATGACTACGACTCAAACAATATTTTATATATTTAAAAATATTATAAAAATATTGAACAACATAACTAAATAAACCTATGAATACATATTAAAAATATTATTTATGACTTTTATTAATACATAACTATTGAAAATAGTAACTAAAATAATTTAATATTTCACGACAATCTTTTATTATTTTTATGTAGATTAAATCTAAATTAAATAAAATGCAATTAAAATCTGTAAGATAAAAATGACCTATTGAGTGTGATAAACAAAATATCGAGTATTAAGTCATAAACGCCGGCAGGTCGGTAAGCTTTTGTCATACCGGGCTATAGAAAGTGCTTAACATAAAACAAGGGATAAGTGCAGACCGTATGTAACAATAGACGGCAATTCAGAATTTATCAATTTAAAAATGGTATTATATATTATACCGACAGCACTTTAGGTATGCCTTAAAATATTTTAATTTTGGGCGTAAAATTCAAAGAATTTGTATTTCGAATTGTATTATAATAATCAGCTTGAATGACAAAGATCAAGCATTTTCAACTTATTACACCTTTATTTGTAAAAATAGTGTCTCCTCTGTTAAAAACTAACGATTGAAAATCATTTTAGCTTAGTAAGAGTAACTATCGACTCTTTATGAGTCAACAATGTGAGTTTTGATTAATTGTGAAGATAGGGATAAATAAGCTCTAAAGTATTGAACTCCAGATCTTTTCTCCGGAACACGCTCGTGCGTCACAATCTCGCACACTGGTAAACGTGCTTTTATAAAGAGAAATTCAGCTACTAATTAATTACATTTATTTTTATTGAATATATTTATAACTTATTTCACTTTATTTATCTGTATCTCAATAAATGAAATATCCCTTATTTTATTTACAAATTTTATTATTTTTAATATCAGATTTTAGTACTAACGCAATAGACCAGTGATTATTGTCAATGACTAATACCCAAAAGATCTGGGTTTTAATCTCAAATGAACTTTTGTATTTTTAAACTGCAATGTGTCTAGGAAATGGGCATAAGTGATTCTTATATTATGTAATTAAAATTCCGATTATTCATCACATATAAGGATTAAATAGATTTTCGTAAATTGTAATGAATAATTTAAGCAGAGCATGTTAAATGCATTGTACTTAGATTTATATTTTTTTTCTAATAATGGACTATTTGATACTCTTAGAAAATAAATTAAGCAGGAACTAAATTATTGCTTTACATTTTATTGAAGGTGTAAGCAATAATTTATATGCATAATTTATTAATATATTTAAGGTCGCTGACTACAGTAAAATATGTAAAAAAAAAGCATAAGACTTGTTCCATTCAATAAATTGTTTTAATCACGTAATTTATTAATATATATATAATAGATTTTATTATTGCTATTAATCATTAACTTATCTGCTAGTAATCTATGTTAATTATACACTCAATGTAGAGATTATAATATGTAAAAAATAATTCTAAGCCAATTTATACAATCACATCGAATGAAATTTATGAAGGCGTGTAATAGCACGCTCCGAGTTAATTTCATGTGTGGAGTTATTGAATTGGTAATGGAATAAAAATAATAAGGAGGTCTGGAGGGGTATAATTTATTCCGTAGGAATATTGGTTGCTTACCATGTACGTCGGGTTTGATTATGGTCGTAGACGAAACGATGACTAGCTAAAGTAAGAAAATTTATATTGACGTAGTTTGCAACGTTTTCAAACTTTATCTCTTATGAAATGCTTTACAATGAACGAACGGTGGCATTGTGCTTTCCATACTTGAGAAAATGCGAACACGTGAGCTATTCAAGGGGCGGTTCCGAAGAACAGGGCGAATGGTCACGTGTCGCGACAAAAACACACGTCCTGTTCAAAAATGCAATCCTTTTAAAATTGCATTTAAGAAAAAAAAAATTTTTTTGGATGAATAATTCTAGTATATTTTAAAATAAAATAGTATAATATTTCTATTTACAGATATTCACTATAAATTAAAATATTTTAATACAATTGCAGTAACAACTCGAATATGATATTTTGCTTAACTTATTTTATATTTTAAATACACATAATTAAAAAAATGATAATGCAAAAGTTTTTACCTCTTTCATTACAATAATAATATTATATTAAGTTGAATAAATTAGAAGCATTTTTATTAGCTATTATTTCTGTAGAATTTTAGATTTAATAATGCAAAAACTAACGACTTCCATTATTGTTTGTTTTAATATAGATTTTTGTTATAACATTGATAAATATAAATCAGTAAAGGTAAGGTTTAAAATACAATGCTTTATGAGATTTTTTATTTATTTATTATCTTTTTGGGATAACATTGATTTTTTTATAATATCCTTTATAAATTACAAAACATAGCATTACTTTTTGTTTAGGTTTCACATTGAAAGTGTTTTTAGCATTGAAATAAAAAAAAATAGAGTGTATTAAAAACATTTCGTTATTATGTATTAAAAAGATTATTTTTATTTGTCGAAGTTTTAAAAATAAATAACGAGAAATTAAATATTCAAAAATTATAACATTTTTCAAACAATAAATAATTAAAAAAATATAGATAAATAACTATCTAATTTATTAATACATTTTCCGTAACCGAGAATTCTTGGAAAATCGTTGAAAAATCGAAATTCTAGTCGTGCGTCATCAAGTTGAATATCATAAAATTTAACCGAACGTAACTTGGTTGCTTTATATACATAAATAAAATATTATTATTAAACACATATAAATAAAAAAAATAGTAGTACAACACAATTTTCTCACATGCCATTTTCTTCATGAAACATTCATGTTTCAAAGTTTATTTCTAAGCAAATTATATAGTCATTAACTTATCGCATTGAGACATTTCACAACGCCCTCGTGTACATTTCACATTAGGATTTTTTAGCACATGAAAAATGACATGAATCTATTAAGTCTTCGGGGGCTAGTCTTTAATTTTCCCAGCGGTACGTGATCAATTTTATATGCATTGTAGTCTTGCACCGTCGGTGTATGCTTCTCGGTAAAATATTGGCACATAATGGCATTGAATCACGAAAATCGTTTATATTGCAATTTAGTATGAATTATATATTTTGTCGTTTTATGTCGTGCTTCCATACAGTAGTACTTTAAAGTTTATAAATAATTTAAACATAATTGTCCTCGATTAACATTACCATAATAAAATATATATACGATTGTAAAATATTTTTTATTTACAATTTTATATCAAAATCATTAGTCATACTATTGGCAATCTTTAATTAAATTATTTTTATGTATAATTCTAAGAAATGCAACCCCATTGCATGTGTTAGCATCGTGGTAATTTTTCCCAGGAATTTCCAATCTAATGTCGGCGTCCGTCAGCCGGTCGCCCAACTTTTGCATAAGTGATGTTATTTTGAGCTATGGTTTTCTGATACATATTTTATATGTATATAAATAATATATTAATTAAATTAAATATGCAATTTTCGGTTTAGTTTAACTTACTTATACGTATGGTGTATTTGCACCGTGTAAGCGTTTAGGCGTTTCCTCTCCTATCTCGTTCTATCTTAATTTGCGTCACTCTTGTAGTTAATGTATCGTAGTTAGTTGGTAGGCCAACAACATTTGTGCACTATCAACTTCTGAAGCCAACATCCACACTTACATCC